>NC_040245.1:28673787-28976818 GCF_001444195.1 Xiphophorus couchianus | reverse complement strand
TGCATGGAAAAGAGTATTGATCAAATCCTGGTGGTGACAAAGCTGAAAGAAATTCATGCTAAAGCTAAACTTGTGCATGGAAAAGTTTGAAGTGTTGCCCATTGATCAAACAGATAATAGAACCAAGTAAGGATGTGAAAAATTATCTTGTTTTATGAATTATTAGAGTGAATAATCTCTGATTAAATGTATCAGCTGTGTTTGCAGTAGGTCTTAGCTACTCCCATCAACTGAAATTAGCTCTCATAGTATCCACCTAAATGCACTCAACCAGTAGTATGCAGATGATGTTTTCTTTTTGATCAATTTATAATCCATGTGCTGTGCACTCAAAAAGAACATTGCGCATAGGAAGAGAAGATATTTTGAGGGGGAAAAAAGTCTCTACGGAGGATAAATCATGTGGATACGCTGCGGTCACTACCAGCAGACTGACCTTTTACTGACTCTCACACATGCATGATGTCCTGAGTCTGCATTTTTACTTTTCTTGTCCCAGCTAGGACTTCCCTTGAACTACCTAGGGACATACATTGTCTTTGTTGCAACTGAGGAAACAGTGTGCTCTAGGAAAGGAAATACGGGTCGACTCTGCTGCACTCTGGGGCTGAATGATGACGACAGTAATCGAGCAACGTAGCAAAAGCCAGTGACAAAGATGGAAAGCGCGGCAGGAAGTTTCGGGAAGGTCAAAGAGACGCGGACCACTTAATAAACTCAGGCTTGCCATGATCTTTGGCTTTATTTCTTAGCTCTGTGTTGGTCTGCTTTTGTTCTTTACCGCTCTACTTAGACAATCGTGTCAGTCTTAAGTGCCTAAGCTGCATTTAAACATGCGTGTTGCTCTGTTATGGATGCCACAGCCTGTCAGCAGACGAGTGAGCCATCAAGCTAAGAATGCTGAACCAGCCGCTTCTCACGTCTATTAGCGCCCAGCAAGATGAAGCACCCGTCTCACCGGGTTTTGTTGTGTTTCTTTTATACGGCCTACTCTCTCTCCTTCACATTTTCCCCGCTTCTCTCCTTATAGTGACACTTTTATTGATGGCCTCTCCTCTCTGACAATGCAGGTCTATAGTTTTGTCTCTACAGTCTCCCTCTAGTTTTGCCTCTTCTCGTCTCTCATCCCTCCACATCTCCTCAGCTTTCCTACACAGCTTACGTGTTCGTTAGGCAGTGACGGAGAATAAAAAAAATTCTGTGCTCGTGCGGGGTCTGCAAATTCTGTAAACTTGGCACTGCTGCACATTTTCTACAAAAAAATACATCATCTTTCTCTCGCTGCTGCAGTTAGAGCTGTGTGAATTATTGAAATCTGTTTGCGTGCTTATTATTGATTGGCTTTAAAACGCAGACGGGGAGCGAAGGTTTTGCTTTCATGAGCTGATTGCACTTTGATTTCTGTTTTAATATTGACCTACACATACATTTGAAATGTATTAAAGACTTACAGTTATTCAATAGGCAGATTTTTTTAATGTAGTCATTAAACAGCTTCTAGTGTACATATGCCTGTTAATGTGTTCTTCAACCTCTACAGTGTTTCACTGGATTTTAGCAAATATCTTAAATATGTGTGAAATAATTTTTTATATAGTAAAGCACCAATTATTCTCACTTCTACTAAATATAACATTAGCTATAATAATGTTACTTATGTTAACAATATCAATAATTCTTTCCAATGTCTCTTTAAGATTTAATATTTAAAACACATTTTTCAAGGCATTTTTCCGGATCAACCATCATATGTTTGTATTAAAAGCAGAAACGTTGTCACACTGTCTGCATGAGAGACAAGTTGATGTAAAGAGCATGTGTGTGAACTGTAGTTCCTTACCTCAACCCTTAGATTTACAAAAGATGGCACACATTTCCAAATCTAGAATGAAAGACAAAACATAAGTTTGTCACAATACATTTAGCCTTCCTGTTGTCTGCTCAAATTCTTGCTTTTCTTCAGTCTGAAATAAGCCAAAATTCCCTTAACGTCTTTGGCATCTCCTGTTAAGCAGCTTCATAAATCCCTATGTCTGTTCTCACTGACAATAGAAACATCTAAGTTTGAGCCATCCTCAATCGGTAACATTTTCCACGCCAAGGCCTGCTGTTGTCTGGACAACACAGTACTGTGTTAGGTGCATTCAATACAGGATTTTTGAGGTTCTGGCTGACTAGTTGCCATATAGCCTTTAGTTTCCACAGCAAAGATATTGATTCTTTTGGCCACCAGAAATATTTCTGAAGGTGCGTTACTGTGTTACTCTATGCTTCAAGCAGGCAGGCAGGCAGTGAAAACTTCAGGTCACCCCAACATACTCCAGTACTTTATTTTCTGACTTTAAGTAGCTGGAATTATATGACTTCTATGCAATTCTTCCCAATTCTCATCTTGACGATTTCTAGTCTGCCTTTAGTTTGGCAATGGCAGCGAATTCAGTCCATGTTGGCCCCCCTCCAAATATTAAGCAATTAAAGTCAGAGCAAGAGGAATGCATTAGACATTATATTGCTAGCCAAAATTTTGTGACCCTACTTCCCACTTGGTTGTTTCCACTGCACGTAATTTCCAGTGTACGTCATTGATCTGGCGCAGTACGTACATCACTGCTAAACATTAGCGATTGGGTGAAATCAGACCTGATTAAAAAGTCAACAGAGTCCACACCTCCAGCAAACAATCATTTCTCTTTAGCTGAGTCTCCAGACAAAGTGCAGAACAAGGGGCTAGTTTTTACCAGGCTAACATTCCTCTAACTGTTGACAAGTGGCCAAAGGGACAAGTGGACTGTAATAATGTTGATCAAAATTTGACGCTGAGTTAAATCCCTCTAGATGGCTCTGAGCTGAGGGTGGCTTGCACGGGGTCCAGCAGGAATTGGCTCCTCTGACCCCAGAAGGACCCTTTGCTCTCCTCAGTTCACCCCAAATCTCTGTCACACCATAATTCCTTAACCCAGCGCTCCCACTCCAATGAATGTGTTCCTGTTGTGACTGACCTCCATCACCCAGCCTCCCTCCCTCTCACAGACCCTCTGAGACTGCCAGAGATGGTAATCCATCATACGGAGCCAGGGAGGAGGTGACAGGGCGGAGGGCTGAAGTTCAGCCAGGAGCTGATACGGGTTTGAATCCAACGTCGCTAAAATTGATTCACACTCTGTCTCGGTATCTCTGTGCAGTTGTCCCTCACTCAAAGGTCCATTATTTCTGTGGTTTCTTTCTCACATACTTTCTTAAACACACATTTATCTGTTCACGTATATGCCTTCGCTCTGCACGATAAGGCACACAATGCAACTTGGCATGGGATCGATCTTGGTAAAGGGTCTCAACTTGGCTAGACTTCCGTGATGCCGCCTGTTTATTTTGGGGTGCAACTGTCACACCACACACTTCAGCGGTCTGATGGATTTGTCCCGGTAGAAGCTGCTGCACATAGATAAGTGCTTACGCACATTTACGCAAGTGCACTAACACACTCCAAAAATGCTTGAGCTGAAGTCCTTTTCTGGCTGTTTTTCTAGTTGTGCAAACATTAAGGACAATTCTTCCTCAAAGTGTCTCTCAGGGGAACGTAGAAGATGCTGCATCTCGGCTTCATTAGATTCAGAACTCAACTGCGAGGGTGGAAACAGGAAACCAGTAGTCAGGAATATGAGAGAACACAAGAGACAAACAGAAACCGACCAAAGGAAGCTAGGCGTTCTGTACTTGAAAACTTGTTAGACACTTATAGCACAACCATTTTCAGGTTTGGGTTTTTTAAAATAGCTTTATTTTTGCGTAGTAATTTTGTTTCATATATTTAGTTAGATTTATTGTGCACATGTATGTTTTGCTTGGATTCCATTCACTGTGAGGGACACCCATCATTGCCCAGAGCTCTGAACAGCTGCAGGCAGAGCTGAAACCTAATCATACACTCTCCACTGTCTCCATCTCCTCTTTTTCTCTTCCCCTCTCTCTTCCGATGTGCTTTCTCCTTCTCCTCTTCCATTCCCTCCTTTTCCCATTTCCTTTCCTGCTGTTTGAAAGTGATACTCAAAGTATTTTGGGATCTTTCGAAAGTGAGCAGAGGCGAGATGAAATGAGAGCAGTTTCTGAGACAGCTGTGAATCCGTGCCACTTTACAGCTTGACCTTTCCGTGGCTGCGCCGCTGCATCCAGCGGGAATGAAAGCAGAGGAGGTTGTGGGTGTAGATATGTGTCTAGTTGAGGGTGAGACTATTTGTTTCCCAGCCAATGGCTTCTCAGTTTGGGCTCCTTGTGTCTCCTAAGTGCTGCCTCTGCCTGTTAGACTCCTCTGGGGCTTCCCCTGAGGCATGGCCCTGGTGTTCATTTACTTTTGCAGTTTAGTAAGGTCAACACAAATTCAGATGACTTTCTTTTTAAAGAAATCAAAAATTATTATCATTCCAGCACAGGCAAGATGCAGGATTATATATTATGTCTTGCAAACATATCCTTGAATATTTTCACATTTTGTTGCATGGTTTTATGTTCTTATATACTTAAAATTTGAAAAGGTTTTCCTACATATAGGGTTGCAAAATAAAAACTAGTCACAATATAAGCATTTTATGTTAGTTTGTGATGCCAATAATTGTCGATATTGATAATTATTGATTCGTTTTTTGTTTTAAATATCTGAAATACTACCTAACTGGTTGCATAACATGTCCTGTTTCATTCACATTTTTTACTCCACTTTTGTTTTTATTATTATTATTATTATTATTATTATTATTATTATTATTATTATTATTATTATTATTACTGAGCAGTTATGAGGCACAGTGGCAAAATCTGAAACTGCAAGTTTCTCAACAGGTGGTTGCCAGGTAACCAAAGAGTTACCCACCACCCTTGCTGAGTTGGCCGCGAGAGGTTGAGCAGCTAAATCATCTCCTCTGCCTACATCTCCCAGAATGCTTTACGGATGTGGATCTAAGCTCCAGTACAACAAATTAGAAGTAGAGCTGAGCAGTAAAAAGAGAGCAATATATGCCGAAATATATGTAGAAGGTATTGTAAACCTTCAATACATTGAAGGCCTACAAATTGGTGATGGTATATTTTTCCCACATCACCCAATGATAAAAGTTGCTCAGTGCTGGACCATTCATGAGGCTAGGATGGCGTCATGCAGAGTTATGTTGACGCAGACAGCACAGTAGTAACAGCCATACATGCTAACGACTAATGTTTACTTCAGGTAACATTAGTGACATTAGTTACCTGAAGTAAATGTTAGTTAATCTGTCTATTTTATGTATATAATTTTGAAAGCTGTTGAAATTTGCATACTGATATAAAGATATTGACGCTGATATTTTTTTTATTTATGAACATAGACAATATCTACTTTTATTACAATATCTATCAGCTTGATTTAGCTGACAATATAAATGATTTTTTTGTTTTTTCACCTTTTTACATGTTTTTTCATTACTTATTTAAAAAATATTAAAATGAGTAATACAAAGGAGAGATTTTGAGAATCCATATTTCAATGCCTATTTTCTGACATTATATACGTCAACAAAAGAATATGTCCATTTCCATTCTGTAATGTTTGATGACTTTAGTTTAAAATGTATCTCTTATTTATCCACAACAGTTGTATGATGTTCAGTGACATGTTCAGTTTTTAAAAATAAATCTTTAAACTCAAAAATGATCTTCTAATATCTTCAAATCTCACTTAGTCCTACCAGAGGGTATTAAATATTGACAAAAATATTTGATTCGATATATATCGATATCGACTCATATGACAAATGTTATCGCGATGGAATTTTTTTCCCATATCACACAGCCCTAGTAGAATAGAATAGAATAGAATTCAACGTTATTGTCATTGCACTGTCACAAGTACAAGCAACGAGATGTAGTTTGCATATATCCAGAAGTGCTCTACGAGATATAAATATTTATTTACGGATGTACAAGACTATGTTTATATGGACTATAAGGGGTTATAGCAAGAGATATAGATATTGTGTATATAGTAAACAGCATAACCAGGTGTAGTGAGATGGCATCCCATTCTGAATGAAACTGGGAGCTGTGGTATGTGTTGCCACCTGCCTCTACAGCTGGCAGCATGATTAGCAGCCAGCTACGCTGATTATTAACCAGCTAGCCAGACAGACAGACCGGCACAGTGACAGACACTGCACAGTGCCAGATATGAGCTTTCACATTGGTTGGCAAAGAGGAGACCAGGCCGACTTGCCCAGACCACTTCAGCACTAGCATGGCTAAAGGCCAGCTGAAGAGAACTCAGCCCCCTCCTCCCAGCCACCCGCCTTGCCATTCAAATGCTAAGCAGAATCTTATCTCACTGCCTCTTGCTGCTGCCCCTCATGCTTTACACTGTACAGGGCAAAGCTATTAACCAAAATGCAGGTGGTGCCTGTGTTTATCTCCGTTTCACTGTGAGGGTGTGTTTGGGTCTGGATGGGGTGTATGGAGAATTGAGTGCTTGTCTCTACATTTCTCTTCACTTGCCGCGTTGATTCAGTGGGGATATTATTTCACGACTTTGTTTTTTTTGCTTTTCTCGAGTGAAGTCGTGAGGAATTTATTGTGTAGCTGTTTGTTTTCGATAAATCCTCTTGATACATTAGTCTTACCACCGTAATTCCAAACATAAGAGTACACACCACCCAGCGAGGCAGAAATGAAGGCAGTGAATCATCTTAAGTGCTGATGTAATTGCAGGGATTTGTCTTGGATCCTCCAAGATCTCCTCATTCCACAGGAAATGAAATCCAATGACACTAAGTGATCACCAAAGGGTGTGTGTCTAACTGATGAGTGTGCTCATTTGACTTCACCGATCTTTAAAAGTCATTAATGTTCTCCTGTTTCATGCACGAATTAAGCCCCACCCCACCCCACCACACACACAGACGACAATGCCGCAAAGCATATATATGTTTAGCAAGCATACAGGCTTTGTATCTTGAACACACATATCTGCACCCAAACACTATAGCAGACTCCAATCCCCGTCTCTTTCATCCAACTTGCACAGTCGACTTTTGCCCATATATGGGGAAAAAAATAAACCCCAAGACATTGTCTAGTAATGGAGCCGAAAGAACGGCTTACTTTGTAAATCATGGCCATACTCTGAGTCTGAAACATACATGTTCGCTTTGCTACATCCTCTGTTTGAAGTTCCATATGGTGTCTGTGTGGAACAGCAACTTTGACACCGCAGCTGCTTTTGTTATGCAAAACCATTTCATCCAAAACAATCAGTGTAAAGTACTTCTGCAATTAGTTGGTTATGCTAATGTGTTATTAGTTTAATTGCTTGTTTTGGCAGTCATTCAGACCTCACATTAAAAAGTCTGCTACAATTCAAATTGCATTTGCCTGCATATAAGCTGTTTTTTTTTCCATCCTTGGATAACAAAAATGTCTTTAACAAGAAGGACGTAAATAGTTTTTCCTACGAAAACCAACAGACAGTCATTCTTAAAATTTAGCTCCCCTCTCATTGGAGCAGGGGTGGTTAGGCATTTTGTAGTTCTGGATTGGGAAGGCTGACCTTTGGTCAGTTCTTGCAGTTTATTCATTCTTATAGTGCTCAAATTCTTTTGTTACTGCTATCATCTCAAAAGTAGCTTCAGATACAGTTTGGACATCTCGACTCATTTCTTGAATCTATCTTATTCACAGACTACAGGACACTTACTAATTGGTAGATCAGATTGTCATTTTTACCCTCAACCCTTATTGCATCCCAAGTTTCTTCACTCAAACTGGCCAAACATTTACAGTACAGAAGCAAAACCCCTTGTCAAAAGCCCTTTGATTAGAGAATACTCAGAAAATATGGCATTGATTGGCATTAGATGGTTCGACTTGTTTGACTGGATCTGCTGGGTGGGAAACTCTCCAAAACATATGAAGACATGTCTGTTGTTCATTCATGCAGCAGGAGAGTGAGAGGGAGCAACACATTTTGCAGCCATTATGTTGGCTGAACAAATTAAATCAAAGTGTCTCTGCTTTATCCTTTAGAGCTTTCAACTTCTCGGTTATGGATTTGAGATTATTGGCAACCTTTTGAAAATTTTGGGAGTTCTTGTGAAGGACATGTGGTTTTCTGGCAATACACATATGTACTGCTGTCTTAGTTTTGCAAGTTGCACTAAATGTTAATAGAAGATGCTGAAGACAGTTGAAAATGTCTGTTCTGCCCATATGTACAATGTTGGCAACAACTACCCTTCTACCCTCTCACACCTAACCCAATATAAGTAATATTTTCCTCCAAGCCACTGAAAGAAGGCTTGGGGGGAAATGTTTTTGAATGAAAGTACTGCGGAGCATTTGTAATTAGCTAAAACTGATATTGTGAGGTTGTCCAGAGATTGGAAATCAGCCACACAATTCTAATAATCTTAATTTGAAACACGATTTAAGGACAATTTGGCACTTAAATAAAGGACACAAACATATTTGGAAATGACAAACAAAAAAAGACTTTGGATCTTTACTTTCTCTGTTCACCAACACCACTCTATTCTTTCTCCCTAGCTCTCTGTTTCCTCTCACAGAGCAGAGGTGTGGGGGTGGCCCAATAACGTGGCATCATTAACTTTCTTGAGTGGCAGACGTTGGATGCGCTAAGCGCCGCTATGTCCCACCCCCCTGCTGGGTGTCTCTCAACCCCCATCACTCCTTACTGTCATCCCTCATCTTCCTTTTCCTCCCCAAAAAAAGTCAAGCACAGACTATACATGCAAGCATGCAAGCATGAATAAAAGAATGCCTCCAGGGGGGATGCATATCCAGTTTCATCATTGTGGGGTTTCCCATGGAAACATTTATTTTTGTTTACCTAATTTCAGTTCATTGTGACTGTGGACTTGCCTGTTAAAGGCCTATATTGTAGCTGTGACTGTTCAGGTGTTGTGACTTGCACTCTTTGAATGTCCACCGCCACACTGTGTCAAGAGTTCTAGTTGTTATCGTCACTCTGGCACATGCTGCTGCGCTCCTTCCAGCGCAACGCCCTCTCTCATTAATCAAGATCTTTGCACCGCCTGGAGCCTCGACAACCCACAACCTGGTGGCCCACTACCTCCCCCCCAACTGAACTATGGGAGGGTTTCACCATTATCAGCTCACAGGAAGAAAGCAGTGCAGCAATGACAGCTGCTGTTGGTCATTCCAACCTACCCGCTCTTTCAGTTGAAAGTCCTCACTTCTCATATTCAGGGTTTTGGCTTTTGCTTGTCTCGGGTTCACAGGTTTTAAAGCACCAGGGCAAAGGTCAGAGGGATTTGCCAGGTCGTCGCAGTGACTCCTCAACATCAGCTGTCAAGGGAGTTGGCCAAGCATTGCGGCAGCAGGCAAAGAGCTGTGCTTAGCCAACCACTTCCTTTTGGGAAGCACAGGAAGCAGGGTACTGGAGGGCGAGGGTATATGTGTGTGTGTGGAGGGGTCTTTGTTAAAAATTCTATCTCACCCTTTTGGGTTTGGTCTGTGTCTGGGCTGATGAGGGGGATGTAGTAAGGGGGTGTTTTCATGCGCTTTCATGCGCCAATTGTTAGGAGCTTGTTGGGGTCCAAGTCAGGCTTGTATTGCGGGGTGCAGGGGCACAGAGCAGACCCGTGGTCTAGTTGTGTCACGACTGTGTAGCTCAGCTGTCACTTGTCTCTAATTGGCTTAGCTCAGTCCACGAGTAGCATGAAGCTCAGTGACCCACCCACTCTCCTTCTATTTTCATCTCTCCCTCTACCATCTTCTCTTATATTCCTCCCTTATTTTAAACTAAGACGTTGGTGCCTACACTGTAGATTAATCCACTGGATAGAGTTTTCTTCTTTAACCCACTCATTTTCAAGATTAATCTAGCTTTAATTGTCCATGTATATGTTTCAAGTTGAAGCATGGACCTTGTTAAGAGCAGGCTGTGAGAATGATGAGGAAGGGCACCAAGGGCAGCCTGATCTAAACCTGATCGTAGACCTGATTGATCTCAGCCCTCAGGTCACCGTAGGGTCAATACATGGACTGATAACATGATAATATGGTCCATCTTTGGGGAATAACCCCTTGCAGCACGTTCACATGCCATTACGCTGGACATCAGCTACAACCGCAATTTACATCTGCAATCTAAGCCAAGATGCATACATGTATTTTACTTACCAAAACTGTAATCAGTAAGCCATTCAGAATCCTGTCAAAGTGGGTGTTCTTTTTTTGAACAGAGCAGGATTTACGATGTGTCACTGGGGGTTAAAGGAGTGACCCTTTCGTCTACGTCTCTGATGATGTTCTAATTGGATGGGGTGACCTTTCCTCACTGTAATTTTGAAGCGTCCTGTGTCCTTGGGGGTGGAAACAGATTAAAAAAACCAGCAGGGGTGAGCTGATGGATGTGTGCAGTGGTTAAAGTGTGGCTGTGGATGGACAGCAGTAGGTAGAAGCAGACAGATACATATGACTCCACAGCTGTTAGTGGAGGTTGTACAGATTGATACATGGTAGGTGGCTGCACCCATCCAGCCCAACTGCTGCTTTCTAACCTAGCCATAGCTGCAAATTCAATGGATGTCTTGTCTCTTGCAGAGGAGGACGTATAATTCAAATTTCTTTATTATGCTGAAACGCAGCAAACTGTCAACTGCATTAACTATTTTAGAACCAAAGTGCACACTTTATTGAGTATATCAAAGAAATTGTTTAACAGTCCAACTACTTTCTATATGACCAACCCTGACCGCTGAGCCCTGCTAGTCATAATGTCAAAAATACACTCTTTTTCTGATCAGTAAACACAGCATGCTTTAGCATTGCCAAACCCTGTTGTGGTAGGCAAAGGATTAAAGATAGCTACTTTCACTAACAGTGAGGATTTCGAAAAGGAAGTCTTTGTGACACAAAGATAATGGGATTTTCTATAACTTGTCAAGACATGTTTGCAGTTCATTAAGCCTACGGAAGAGCAAAACTTTTAGCAGATTAGTTAGTTATTTTCAATTAAATTCGGTCCTGTGGAAGAGCAATAAGGGTTAAGTTGATGTATAAGTGGAAACTGTATATTCAGCAAAATTGTGTCCACTCCAACAGAAGTTTACAAATGGATAAGTTCTTATCAGTTCATTCCTTACCACTTTTCTTACTTTTCTGGTTCCTGTTACTGTAGACATTCCTGTGTTTTCTGTTTGTTTCAAGGCTTTTTCTTATTAAGGTGAAGTGACATTACCCTTACATAACGCCTGACCTTGGGAAAAGTTTGTGAACTTGGCAATAGAGCAAATTGGACCTCGGCAGACAATGCAAAGGTTCGGCTTATTAGAGCAAAGTTGTTCTATTTGATCTTTTGAGCTTTTATCTAGAAATACACAATATATCAGCAATCACATCGGCCGATGTTAGCCATTTTTAACACACCGGTCTGATAAGTAAAAATGCGGCAGTAATTATTTCCATCTCATAGTTGTTTGTAGATTTGGGGTGTTTAACTGAAGCAGAGAGAAAATGCTAGTGGTGTGGCTGTTTGTTTTTTTTATAGTGCAATTCTTTCCTAAACATGCTAATTACTAACAGATTATGTTTAAAGACACCTTATAATGTCAACTCCAAATCATTTGTTTGCTTGTTTTTAAAAGAGTTAAATCAATCAATTTTACAGCAACGTCTTTCACACACAGTAATTATTTGGTAAAAAACAGAAATTGGCCACAAATCTCATTGCCGCTCTGCTTAAATATTTGTTAAGCTAATATAAGTTAAGTTGTTTGTGCCACTGTTGGCAGATGTCTGCTTGTTTTCTTCTATACATGTGGGTACGGATGTGTGTTTACGCCTGCATGTATAAGAATGTGTGTTTCTGATTGTGTGACATTTTCTTTCACTCTTTGTGTTACCACAATGAAGTGGAGTGTGGCGAATGGGGCTGTTTTGGTGTACTGACTTGTAGATCATATTCTAACAGCGTATAAAGCTGGAACTAATTCCTGCATATTTATTGGGCTTGCTGTAAGAAAGCACAGCTCTAAACACACTGAAAATTCAATGGGATACGAACAGGGATCGGCCATGTGATGTGAAACAGCTTCATAGAGTTTTGGTAGATTGTAGGAGGTTGAGTTCTGGATCAAAACAATATTTTTTGGGAAATTAATCATTAAAATATTGGTGCTATTTATGGGTCTCACATACAATGCTTTGCAAAAGTAAAGATGTTGCATTATTTGTTCTTTTTTCAAATCTCTTTTTTGTGTCCAAATTGGTTTTTTGGGGCTTTTTTACTATTTTCTCACAAAATGTGATTGTGCCATTAGATAACCAGGAAGGCGGTCCAGATTTATGGGAAGGTATCCTCCTAAAAACCAGTTCCTTAGACTTAGACTTAGACTGACTTTATTGTCATTTTGCATGCACAGGGTGTATACAGAACAAAATTTCTTTGCATACGGCTCAGGGCCAATGGAACAACACTTCTTGTTCTACGCTTTGCTTTTCCAGAGGATTCGGACCCTCAGCTATTTAGAAACCATCACTTCTTAGAGGCATTGCCTCACGACCAAATGTTAGCAATTTCACCCAATTGCTAACATTTGTTCGTTGCATATGATGTGCCAGTTTGATGCTAGCAAGTTTACTAAAGATTGTGTGTTCTGCAGACTCCCAAATTACAGGAAGAGTACAATTCTAAAACAGCACAGAAATTCAATGTCACCGTTCCCACCTTCTTCTTCTGTTCGCTCATTGGTCCTGTTGAAATTCTACCTGAGAGACACACTTCAGTAGTAGAAGGACCAGAAAGACCGGTGTTCACATCAAACGTTTTTGAATGTGACACTGGGCTGCTAAGGTTGAGGGTCAGCGCAACCAGTCACAAGGACGCTCCTGTTCATGTGGCACACGAACAGTGCAGTGGCTACCCAGGTGGAGAAGAAACCCTGCAAGCTCATGAAACTAGTTACTATCCATTTGGATTGTGGGAAAGGAAAGAATTTGTCACAAGAAATGTTTCGCAATTGATACGCTTGACTATGAAATCTTAAACATCCATGCAGGCTGTGTGTGTTGTCCATGCAGTTGACAGAATATGCACAGAACGCCAGCGTATGGAGCAAGCCTTTCATCCGTTTGAGAATTTTTATCATGGCTTGAAAATAAAGGTTCAATTTGTGGTTTTAACATGACAAAGTGTACAGTGTGCACTGTACTGTTTAAGTTGATTGACGATGCTGCTCATTATCAAGGTTGACCGAACATGTAGCTTCAGTTAAACCCTTTATCTCATCTCTCATCCAGCATGGACAGGAAAAGGTTAAAACAATAACGGCCTGAGCAGAAGAAGAAGAGTGAATTCAATCTACCTCCTTTAGTCCCTCTCCTGCATGTGTGAAATCCTTTTGATGTGGTCTGCATTTGAAAAGATCAGCTTGAACAACCTGAGTCAATATCCATCAGAAACCATGTAGCGAAAGGACTCTGAAGAACAGGTGTGTTTTATAGCAGTTTCCCCTCTGGTCCTCAGTGCTCTACAGTACCACATTGTGTGTGTGTGTGTGTGTGTGCTCCACTGTTGCGATGAGCTGGTCTCAGCAGGAAGGCTGCAGTCGTCTCTGTACCGTGCGAGAGCTGCAGGGAGTGGGCTAACGAGGTGTCCAGGCAGCTGACGGCTTTGTCCCGCCGCCCGTGAGCGGCGATGGCACAAATGGGGTCCTACAGAGAGGGTCCTGTCTGTTCTTTGTGTCTGCTCCTTTCCTCTGCCCATGACTCTGGGCCACAAAAGGAAGCGATGTGAAGAAAGCGTCGTGGCATCAGGTGGGTTTAGGCACAGCGTCTGCCTCCACCCCAGCGCTCTCCTCCTCTCAAAAACAGCTAAATGAATTTTGGATGGTTAGGCTGACTGGAATTTAGAGGGTTTTTTGTCAGTTTCAGGAAATACATGTATTTACATTCATAGTTTGGATTTATCGTCTCCCTTTTGCTTTTTTGTTTTTCCTGTCACGCTATTCTATAATCCAGAGGGCAACCAGGTCTCTATCGTCTGTTTGCTGCTTGTATTTGCTCAGCCTCCCATCTTCCTCTCTTTGCTCTTGTCTCTAATTTATGAACTGCACACTTGAGTGGGCCGAGTGCCTATTAAAACCAGCCCACTGTCTGTGTTTGTCCTGGCCTTTCTTGCTCCACAGGAAGCTCATCTAGAGCCTCCAGTACTTAATGCCGCTGCAGGAGACGAGAAGGGGAACATGGACACAGCTTTGGAGCTTCTGCCCACTGAAGAGGCTTGATGCTTCTTTTAAAAAGGCCAAAGCCATTTGTCTTTGTGTTTTTTTTTTCTGTCTCCCAGGGATTGGTTAGAGAGAAGAAGACGGCGAGAAATATAAAGAATAAGGGAGTTTTCCAGGAGCCATGAAACCATGTTGTTACAGGATTGGTTTTGTAGATAATGTAAATGTTGTGTAGGCATATGTTGGCTTATCCTGCTTCTATATTTAACGATCCTTTTCAGGGTTTTCTGCCAGAGAACTGCCTAATCCTCCTAATTTAAAAGATTAGATTTTAGAATCGTATCCAATTGTGCATTTGCTTCTTTTCTTTAACCAGGAATCAGCCATTGAGATAAAATATCTTTTCTCTCAGGAAGTCCTTGTCAAGATAAGTGGAAAACAATGTAGACTTAAATACATGGAGCAAAAAAGGCAAAGCTAAAAGATAAACAGTTATCACTTCGAACAAATAAGGAAGTAAATATGGTTACCATGCGTTTATCTTTAGTCGCATTGATTATTGTAACAGTATCTAAACAAATCAGACAGCTGTGTGAAAACACCCTAAAACACATACATGTGAGCCCACAGGACTCTTCCTCTAACAGGTTCAGCATTTCTGTTTTGTTTTTTAAAATATCTTCTAACATCTCAGTTCTTCTTCTGACTTCATTATAAAACACCTCACTGCTGCTCTATGTCAGTCGAGTCTTCTCTACTCAAAAATAACATTCACAACAGAGATTGTTTTTGTGAGTTTAACCTGGAATCTTGTACGTATGTTTAAGTTTTGAGATTCCTACTAACTAGTGACTGGTCAAACTGAATACTGTCCAGCTCCGGGCAGAAGCTGATTTCTCAGTACTTCTTAGTGTAGTATCACAGAGCAAAGATTCTGACTATGATCCTTTAAGCTGCAGTACATCATTATTTGTGTTTGCTCTTGTGAGGATAACCAACAGCTCGGTAACCCTCTCAGAAGTGAGAGATGCTCCGTATCTGCTGAAACTGTCACTGGTTCTGATGAACAATCCACTCCTTTTTGCATCAGCGAGCAACAGAACGTCGTCTCTCTGATGTTTTATATGTACGAGCCACTTGCTGAGCTCCACTGTTCAACCCAGTGTGTCCACATTGTTGAAGTAATCGGCTTTACAACACAGGAACACAGCGCCAGATAACCAATAGAGGAGGACAAAAATCACAGAAAGGTTAGAGTTGAATCCCGATGGACTACAAATCCCTTCTCTGAAATCTCATTGTTTGGAAACCATGAAACCGGATTCCTGTAACTGGTCTCTGATCAGCGGAGGCCCAGCCCAAAGGACTCAATTAAACCAGGACAGACCCTTCCCAAACCGGGCCTTTATTTTGCCTCCTTACTGCTCACAGCATGCTGCTGCCTTTGCAGAAGGGCTTTCTGATGCCCCAGACTGGAGGCACACACTGAGCAATCACATCACTAAACCTATTCCCCTCTCATTACATCCCAGCATTATAAATCCACACCAGAATGCGTGCATGCAAGTGTGTGTGCACGCCTGTGGCACTCCCTTTAACTTAGTGTTTTAATTGCCAGCACTAGCACAGTAAACATATATTAAAATCCACTGAAAGAAACTAACAGTTACCAAAACGTCCCTGTACTCAGAGGCAGTAATCCAGAGTTTAATTTCAGTCTTTTTGCCCTCCTTCTCTTGTGATTAGAGTGAATTATGATCATTGCTTGATTATAGTTTGGCCCCTGCCTGTTAGGACATCACTTGTTTCAGCTCAGGTGAAGATGGCAATGGGAAGCAAGTCCAACCCACTGGATCTGGAAAGTTAAACTCTTCCCTCAGACAGTCCCTTAATGGATCCTGCCGCTAGCGCCATGTTTGTCTTTCATTTCCCCTGCTGGTACTAAAAGGTAATATCAAAAGTGCATTATGTTGTTTAGTGTTTGCAGAAACTGTTCATGTGAAGACGTTAATAAGTCGCATCTAGTGTCAGAGGGAGATGAAAGCGATAAACAAAAGGCAAGAAGGTAGCTCGGTGTGAATTAATGGGCGTGCAAATTAATGTACGTATGATAATGAATCTGGGCCAAGAGTGACACAAAGAAACATCAACAGTCGGGTCAGTGGTCTCCTTCCCTCAGCTTTCCTGGCCTCCGAACACAATGCTGCATCTCAAATCCAGTCAATCAGTAATTCAGATTATACAAGCCGGATCGGCCGCGTTGCTTTCATCACACGAAAGTCAATTAGAGATTAATTTAAAAAGCAAAATTAGTTGTTATAGATTTAATAAGTGACCCAGGCAGCTTCAGACCGGCCAGAGCCTCGGAGACGGCGGCTGAGGGTCCATAGGGAAATGACGACCACGTCGCCAAAGCCCACTCGTAATGACTTCTGTTGAGTCTTGATAATGTCTGCTAATTAGTTAATCAAAGACAGTGGTCCTCTGCACACCCCTCCCACCTTAGCAGCTTTTGTGCGCTTCAATGAGCAACAACTCGGAGGGCGAGGCCATAAAAGTCCCCATTCACCCCTCCGTAACTGAGGGACACACCTGGTTTGGCTCGGTGTACGCCTCGCAGCAAGATGTACAACACGCTCATTTTCAAAATTAATGCAAATGGATGCACGCACAGAGAGGGAAGCACATTAGTTGATTTAAAAAAAACAAAAACGTGAGGGGATAATGAAATATTACACAAGTAATACACTTCATCCCATGTGTGGTGTCAGTGCTGGTCAGTAGGTCGATGTAAAGACCCTGTGGGCTGGGCAGATGGGGAAAACAGAGCATTGACAAAGTGTCTCGGCACCCTTTGGAGCCGCACTCGCATTGTGAGTAATACTCTGTTTTCACCATAATCAATTAGTAAGCCTTCATTAGCCAGGCCATTCATTATGCTGGTGTGTCACGGGACGGGACACGGTGCAGTGGTCGCCCCCAGGATGGGCGCGTCCGTGGGCGCTGATACATGACAGGGGCTGTTGCAGTTCCTCTTGCATTTTAAAAGGACATGGCTGCAAACCCAAAGAGGCACGGCTATATTGTTCCTACACACAGCCAGCCAAGTTAACATTATTCATTCCAGTTGCAAGGGTAAATAAACATAATTTAGCAATCTTGCACAGCTAAATATTCATTACGCCATATTGTCGAACCATTTGTGCTCATTTATTTTTCAACAAAAGACGCTGCTACTTTCCAGCTAGGCTGTTTATTATGCCTACAGTATATATTTGGGCATTGTTAACACTGCGAGGCGCAAGCTGTTTTTGTGTGGGCTTTAAGCGCGGTAACACACAGCTTCATGTCCGGAACACATCCCCATTACTTTGTTTCTCACAGCTCTTGTGAATATTACAGTAGCTTGTAAGCTCTGCGAGGAATCATTAATAGAGAACAGATGTTAGCTGTGTTCTCTGGTAAAAAGGCCACATTCTGGGTCTCTGTAGTATCAGCTGCTCTTTTATGCAGAATATTTAAAGCATCACAATTTTCTGCTAGTTTGGACTCTTTATGACAATCTGCAAAGTAATTTGTACCAACAATTGATACTACAAAGAGCAGTGTTCAGTCCATCGTCGGAAAACAAAAAGAGCGTGGATCACCTTTGTTAACTAAAATTGACAGACCTTTGTTGAACCTGCAGCTCTAGTTGTTGCAAAAGATAGGGCTGAATACATATGCCACATATCAGATTTTCTGATTTTAAAATACCGCTAAACTGCATGTGCATTTCAAATGAGACAAAATGTGACCAAAGTGAAGGGGTGTGAAGACTTTTAGGAAACACGGTATCAGTGTGAATGATTGTGGGTCATAGATGCTTGTCACACAGTTTGAGTCCGCTCCCCCATGTCTAATGGCCTGTGCTACAGAAATATGATGAGGGGCCAGAGAAAGATTAAAAGAGTAAGATATTGAATAGCAGTATGATGGATGAGAGCTGTTTGGAAATCAATTAAACAATAAGAAATTAATTCTCCCTGTGACATGCTCATTAGAGACCTGGTGGAAGTGAGGCAGGGGGGTAAAGAGATGCATCATCACTTATTTTAATAATCTCCTCTCTGAATTTAATCTGAATTTAAAGCATGCATTATGTTGTGACACTGGGTCAAAAAGTGTCAGGAAAAAACAAAAGACTTTGGAGGACCTGAACCCGCTTGGTTAAGTAGGGAATCTTGTCCCGTTCTTGGTCTCCACAGTGCAGCTGAGTCTTTGTGTTGCCTCCTACACAGAGATTTGGACGAGTAAGAAGGCGGAAAACAGTGTAATTACCCGAGCGGCTCGTATTAAGGAGCATAGATACGAAGGGCCAGCAGATGTGAGTAACAGCTGCCATGCAGAGTGGCAACCTTTTTGATGCTGTCAGTCTCTATTTGCCCCACGCATGGGTAAATAACATGTTGTCTTTATTCATTTGCCTGTGCTTGGAACAGCCAGAGCGTAATGGACTCTAATATTAAACATGATCCCGTTCCAGTGTGCAATTAGTTTGTAGCTTCACCTATTAACACTTACATATTAATAATGTCTCCCGGGATCCACTGATTGGTGGTTTCGAGCCTTGTCGCTGTGAGAGCGGGTGATCGCCAGCAGCTAACCATCCCGGTGGCAGCCAGCGGAGGCATTATGGAACTTCTGCGGTCCGGATGCCGAGCCAACTCCAGCTCCCCCCATCCCTAGTGAAGGCAATCCTGATGTGCTGGCTCAGGGAGCAAACGCACAGACGGTCAGGCCGAGACCGCTGCCAAGCAAGGGCCTAGCCCTGCGCCGTCCATACGGGCTCCGTGTCTGCAAATGTCCACTTGGGGGAGGGGGTGTTTGGATGTGGATGGACTTCTAAGTGGAGTGAAGGTTGTGGCAGAGGGTGCAGGGTGTGGTGGATAAGTGGTTAAAGATGCACATTGTGCAGATGGAGGATGTAAGGTTTTCCTGCTGAACAGATGTTTTAGGGGTGCATGTTTGTCTTGGGGGTGTGACATGGTCAGTGAAGGGCAGTAGAGGTGACCACAGAGAGGAGATTTGTTGTTGCGCCTGCTGTTCATCCAAGAATGTTTAATGGGAGACGGGAGACTTTGTCCCTGGAAATGAGCTCTGCCCTCCATGCGATATCAGGATAACATCAGCAGTTCAGAGTCATTCACAGTTGTTGTTGCCTTGGGATTTTTTACTGCACAGGGGCTTTAAAAATGTAAGGTTTAAAACCCTTGAAATTTTCCGTCATACCATATCTGTGTTTAAAGTTCTTTACTGAGGTGGAAGAGAAAGTACTGAACTGAGGTGATTTTATTGCAGCCCAATTGATAGGCCCACTTCCTGCTCTCTCAAGCAAGCATGCAATTTATAATCTCCAACAGTAATAAGAAAAAGTACATTCAAAATGATAAAGACGAATAAATAAAGTAATTGCTGTATTTTTCAGACTATAAGCTGCTACTTTCCCCCCACGCTTTAAACCATGCTGCTTATAACTCGGTGCAGCTTTCCTGTGGATTTTTCTTCAACCACCAGGGGGCTCTTTAACAGGAAGTGAATCATTGGAAGTCAAAATTGGAAATCAAAGAAGAAAGTACTCATTTTCATTTAGAACAAGCACATGCTAGCAGCAGGCACGAGTGAGAAATGTTTTCAAACTCATACCCCCTCATCATGGAAACAACACAAAGAAGTTCATATGATGCAGCTTTTAAATTGAGGGCTAAAGATCTGATAGTACAGGAGGGAAATGGAACCACTGTACGTAAGCTCAGCGTACAGTGGTACGCTGAGCTTACCACTGTACGTTCCAATGCCGAACCATCTCCAACGGTTCGGCATTGGAGATGGAGGGTTGCATCTTTAATAGTAGATTTATTAAAGACACAGTGCAGGGCTGATGATGAGGAAAACTAAGAGCGGCGGAGATACCAGCGGCTTATAGCCCGGTGCAGCTTGTATATGTACGTTTCCAGTTTTTTTTTTTTTTTTTTTTTACTTTGTGGGTGCGGCTATAGTGTGGTGCACTCTATAATCCAGAAGTTACGGTACCTGGAATATTAGTGAGAGCCCTGTTTGTTCTGAAAGCTTGGTCTTCTTACTGAAGTTTATATACTTTAGTTGACCCTGGCTGCAATGATAATCTACAGTCCCATTGCTTCAAAGTTCTTATCAATAATATTGCCAATAGGTGTTAAAAATCACTATTATATCAGTCTTTACATTGTCAGCACTGGGATCCCAGCATCTAAAACTCTCAAAGCACGTTTTTTTGTTAACTATGTTTTTATTGCACCAAACATTCTGACCAATTCATCTGTGGAAATATTTTATGCTGTGGAAAACAGTGAACAAGCAACACTTTAACAATGTTTTTAAAAGTAAGGTTAAGTAGCTAAACCTTACTTTTAAAAACAGTAAGGTTTTAAAAGTAACCTTTTAAAAGGTTTAGGCCTGTTTAGTCCTAAACAGGACTAAAGCAGCCCTGTTTAGCCTGCTTTAGTCAAACTGTAATTTGTTTGTCTAGAAAGTCCGCTTCATTTAGCAGAGGTGTGAATGTGCTATCGGTGTCTGTGGCAGACCAAAGAAGCAAATTCTGGTCTGCCTACAAACCTAGGTCGTGTCTCGGTTAAGGTGAAAACATGTGTGAGTGCTGAGCAGACTGGAGACAACTCCAAAACCAGGAAGAGAACTACAATGTAGGGCAAATAAACAAAACAAATGCCAATGTCTAGCCTTAGTGTGAGAAATGGCTCTGACTTAGCCTATTGTATTTCCCAAAGACAGAAGAAAAATCTGACAACCTCTTAAAACTGATGGCACTGCATTTCTATTTGTGGCATTACTCTAAAGCAGCTGCAGCTAACCAGACTTATTAGTTAGCAAATGCAAGTTTGCTGTACTCGTTTAGACATGAGCGTATTTTCAGTAAGATGGTATATTGAGGTTATCAAAAGTTTTGAAACTATTAAAAATTTCCAGCATATTATTACTTTCAGCTGGTGCTGGACTTAGCAGAGTTTTTTCTCGCAGAGTCCTTCATTTTGCACCTGTTGCTGCGCACTAACAGTCAACAGGCTGAAAGAAGGCTAGAAGTCACTGAAAAGACTAATTTTCTATTCTCAAATATCACTGTTTTCAAGACAATACCATTTTGAATGTACAGTTGACAAGCCACGATTTGGTTTATAAACTATTTCTTATAAAAGCAAATAGATCATGTCCTAGATTTTTGTATTTTGTTTTAATTTCGATCTTGGCCCTGTGAAGCCAGGGAATATGTTTACCCTGTGGCAATACCATCAGAATCTCATATCAATCCATGGTGTAGTTGTACTGAGATGTTTGTGGTCGATGTAGTGTCATGAATATACTAACAAGGCCACTGACTTAATAAGGCAACTTGTAGTTTTTCTGCGATTTGGCAGAGAGAGGCATCAACCCGGCCTGTCTAGCTGTCTCTTAGGTATACTTTTCTTTGTTGCAAGGCAGCAAAGAACAGATTGGAGTTTTCATTAAGGCAGAAAAACTGTCAAATTCTTGACAGCTTCTGGACATATGCTCTGTTACAGTGAAAGAAAACACCAGCACCAGACTAGAAAATCCCTCTCATCTCCATCAATCTTTCTCCATCATTTCTTTACTTTCTGTCTAGGTTTCTTCAAGAACAGTGCACCAGTTCTTGCTTGAAGCTTATTTTGTTATATTCTGACAGCTTTTTTCTTCTTTTAAATTGTTGATAGAATTGGGTCTTTGACTATGAATCAAGGCTCCGTAATGACCCGTGCTCTCTCTGCACGGGTGTGATTGTTTGGGTCTAGACCAGCGCTGAATGGGAATGAGACGAATCCTGGGCGAAAATGAATTTCTAAAGGCCATGGTGCTTCATCACCGACCTAGCACTGCCTGTCCCACTCCTGCCTGAATAACACCAGAATTATCACTCGGAAGGAGGAGAGTGCGATGAATACCCCTGGCTACTACACCCTGGGGACTCTGACACCTCCACAACACCACCCCACCCATCCCTTTCACTTTCTAGCCTACACACACACCAATCTGATGCACACTCACACAGGTAGTGATAGAAAGGGGGCTGAACATTATGCACTAATGGGGTGGTCCATTAATCATACAATGATGAAGGCCATTTCCTTTATTTAATTGGCTGCCAGTATCTCTGAGTCTTTGTTGCATGTCATTTCAGACTCTCAGTGCCAATATGGTTGTGCGCGCTCCACTCTTGAAGCTAGCAGAGTGCAGTGTCAGGGCATGGCTGAGAGCTCTACAGAGACACAACAAACAAATAGCTTTTGTGTCTGTTCGTCCACTAATGAAACCAATCCTCTTTTTATGCCACACAACATTTCATCAACATGTTTTAGTCCTCGTATTGTGACACTTTGTAAAAAAAAAAGTACAATTAAATAGTTTAAAATACAATATATTTAAAATTTTATATATCAATCCTATATGATCATTAGAAGAGCCTCTGTTCAGTCCAAAGCAAATTCAAAATATGAATCTAGAGTCATGAAGAGCTATTTTAAGAGTCCTGCAATGACTGATTGGTTTGGCACTTGAAGAACAACATCACCTTGTTGGTCTATGGTTACAAAAAGAAGCAGAAGCAAATTAAAGTCTTTATAACAAGACTGCTTTCGAACTGGCTCAGAAAGAATTGATTCATGGCAGGCTCAAAGGCAAAGCAAATGCTGCCTTTACTGTAACGGTTTGGTTTCTTCGAGATCTGCCCTCCAATTTTGATGTTATGTTTATGCTCAGACTATACATCCAGCTGAAAAGATGAGATGGTACACAATGTTATGTACACTAGAATAAGATTAGACTTTGGTAATATTTTGTGATTTTTTTACAGAGAGTAAAGACTTCAGAGATCACAACCTGTGTGTTTAAAGAATGTGTGATCAGTGTAATAGGATTCAGATTTGAATGGATCGTATTTTGTGGATTGTAAGGTCCAAGAAGCTTCCAAAATGCTCTCGCTGTATTTGAGACTTGCTTGATAAAGATTAATCCACAATTTTCCCACTACTTCCTTTGCCATAATCGTGGCTTGATCCGGAGCTGGGTTTGATGTCAGACCCGAGGTAACAGCGAATAAGTTTAAAAAGTCCGAATTTCAATATGGCAATATTGAAATTGCCATAGACATTGTTCGCTGTCCTTCTTACAGAGATCACACGAAGCTAGATTTTTCATAAGCAAGCACCACTTTTTACTTCTTCAATTTAAACCTGGAGGTCCTACATGTAACACTGATTTTAAATTAACTCTTACATGTGTGTCTGGCAAAATAAAAATGTTTGTACATCTTTTTACTGTTGATGCGAGAAGCAGGCCTATTGACATGTAAAGTTGGCCTTACAAGTTGTAACCGGGAGGCTCTAAGTGGGAAGTTTGGAGGGTACTCCAGTTAATGTTTCCGGTTTGGAAGTTGGAATTTCCCATTTCAACTGGAACTCAGCAAAAATCTATGTTGTGGGTGGACATAAAACACACTGAATACACTGAATACACTTTGATGCCATCATTAGAATTGTTGGCAAAGAAAGACTAGCCAGTTGCCACATTGTCAAATGATTTGTGTCTTGTTTGTAACTCTTGAAAATAATGTTTTTCTACCATCTAACTGACAGAAAAACATTTCATAATTACTGAAGGCTTTTTCAATAATTTTGTTGTGTGCTGACAGTCGTCTAAAAGGACAGTCTTTGTAGTATTGACAGAGTTGTCTCAGTTTTCTTTAAACTATTTGAACATAAATTTATTTAGTTTTTTGTTTTTTTGAGTGTTTTTTTTTTTCTAGTTTTGAAAGTGAACGCTTTTCATCGAGATGTTTCACACCATGCATGAATTAATTTGTACCTGCCTTATGGTTCTTCCTTATGATACATCTCATTTTATGTGACCTAGTTATAGTCTGCTACTAGGCAGAGCTACCATCCTGCCATGTTTGGCTGCATCCCTGCTCAAACACACCTGATTCTCTTTTCAGCATGTCACTCAATTCTGCAGAGGCCTGATAGCAAGACGTTTGTTGAACTGAGGTGTGTTGAAAAGTGCTTCTAAACGTTGGTGTGCTGTAAGACAATGTACTGTAGTTTTATGAATCAAATATATTTCATCTTAGCAGGTTGTCACATTGAGTTCTTTTGATTTAGTCAGGGTTCATAGTTTATTATAGCATTTAAGAGTCAGCTGGGTCAAACAGTGATCACAGTCATTGGAATTAGGTTGGTTTACAAACATACTTCAATTACATTAAATTATTTATGCAATTTGAGCATATTCATAATGACTTATCTCCATAATTTATCAGCAATACCGAGATACTGAGATAAACAGATCGGCACTGGTCAAGCACATGGGTATGAACTAGTTGGTAAGTCATGGATGAAATAATAACCGGAAGGTTTCAAATGGGGCATAAATTGGCAATGGTTCCTTTTAAAACATTGAGCTAATAATGTAATGAGTTTATCCTGTAAAAATATGACTGATTATTGATTTGTAAGAAGTTGGGTTGGTCGAAAAGGATCATTTTTGTTGTTGTTTGTGTAAATACCCCTCCGTCCCCCCAAACTACTTCTGCACACAGTCCTTGGTGCTGTAACTAATTAGGCAAGTCAGCTCCCTTCACTGCAAAAAGGGAAACAAAAAAGTCTGCAGTTATGTGTGCTGCTTGCGAAGGTCTTTTTAGATTCACAAAACACAGCAGCTTTTACAGGCTTGTCTATTACCATAACACACTCTGCTAGTTCACAGTGCAGAGAGCAGAGCCAGAGCGGCAGAATGCTGCGGTTGGCTTGTTTTTCTCTTTGAAGGCTGAAGGAGGGCATGGCAATATTTACTGAGAGAGCCTATCCAGCCCCCCCACTTCCCAAACACACACACACACCCATGGTCCCACCCTGCGAGGTTGCCGTTTGAGCTTCACAGCCAGGGGATGTGTTTTGCACCACTATGTGCCTTCTTTTTTCCCTCCCCCACCTCAGCATCCCCCCTTTTTGCGAGCCCTCGATGGACATGGCGCACAGGGACACCCGCTTTCTCATTAAAAAACCAACAGCCATTAATGTTGGATGAGGGCAAGAGGAGCTGGAGGAGGAAGAAAGAGGGAGGTGTTTTCCCCTTGATCGACTCCTAAGGATGCATGATGAATCCTCACAGACACACAGGGCGACATGCTGAGAAAAGAGAGGAGATGAGAGGCTGCAGATATATATATAAAATTTTCCGAAGAAAGAATGACAGAAATAATTGTGACCGTGTAAATCGTCCGCAGCATCTCTAAGACACAGTTTGACATACTAAAAAATGCATCACAGATTCAGAGTAACTGTGAAGCTTAGCTAATGGTCACCTCTCCGTCCTCCATATTTCTCTTATTCATTACCTTCACCCAAGTCCCTAAGAATTACCAGTACGTGTCTGTCCCTAAACCTCAACTACAATCAATTCATACCTTAATTGTAAACCTTACCCAAAAACAACAAAACACCTCTTAATAATTGTTGCTTTAAAAAAATTGCCTTCATCAAGAAGATCTTATTCCAATTTTTACAGTTGATTGCAAAAGTATCCATTTAGATCTAATAACAGCAAGAAGTTTGGTCTGAATGGATGTGATGCTTGGCACCAGAACTAGGACAATCAGAGAAAAACCCACTTCCATTGTCCAGCCAAACAGCAAATCTAAACACCCAGAGCTAGAATAAAATCATTTTGATCATGTTAGAGTGGCCCAGTCAAAGTCCAAACCTAAATCAAACCAAGAATCTGTGGAAAGACTTAAAAATATATTTTCCCAGATGCTGTCCTTCCCATCTGATCTAATTTGTGCAATTCTGCCTTGCTGTGCCAAGCTGGTGGTAACCTTCCCCATACACTTAATGGTTAATGACTACAAATGCTTGTCACACTTTTCAGATTTTTCTCTTTTTATAAAACCAGTTCAAAAACCATCTAACCTCCTCCTTTCATTCATTATTATGTGTTGTAGTTTACTGTGAGAGCGATTTCCATGACTATGATTATCCCCCGTATCACAGTCTGTAAAATATAAAAACAACACAGTCAGGGTACAAAGAGCAAATGCAAATTCACTGGCCAAAAGTTTATGTACATCATGGAGCTGTTTCTTTGCTGCGGTCATGAGGATCACCACTGGATGCCTCATATGTGCCGATGTGCCTGGGAGGAAATTTGGGGTTGTATCGTTATTCTGCTATTTTCAAAAATAATAAAAGAACCTCGAGGAAAATGCAACGATTACGGTCCAAAGCAACGTGGGCGGATCGTAAAAAGGGAACACATCTCGTTCCATTAGCATTTGTGCTGGTGTGTGCTGTTATTTATTTATTTTTACTTCCTCATATTTATTCAGTATTTCTGAGGGAGTTACATGGGCAGTTGCAGGGCTCCTTAAAGAAAGGCCAGCCATGGCTGCAGAGTTGCAGGTCTGTGGGGAGCTTACGCCGCTTGTGTGTCTGCGGGCCCCGTCCATGTGTGTGTAGAGCTACGGGATAGAGGCGAAGAGGGGGTGTACAAACCAGAGTTAGCATGTTGGATAATGAATTTGCTCCTGCGGCACTCTTTAAAGCATAATTACACTCATCAACTCTACGAAGGCCTTTTTTCGCCCACTGAATCTTAGCTAAAACAAAGGCAGAGCAAAAGAAAAACACCACAGCTCAATCCTCCACCTACATTAACACACCACAGTCGGTACAACAAACCACAGTATTAGTTTTATGCCCTCTGCTGTCTTTAGAGCAAAGAGTACAACTTTTCAGTTAAGGAATCGACCGTCGCAGTCAGCCGGAAGGTATGCGTTTTTAAACAAATTTTATACAAGGTCATAAATGTAAGTAGAAATGTATTCTTAGATCAAAGTAAATAAACAGATTCTTAGATCAAAGGTTTCATCTTAACCGTGAATCTGACACACATTTAGTTTTTTTTTTTTCTCCCCGTTTGGCTCATCTCAAATTCAGCCCCACGTTCCTTGTTGCTATCTGCTCCCCATTCCCTCTCTTTGATCTTCCACCGTCACCTGCTATTTCCATGGGAAAAGGTCAAGATTGTGTGTGAGCATTAGGTTTTATGTCCAGGCATACTAGAATGTGTGTGGCTGGAATACAGAGGAGGACTGAAGGTGGAAGCTACATCTTACGTGGTCCAGGTGGCCAAATGAGACGGAGATGAAGAAGCTCAGGCTACGTTCACGCAGCAAGTCTTGATGCTCAATTTCTACGGATCCCCGAAAAGGAAAAAATCTTTACCCTTTTTTTGCCTCAGTTTCCCACTGCACAATTCTGATAGTTTTTTTTAGCTGAAATCCGATGGTTTTTGCGTTGTTGTTCATATTACTAACTATAGGCGTTGGCAACCAATGTACGCCTCGCGTGCAAAAATGAAGAATGTGGACACACACAGCAGTGTTTACGGAAGTCACCATTTATGTATCAATTCCAAGTTTTTCAAACTTCAGATGATGCCACAAAATCATGACTTGAAGGAAGGTAATAAAAAGAAAGCATAACTAATAGCAACAGCCTTTTGTGCCGCATTGACTGTAACTTCTGTAGAGAAGTCTGTTTGGGTGCATAGTCTGAACCAGGAGTGATAGGATTGTAATATGGTGATCCCCACTGGCCCCGACCTCTTTCATAATTTAATATTTTTTTAATTTTTGCCTATGTATGTCCGGATTTGCAGCATCTGACTTCTTTTAGGGCAGAAATCTGACACATGTCTCACGTCAGTGAAATAAAAGTTGGATAAGATGCGACATGACCGTTCAGAATCCAGGAGGTTTCAGTGTTGTTTCCTTCAGCGGTTCTTGGTGTAGCACCACCATAGGAGGAGAGGTCAATAAGGTGCATTTCGCACAGTGCAGTGTGAAAGTGAGCCACAACAGCTGAAAATGTAACAAACGTTGCAACTTTGGTCCCTGTTCGAACCAAATCTTTGTAAGTTAAAGGCGCAACGAATGGTGTCATTGATGATTTTAATAAAGATATTTCTTAACATGGGTTATTTTCACTACTGAATAGAAATGAAGCACTTGTATAAAAGGTAAGAATTTTTTTAATCTAAAAATGTAGATTTTTTTTAACATGCAATTTAAATTTTAAAAATAGAATTACTTGCAGGTTATTTACACATCTTTATCGCCTTTCCTAAGATTTCACTTTGTTTTTATTTTGCGAATTGCAATGTTCTCATTAAACACACAACCACGCTCCTGAATTGTTGGCCTCTATGTGTTTAGCTGTGTTGATTCACACATTAGCCATTTAGCATGATAACAAATAACAGGCCCTGTGCAAATTAGCTCAATTAGTTCAACCTGGACATATGTTGCCAGTGTACAACCACGGCTGCTTGCCAGTGAAGTTCAACGAAAAGATGTTGAGCTGTTGTACAAAATGGAGAAAACAACCATCATTTGTTTTATCATTGTATTGTATCATGTCGTGTGACAGGAGCTGAGTGGGAAATAAATCATCCATCATACTTTAGTGTGTGTTGCCAAATGTGTGTCATGTTGCATAAAACATTTAAATATTTTTTCCTTATCACACTGATAAGAATGAGAGTTAAAATGCTGTTTATTGTATGTGCTTTTGTTTTGTGTGTTTGGACTGTTTTTGTTCAGTTTAATTACTGCCACCATTTTTTTTCCCCCTCAACATTATTTTGTAAATTTGAGATAATTTCCTCCTCCTCTCCTCCTTGTGCCCTCCATCCCAAACAGTCTTTCCCCCAATTCAACATAATAAACAGTGGCAGTGTTTTGTTTTCCTCTGCAAAGCCTTTGTGTCCCCTGAGGATTTATATTCTGCCTACAGTATTTTTAGGGTCTTAATCTCCCTCTGTTTGATTACTACCAGCTAATTAAAGGGAGGCGATGCCAAGCAGGTGACGGAGAGAGATGGAGCTGTGTGGCACCGCTAGAAGTCTGGTCTTCTCTCCTGTCCTTTGTTCAACTTGCATATTATTTTGGAGTTTTGAGATGAAAAGTTTCTTCAGATGAGTTTAATTTGCATCTTGCAACACTTTTAGTAGAGATGAACCAATTATAATTTAGTGTATTATATATGTATATAGGAGCATTTACCTGCCAATAGAGATTTTATGAAATCCTACTTTCTCTTTAAGAGCTATAGATTAAGGTGATATAAGCAAACGTGGGCATTTATCATATTATTTAGCATTTATTGTGAAAAACGTCATAGTTTAATTTTTGTCTCAATAAATTTCAAATAATGTAAAAAATAACTGATAGTATTATCAGAACTTTTATTTTTAACATTTTGACAATATTATCAATTGCAGTTACTGTGTGCAGAGTTCAAGTGTTGTTCTAAAGAATCCTATTTAAAATCTGGATTTTCTTTTTTTTTTTTTTTATTAAGAACAATACTTGTCAGTGGTGCTTTGGATGCTGTGCATTCTGTTACAGCCATAGAGTTAAATAAAAATAGTAGTACTTTCTTTACCATAATTTTTTATTGTTATCAGAATAGTGTCACAAAATATAACAATAAATTCTAAGTCCATATCCCCCACCCCTAGATATGAGAGCGACATTGAACGTATTTTATTTCTGCTCTTTAGGACTGAGTGATCATTATTTATTTGCATTAGGAGTAGAGGTGATGTCACACTGTGTGAGAGAAGTCTCTGTAATTTTCTGTCTTAGAGAATGTACATTCTTATTCTAACTCTGAAAGTTTCTGAAGTCTGTCAACATGACTGACAATGGCCAACCTCAAGTAGATAAAAAATAGCAACTTTGCAACTTTTTTCCAGATTCCTGTTATCATTTTAAAGTATTGCTCTCTCTCGCTCTGTTGCAGCTCTAGTAATCCAGAGACATATCGCAACATGTCTTAGAAAATGTTATTTTAATTTATTTTTTTTTAATATAGTTTCTTACATCTCTGTACGTTCTCTTGAGTTTTCTTGTCAAAGCTTGGACATGGTTCTTTCACCGACCGAAAAATTATTGGCTTTTCGATCATTCAGCTACAAAATAGCCAATCACCATTTAGAGCTGATTATGCTGAAAATCAGTCAATACTGGTGAATAGTATTAAAAATTCTGATATTTCAAAAGTGAAACAGTGGCATGTGTCTCTGAGAAGAGACAATGATAAATGTCACAGATGACAGCCAAGATTTGCCCTTTAACACAGTCCCTTAGCTCTCTTCAAAGGTCTCAATCGCCGGCTATGTGGTTGAACCTGGACATCCATATGCATGTTGCTACATAATTTGTTACTTGTAGCGTGCTGCTACCATGGTACATTGTCAGACAGAAGGCAGAACAGGGACACAGTGGTAGGGTAGACTGGTGAACCGCTGAGGTTTTGGGTCAACCACTGTGTGTACAGCATTGATAAAATAAACTTCCATCAGCAGAATTGCACTGAAAAAGCTCTAGTTTGGCCATTTCCTAATTTAGAATTCATAAATGAGGAAAATAAAAAAAATATTTGAAAAAGGTATGAGTTATAAAGCGCTTTAGTTACTTTTTTTTTGTAGGAATGTTGGGCATTTGTAGCTATGCATAAGTAGCTAACCAATGTATTATTTAATTCCATTCTCTAAACAGAAAAGAAAATTGTAATTTTCAGAATATTTTAGATTTGGAACATTTTTTAGATATTCGTACTGAAAAATATTTAAGTAAACAATTTCCAAGCTTCTTCACCAGGGGTAAAAATGAAGAAGAAGAAGAAGAAGAAGAAGAAAAAAAACATATTGTGCTTGAGGGGTGAAGTCTGTAAAGTTCGTTCAGAGAAACATTTCAAAGAAATCCATTTTCTTTCCCAAAACATTAAGGATGTGTTTATTCTGGTGTTGTGCTTTGCTCTTAGCTTGTAGAAAGCTCCTAAACCTCCTTAATCACAACCAAAATCAACCGTCATACCTTGGATTGGTGTCCATTAATCATTAGGGGAAAAAGGAATATCTCCCTCTAAGCTATTATCTTGAAAAGTTGATTTATTAGGCAATGGTGTAATAGTGTCCTTTTGTCACGCTATTCTCAGCAAATTCCTTTCAAGTGTTATTTTTGTACGGTTCTTTAACACTGTACGTTGGCAATAATGAAAAACCCTGCATTGGAAATATGAAGTGCATCAGCAACACTTAATTAATCTTAATTGCGCTGAAGAAAGAAAAAGAAAAAGAAGAAGCCAGCCGGCATGATCACCTCTTTTTTTTTCTAAACGATTCTTGCCTCAACAATATTGCGTACAGCCCATTTTTCCCCGTCGTCCCTGGCATGATGAAATGCACTTTTCCTCGCTATCTATTCCTTATCCACTCTGTTCCGCCACACACTCTCCTCTACGGTTGAGGAAAAGCTTTCGAAGGCTGCCAGCGCAAACCAGTCATCTGCTGGCAGTCTATTTGCTGTTGTTGGTGGGGGGGATGAGTAATGACGGTACCACTGTCCTTATCACCAGTCCACACACCTGCACTCCTGCCTGCACCACACACTTAATTGCCCCTCACCCTCACGTCACACCCCCACCGCTCCTTCATGACCGGATATCTGCCTACAGTATGTTCCACATTCCTGGATGGAGGCCTTCTGTCCATTATTGAAATGACTTTAAGGGATTTATTGCTGTGGTGAAGCCAAAAAAAGTGAAGACCAACATTTACGTCAGGAATGGGAGGGAGTACTGTCAACTTGATGAGGAAAGCTTTGTGTGTTTGGGGAGAGGAATAGGATCAGGACTAACTGGTTGAATTTAGAGCAGGAAAATCTTGGGAGATTTGCCTGAGGCTTTCTGGGCTTACACATTACCACAGCTCAGGGTGAAAGATGGCATACTGCTGAGGAAGAGAATGCAAAAAACAAAGCTAAACAGATGCATTAATGTTCAGATTGACTGAGACAGACAGTGCCAGACTGAACATCACCATAAAGTGTAATAAAAGTAAAAGAATAAGTCCCTGAAATTGAGGTGCAAACAGTGTTTACGCCTCATTGCAAAGTTCCCAAGACTGAAACTTTTTTCTTTACCCTTATTAGATGTGCTAATCAAATGCGGTTTCTTGTCGGATTTCCAAACTCTGATTCTCTTGTAAACCTCTGAACAGCTCTGCATGAAAAATGCTACTGCTTTGACAAATTTTTTTATTGCGAAATAAAACATTTTTCTCAAGAAGAGTCTTAAGTAAAAAGAGGAAAGAATAATCTGATTTATTTTATTACACTGCTTAGTTTTGTCTTTTTTTGTCACTACACAAAAACATCCTAAACATTCATTATGTTGTAAATGGTAAATTATTATTTATATTAAGAACTGGGAGCATCGTCACACTGTGTGTTTGAAACAGAAGACAGAATGTTGTTTCTTGTTCTAGGCTTTGCTTTGTAGAGAGGGTCTGAACCTTCAGCTATTGAGAAACAACTTCTTTTTGGAGGCATGGGCTTTGTTTTAAAATTTACACAATTGCTAATGTTTAGCCAGTTTGCGCTTGAACAACCATCCTCCACTGTGAAGAGTGACGTGCTGAACCAAACAAGATGGCTATTAAAGTTAATTGGATATTTAGAAGCATGGCCAATGCAGACTCAATTGCTTCGTTCACTTCCTCCGCTGCCTTTGCTAAAACTACAGGCAGACTACAAATCCAAGGTGCAGAAAACAGTCACTCACAACTCCTTCTGTTTTCTGATCAACGCTGTTGAAATTCTCCCAGAGAAATCCAGCTCAAAGGGAGAAATCCCAGACAAAGCACCGAAGAGAGATGAGAATGTAGTGGAAAGGCGTAGGCTGGTAATGATGGCAAGCCTACTCTAACCATAACTTCCACACTCAAAGTGATGTTGTCAGTGCAACTTGATAGGAGTTTGGTACATTCACTGATTGAGAAAAAATAGCATTTTTTTTAGACCTGATTGGCTTATTACAAATCAGTGAATTGCAATGAAAAATCCACCTATCCCGCCCACAAAACCAATTTGTCATTGAATCCCTACATACAAAATGCATTGACAAATTGCATTTGTTTTAATAAGCAAAAATAAGTTGTTTTTTTAGAATACTGATTAAATAGTCATCTAACCCGTAATAATATCAGTATATCCTGCAAGCTTGAATAACTATAAAATGATAGAGTCATCAGCCTGAAAAGGTAAGATCAGCAAGTAGGAAACCCCAGGAGGCTTTTGTTCAGATCTTTCCACAACTAATTTACTTTTGGGTTGTTGAAAGGTAATTTTGGAGCCAATTGAAATCCTGTGGTTGTAGATTCCTCAAGGCCACTCCTCCTCTGACAGAGCTGTAATAGCCTTGTCTCTCAGTCTCTGGAGGACAAGTAAATTGTCTCCTATCCAACCTGAAGGTCTCGCGAAATAACTCTCTGAGAAGATCATGATTGCACCCAAAGAGATTGTCTGCGCATTATCTGTATCTCTAATAAAACGCTGCTATTCCTTTTAGATGAAACTCTTCAATGTATTGACTATCATTTGCCTCATCTAGACAATTTCTCAGGCATAAAGTGCTATTTTGGGAAGAAATGAACATACTTTGAAAACAAACCAATAAAGCTGTTTAATATTTTACATAGTCTACTTTTTGAGAAGTCTTATGTTGGCTAATAAGCTTAAAAGACAATTAAAATGTCTAGTTTAATAGCCTACCAACATAACTGAATTAGTCAAGTTTCTTCATAATCTTTATATGATAAATCATATAGAGATTATGATTTATCTTTCTTGTTAATGTTTTAAAATTTTTTACCATAAGCTAATACTAATGACATTTTTAAGAAGGTAGTATGTGCCATTCATTCACAATGCCAGTATCAGGGACAACATGTTAAGCTTGCTAGCAAGTTTGACTTTAGCATTAGTGCTGTAGTTAACTAGCTAACGCTGCACTCAAAACCTTCTGTTTATACTAACAAGGTGTCATGTAAAACTTTTCCCACAACATCGGAAATGAGAAATTCATTATCAACCTCAAGACTAAAGAGCTCAGTTTGTCACCAAGTTTAGCTCAAGTGTTAGCACCAACTCTAAATCAGTTAAAGCTGCGTGTAGGCGTTAACGTTAGCACCCTGTTGTGAAAGTTCGACACGTTCTTTTGCTGAGACTTTCAGCAAAAGAACGTAAAACTTTTCTCATACCTTTTATGAGAAAAAGGTATGAGAAAATGATATGTTAATGAATAATACAACCTGTTTAAACATATCAGTCTTAAACCTACCTACTGGACGCCACACAAGCTAAAAAACATATATTAGGTAAGATTTGTTACCAAAACAATTACAGTCAGAAATTAACAATGTTTTGCAACAAACTGTTTTATTAATATATTTGAATAATTAAACTAACTAACTAATTTAGGTGGAGCCTGCTGCATAAACCTGTTTATCTGTTAGGTTGATTGCAGACATTTCCTTTTAAACTGAAGCAGTGGCAGCTCTATTATCTATTGAAATCAATTGCCGAGTGTCCACCCCACTCTTTGAGAATCCCCTCGAGAATTCCTCCATAAGGGCTCCAGCTGGACGTGGCGGCCACATTCTTGTCCGCCAACCAGCCCCACAAGGCAGGGTGGTGCCGAGATGTTCCTATTGGCAACTCCCCTTCTTCCCCCCTCCACCTCCCTGGTGATAAATTTCCACCAGCCTACCGGATGACACTAAATTTTTCATCATTAATCTAGGCCATTATGAGGCTGTTTCCCCAGCATTGATCCCCAGACCAGTCCAGCTGACGCAGCCCCTTCAGGTTGAGTGTGGCTAGTGAGGACTGGGGGGTAGAGGGACGGCGGAGTAGGTCACTGGTGGAACCGGGAAACAACCAGACTGCTCAGTCAAGTGCAGAGTTAAGACAACCAATAGGAAGCGTGTGTGTGAGGTGTTGCTTTAGCATGATACGCAGTTTGATGCACCACTTGGGAATATTTTCATATCTGCTCATAAATGTGAGCTTATGTTGAAAAGCAGCTTTGTTGTCAGGGCCTGATCACAGGTTATATAGATGGCATTGCGTTCCGTTATGGTTTTTAGATACACAATTTACATTAATGCACCACTGGACTCCTTGAGGAAAAGCAGACTGCTTTTGTCTTAATTTCATTGCTTCCCTTTCTCAATTTGCTCTCCTGTTATTCTTTCCCCCCGTCTGGCCTAGTTGAGATTGGCCTGCTGTTGCACACTCCCACCATTCCAGAAAATGAGATGAACAGAACACATTATATCCCACTGGGGAGAGATGTAGAGCAGGAAGATTTACCTTCTTCTTCTTCCTTTTTTTCTTTTACAAATGATATCAAATCAGGGACTGAAAAGTCTTTCAGCTGTGAAATTACTCGTCATCCGGGTCCTTCTTGTATCCGCTCACTGAAAGGAAGCTACAGAGACGTTTACGAGGAAGTAATAGTGGGGGAGGTCAGAGGGGAGGTGTGTGGGGGTAAGTGGATGATTTTTGGCTCAGCATGTGTACCCTGTCTCCGTTTTTTTTGCTCGTCATCAGTTGCTGAAGACGTTCTTGTCGTAGCTGATGCTGTGCACAAAGACGGTTACCTTCCGTTTTCTTTTTTGTTGTTTCGAAGATAATTGCTCAGTGAGAGTCATGTTAGCTGTAATGAGTATTGTTGTATCCTGATTAAAAAAAAACACACAGCGAGATGATCTGAAAGTTCAGTCTATTATAAAGCTGTATGGAACAGTAGAGTTCTCCCAGACTGGTTGTTGTTGTGACAGCCAGCCGCCTTGGCCTGAGCGTCGGGGTAGCGACGTCGTGTCTGAGGGGGCTGGAGGTGGGGGTATGGGGGGTCAAATGGACGAGGTAATTACTCGGATCAGTGAGCATGAAGGTGGGGCCGTGGACCACTGTCATCACCAAGCTAACAGCTGGAGGCAAAAGCCCCTTCAACAGCTGGCTGATTTCAAGCATGCTCACGCACAAGCAGATGCGCTCAGTCCTGGAGAATTACCCTCACCTGTGCTGGGAGAAAAAAAAAACTGTGGTCACTGCCACAGCTAGACAGCTATTTTACTTCTTCTGTTTGCCATGATCAGAACGATTGGATTGTTTTCCTAAGCTTGTTTCAGAATGTTGACACCCACCCATCTCCTCACGTCTTCTGGTGTTTTTGAGCTGTTGACATTGCCGTCTCGTTCCTTTACCCTCCTGCATGAAGAAAATGGAGACATTAATGGAGTGCGGAGTCCTACTGTGTGAGTTATTACTCTGCTCTTTCCCTAATGGAGAAAAATTTAATTATCAGCTAATTTGCTGGGTTGTCTCTGGTGACATCAAGTTCCCCATAGTGTCGGCTCCCATTAAATGGTCTGCTTTGACTCCTTTTTGCAGACAGGAGGAAAAAAAAAAACCGAACTGAGGTAGACGCCATGCACTCTTGAGCCCCTTTTGTTTTTCTGACACACGGCAGTACATGGAAGACATACTGGCTGCCTTTAGATCGACCATATAATTGCATAATTTGACATTTTGAACATAAATTTGCTTAATGGAAACACGGCAATTTGAAAAAAATCTTGTTATTCCTTAAAAAGTTTTGGCACGAGAAGTAAGTGGTTTTTTTGGCCGTATGAAAATTAGTTTATTTCACAAGACTGCAATGGAAAAAAATTTTCACATCACACGAGTCACGTGAACAACAACCTGGTGCTAACACTGGCACAAACCACAAAGAAGATGGTGACAGGAAGTACTTAGAGCGTATTTTTTCTTTATGAACAGACTTATTCATGTCTGATTGTTTATTACGTTTCTTGTTTAATGCTAATGGAAACACCACAATTGCAAAATTGTGTTTTTGCGACATTAGCGCAATATTGACATCTTTGCGCACATTTGTAATGGAAATGCAACTTATGCACACATAAGCTGTAATTTATGTTCTGTAGGGAACACATTATCATGCATTAGTCTTAACCTTTACTCAAAGTGTTTATACTTCAGAATTTTGAACCTGATTACTGGTCTTATTTCTTTTGTGGTTTTTTTTATAAACTTCGGCCAGGTAGTACCAATTTTAGCGAAATTTTATTTTATTTTTAATAAGACCTGGAAAATACAAGAAGAGCATTGAAAACGTTTTTTTTCCAAGCTTCATGCTTTGAGCACTTGTTAATTATTTATGCTAGTAGCAGGAGCGACAGTGTGTGAGACAGTTGCCCTAACAACAACAAAATAATTAAAGATGTGACATTTAAAACCACCTTAGCATCCTACTGTAGTGATTAGTGTGGTCAGCACTGCTAGCATTATACAGTGTAGTCTTTGTAGTGGTAGTGGTCGGATAATACAGATCTTTGCGCTTTCATGTCGTGCACTAAATTTGATTCTCTGCTCATCAACATCTTCCAAACTATGGTATGTTTTCAGTTGTAGCACTAATGTACGGTGTACACATTCAGATTGAATTTTTCATTTTACCATTCGATTTTGGAGACCATCTTTAGCCATTCGTCGTACTTGTATTCCAAATCCTGCCCACCTTAGCTTTTTATTGTACTCAAATTGAAAAAGAGATGGAACTGTTTGTCTTTTTTGTGTTTTTGAACTTTCTCATCCTACTGTAAATTGACAAAACCTCATGCTTGTAAGTAGAGCAGTGTCGGATCTGTAAATAAAAAGTGAGTATATATCGTATCCCTCTTCATAATGGACCTGCATTAAACCCTCACAGTGGTACTCTTATTATGATCAGCTAATGTTTCACATTCATCTGGCTGTCTCTACTTGTAACCACCGGCTATAATAATAGTCTGCAGTGGAGCCGTCTCACCTCCACATATTACGTGGATGTCATCCAGTGGGACCATTAAAACAATGTGTTACGATTGGTTGTCTTAAGCAGTGAAAGGGATTGATTTCCATTTATCCCCCATTAAATCCACTGACATCTGGCATGCCTTTGCCAGCATGCTTCCAGATCCCCTTTTCTTTGATTTTTCATTGAAATATCGAGGAGTACATTTTGCTTCTGTACGCCTACTACCACCCTGTCAAAATAAGCTTGACGTGATTTATTTTAGTTCCATGGCATGTGCAGGATCTTTGGACAGCTAAATTGAAATCAGCTGATAATTAGACCCCGTGATTGGTTTTCAGTGTTTCCTTTTTTTTTTTGGAATTCTGAATGCATCTACTTTCTTTGAACAGGTATGTTTATACTGATATAGTGTAGTTATATGTTAGACCTGTATGGCAAGTTTGAGTGAAGACTGAGGAGGCAGATGAAATGCCTGTTGAAAGAGAAAGACTCCACCTGTCTTTGTGCAGGCACTCATCATTGTTAGTTCATCAGGGTGTGAGTTTGCCTTTTACTGTACAACAAAGCTGAGTAAAGAAAGAAAATGTTTTAGCACAAGAATTCTTTAAAATGGGGAATAGATTTGTTTAATAGCATATCTATTTACATATGGTATAAATAGGTGCGAAAAGTATTTGCCCCCATCATGATTTCTTCTTTTGTTTGCATGTTTCTCACAGTTTTGTGTTTCAGAAAATCAAAACAGTTTAAATATTGGCCAAAGACAACACACGTGAATACAAAATGTGTTTTTCAGATCAATGTGCTTTTTATTAAGGGAGAAAAGAAAATCCACATCATTAGCACACATAATGCTGCCACGACCAATAAAAAAAAAACAACACACTAAAACTAAGTGTTTTTAACCTCCTTACAGTGATGTTCGCATTAAAAGGAAGATCATCTTGGCTGCTGCACCTCATGATGCCTTGCTTTGCTAAGTTTTCTTTATCATGGAAACAACTTAGTTTCTTGTAGTTTTGTCCACACGTGATTAGCTGGGGCTACACTGAAATGCTCAGCCAAAGTCAGGTAAATAAATTACCATTAAACTAGCACTGTTACTACTACTACTACTACTACTCAACATACATTGAAAACATAAAGGAATAAAAAAATACAGTGAACCCTCACCTATTCCCACCTTTTCTGTGAAATGTAACTTCAAATATTCATGGAAAACAAGCCTCTTCACTGTTTTTTTTAATATTATTATTTTCCGTAGCACATATCATATCGCATAACGTAGCATATAAAGTATTTGAAAGAAAATGCAGCTTGGAAAGGTGAAAAACCTCGGTGCAATGCTACCGGACACACTATTGGCTGGTGTTTTCAAAGCGGCTAATTCTTGAACTCCATTTATCTTCCTTGCCGCTGATTGGCTGTACCCCCAAGCACGGAAATAAGGAAAATTGTAGACATTAGCTTCTGCTGTAGTGCTAAGTCTGTTTCCAATGTGTATATTAATGCATATCAGGTTTTCCCCCCAGTGTATTATAAGCCTGGTGGGCCACCAGACTTTACTTGCCCCGCCCCCCACCAGGCTAAGCACATTTGTTTATTTTACTTGATTTTGTTTTTTAAACACCAGTAAGAAATAGTATAGAGAGGTTAAACTAGGTTTGTGTATAATAAAACATCAGTAACATTTAGCAGACAAATATCTACTTAAAATGTTTATGGCATTTGATTATAGTATACATACACAACCTACCAAAAGACTAGTTAAAACCTCTGTGTTATTTTTGGTTTTAAATGTTTTATTTCCAAAATTTTCTGTTAACTTTTAATATTTTCTAATATAAAAACACAGCTGATCTACTGGTGGACCCAGCACAACTATCACCTTATACGGATTCCTGGGGGAAACCCTGCATATTAAAGTATATGTTCTAATTTAACTGTTAAAAACTTCAGTTTTGTGCATTTTTAGAAGTGGTCTCAAGCCTTCGCAGATTTTAGCTATATTTATTATAGTTAATTATAATTATAGTAACTGTTATTTTCCAATAACAGTTATGTTATGTCAAAACTGACGATCCACTGCCATCAGCTTCAATTGGAATATTTTAGTGGCTCTTATTGAATTTGGCTTCAGGCTCTATCAAAAGAGGTGTAAATATATGGGTCAAATGTGAAAAGTGTTTGGCCAATCCTGAACCCCCGGTCTCCCCGCCATTACCCCCGCCCTGCACTTGCTCCCTCAACCATTAGAACAAACATCACACAGCTGTTTATCCATGCGTGCCTCGCCTGCACCACAATATCTTATCGGCTGAAATATCCACACTAGCCAAATCAATTAGAGGCCATGAATATCTGTGGATCAGCAGTGTGAAAGTATCAACATCCCCCACCCTGCTCCTCCGGAGAACAGCCAAATTAATAACTCTAAGTGGATAATGCCCTCACTCCTATCGACATCAAAATTGAATTTTTGCAAACAGCTGAAATATAGCGGGGGCCACAATGCACCACCGCTGTCAGCAATGCAGTCGTTTGCTTTGATAGCTGGGTGTCCTAGGGTCCTGCTCTGCACATTACAAATTCAAAATGCTAATTCTCAACAGTGTCTAATTGGCAGGAGGATTGGAGGGGAAGGGGGGTTGTATGAGTTCCTGTTTCATTCGAGACACTTTTTATTTTGGCAGTGATTCTCCAATAAGTGGCTGTGTTGAACCAAAAGACTGTCAGCAGGACAGAAGTACAGACACGTCACACAGACACTGATCAAACAGAAAGTGAGGTCCACTGGCTCACTGTGTAACAGGGGACTGTCAGGGAGTGGACCCAGCAGTGGTTTTGATATGAGTGAATAGGACAGTGTAAGTGCTTTTACATAATACATAGTAACATGAGTCCTGGAGGACTTCCTCCCCCCTTTCACTACGCTCACTATTGAAATCTCACTGTGGACTCTTTGTCCCTCATGTTGTCCACTGTGGGTCATCTTCAGTGCTAACAGAGCCACAGCACTCTGATTCAGTCCTGTGCTGACACCTCCTTACATCACTTACAGCTTTTTCTGAGATTGAAAGCATGTTCAGAAAGGATATATTGAAATCATTATGACAAATTAAATTTAAACAAATGTTAAAGTTTCAAACAGCAATACTTGTCAACTGATTCTTTCCTACAGTTTGCTCTGAGAAGCATTTTTATTAAGATAAAATGTCTTCTATCCAGATTGATTATTACCAAGAGATACTTTAGAAGGTTGACTGTATTGTACTTACCAATAAATTCATGTCACTACTTTCTAGCATTAGAAATGTTTAAACAGTCATGACAACCTGTGTTACAATGTCTTCATTTAGATTTTATTTCTGGTTTCTGCCACTTTGATCTTTCCAAGGTCAGATATTTCTTGATTACTTCTGCTTTTTTTCCCCTTTCGTCCTTTTGTCCCACTGTTCTTATTGTTCTACATGATCCTTTTGTCCTTCTTCGTTCAATTCATCAATTGACTCCTCTCCATCTTGAGTGGATAGTCAGACTGAGTAGTTCTTGTCTTTGTCTCCAGCATGTTGTCTACAATGGCCCTTAAAGCTGCCAAGAAACATGAACAGAGAGGGCATTGCCCTCACGTTCAATGTCAGCACTAAAGGGTTGAGTGAGCGCTGGTAAAGATAGGGTGTGACAGTACACAATATTAGATTCATGAGAGCAAGGTGAGATGAAATTTTAGCCAATTTTTTTGGAGAACAAAAAAATGCCTGTTCCATATTGATGCAAAGATTCTCTAGACTGTGTGGAACTATTCAGTCCAGCTTTGCATAGTCTATGTATATTTTTAGGGTTGTCTCTGGAAATGAGACCTCTTGTGTGTTCACAAATAGAACAAAGGTTTTGTGTACTGCCTAATCCAAGACTATAGATGGCTTACAGTTACATGACCAGGCGAAGTCACATGCTGTTAGCTACTGGATATCTCTTTGAGAAACAGACTTTTCTTTGACGAGAAACATTTTGGCAAGTAAATATAACTGCTAATGACCTGAGGTAATTTGTAGATGTCTATTCAAGATCTCTAGTTTCAAATATGAACTTCCATTTCAAAACATAAACATAAACAAACCAAGTTATACCAATGTTGTATGAATCATGCTGATAAATGATTGTAAAAAATAAATAATAATCAGGTATCATGCGTGTTAACTGCTGATGATTCCACATTCGACCCTTTTCTATTCGGTTTGGTGCTCTTGACTTTTATTAAATACCTCAGGTCATGACCCCTGATGAAACAAATATAGTAAGATAACTTATATTCTTATTTATGCCTATTTTAATTGTTCAAACAACAAATATACCATAATATGCATTAAAAAGCAGAGTGGAAACCATCTTAACATGATGGTTGCGTACTATCTACAGTCGCTTTTGGGCAGATTGGTTGCTGTTGCAAATGCCGGCAAATGTCGAGTAGCATTTTGTCCACATATTTCTACTTCCCAACCTGCATTGTCTTTTGAAAGTTTTAGATATGTTCTCGAGACAAAATCCACAAATAGGTGAATTATGTTCCACAGAAAATCCACGACTAGGTAAATCTACAAATATTGAACCATTAATACGAGGAGGTCTACTGTATTTCATTTTCTACTTTGGTATGGCTGAAATACCAAACCTGGACCAGAGGAACAAAATACACTAACATTTTTAGAAATAGTATTGTATTTAACCTCAAACCAAACTGTTGTGTATTGTTTTAAGCGAGTGAAATAAGCTGATTACCTACTGATTTTCTACCTCGGATACCCTTTATGTTTTAAGTCCGTGTCACTCAGCTGTGGAACATGAGGTTATCGGGGTCTGCCGCGATCTGATACAAGGGGAGATGGGGTCAGGTAATCCACTGGCCTGCTTGCAAACACTCTTTCATGCTAGACTGATTTTCAATAAATAAGAAATGGTGTCTCGCTCTCCAATATAATATTAACTTGATCTCTGCAGAGACAAGCGGTGGCTACCTGCTGGGTCAGTGGCAGCACAGAGGCCTCCGGGTCGTTCTGCTAAAGGGTATACACATACAGAGTGTTTGAGGATTAGATGACAAACACATCTAGAGGGACTATAATTCAGGAAAGCACAAGGGAGGTGCAAAAGCATTTGATTTTTGTTCATTTCAACAATTGTGTATTGTATTAGAACATTTTAAGGCTCACAACGCTAAATTCAGAACAAAGGAAAATACAAAATGGAAAATGTGCCTTCAGAAGTTTTTCTATGAAAAAAAGGGAAGAGCTGGTGAATGACTTTTATATTATAATATATTGACACCAAGATGGAATAAGAAGTGTTTTCCTTTGAGCCCATTTTGTTTTCTTAATTTAGCTTACCCAAAATTCACTTTTCTCTGGGATGATCTATTGGTCACAAGCTGCGTTTCAAATGTGTTCAAGACTTTGTCTGCATTCCACTAATGGTGAAAACCTCCACACAATTTTGCAGTTAAGACAAATGCAATTAAAGTCACACATGAATATGTTTGTTCAACTGATAAGTCATTAAAGATCATGACGTGCCATCGTCCACCAGCTACTTCCTGTTTGTCCCAGTGGTAATCACGTGTGATGCGAAAAACTGTTTAAGATGCAGTTTTGTGAAATAAGCCAGTTTTGATGTGGCCCAAAAAAACCACCTCATCCAAAACATTTTATTAAGAAATATGTTTTTTGTTTTTGTTTTCAACATTGCGGTGTTTTCATTAAGCAAATAAATTTTCAAAATGTCAAATCGTGCAGTTATGTGTCAAATGGACACACAGCCACAGTCTGGATGTAAAGCAGTGCTGTGCAGGCCTTAAAGGCTGAACTCCACTCCAAACAACCAGTACCAGACTCCAGTTTTTATTCTGAGTCAACCTTAAATATTAACACTCAAGCTCAGATGATTCAAATCATACCCAGGATTACGCAAGATAAAAGATTGTGCTGGAGACACAAAGAGTAATTGCTAATGATGGTTTTTAAAATGGCCTCATTCTGGAAATGAGAATGAGGGTGACAGAAAATATTTCAATTCTTTATCTCCAGCTTTCATTAATGCGAGTTTAATGGAAAGGATGCTCTGAGAGGAATGTTAATTATCCTCGTCCATTTTTCACCCCACGGAAAGCTGAGGGGGAGATTTCCGCCAGAACAAAACGGAGTCGAGCTTATTCTTCTCATAACCTGCGCTTTCCGACAGGCGGATTCAATCTGCTTGTTGTATGATAATCCTGCCCCCAATTGAGTCCCAGCTGACCAATTTAGCTCTCTTTCTTTGCATGAATCTTACATATTTGAAGCTTTCTTAGGCCTGTAGTGTGTCAATATGTAGAATGTTGCACTAGTTTGTGAGCAATGAAGCTCCAAAACTGTAACCATGCATCTTTTATTTATGTCTCCACTGGGTTCCGATATGGAAAAAAAAAAATTGTCTGAGAAAGTAGATTTCTGTCTGTAGAGGAATGCAGAGTGGATACACTATTGTTCACAATGTGGAACTTGTTTATAATTTACAGCATCTGCCCTCCATCTCTTTCACTAATGGATGGGGGTGTACTAGGAGACCAGGTAGGGGGTGCAGAGTTATCCTCTATAAGTCCAGCCAACGAAACCCAGTTCAATTTGGTGAGTGGAGTGGAGGGTTGGGGGGGGGGCTTGTCTGGACCAGGCAACCGGTCATTGGTTTTGAGGCGGAACAGATCTCATGGGACTGGATTTGTGGGAGGGGATGGTGGGAGAATCGGGAGAGTAGGGGTGTACATCGCAGAAGCATGCACAGATCATTACCATCCCCTGTAGCTCCGGGGCTTGTCATTCTGAAGGGAGGCAGATTGAAAGGACTAATGGAAGCCGGGGTGATGCTGTGTGGAGTAATTTAGTGCAGGAGGAGGCGTGGTGGTTGACAGAGAGAAACAGGAAAAAGAGACTATAATCCTCGCCATGAAAGAGAGAGAGATATATGCCGTTTCACCTCGGTGTGCAGGAGCACCTTTGATTCATTTAGGAGCGGTGCTCCGCTTAGAGAACGATGGGGGTCAGCGTGGCCCTGAGGCGGCGCTGCAAATGCCTGTCTTTCTCTATGTGGTGCAAGCTCAAAAGAGGACAGCCTTTGTTGTTGGCCCGTTCAGAACCTTGACACCAGATGTGTTTGCGTCGGCCACAGGATGGAGAACAGCTGCTTGCGATGTGGGAATGCTGCGGCCCGGGTAGTAAACTCCACGAAGTCGTGGTTACAGCTTGTAGAGAGGCCAGATTCCTTTAAAATTTGGGCTGAGTTAGGTCTAGCTACAGTATCACTATGACAACTTCAACATTTTAACTAACGGCACCTCCAGTGCTACATCTCATATCTGTTCATCATTTATCCTCCTTTCGAATGAACCGACCTCTCTATAAACGTGTTCACACAGAGGACCAGAGTACATTTTGTCTCTTGTTGGCAGAGGAAGGATCAGGAATCAAGTGTTCCATCCTGATAGCTTTGGGCAGAGCAATGTGATGAGAGCCTGATGAAATCATTGTTTAAAACTGAAGGACAAAGCGAAAGCTGTCAGGAAGAGTTAGATTCAATCTAATTTGAGGTCTTGGATGAAAGCCTGGCCTGTGGACTACTTCGCATTATTAATGCTGCCTTCACTTGAAATAATGAATAACTTCAGCAAACTTTAGACCATTTCGGAGTGTTAATTAGCATTAGTTAATTTAAGGATAAATTAAAGCTGACACATGGACACATATGAATTTGCTTTTAGTTTTTTTTTTTTTTTTGGTTTGCTGTATGAAGTGACATCTAAAAATTGCCTGAGCAGAATTGGTCAGGTCACACCTTCATGGGCCAGTTAGAACCTCAATAATCTGATCTTTTATCCACTAAGTAAATCCATCATATGATGGATTTGGGGGGGGGGAGACTTAAAGCTGGCAATTTTCAGTGTTAGTGAGGTGTTTAAAATTAAGTTACCAAGGAAGCTGAGGAGAGCCAGACTCGGGTGGGTGCTGGTTGTTTTGTTCTTTTGTCATTTCAGTCATTTAAAATGTTGGTGGTTTTATGCTTAAATGTTTGCAGGAATGATGATGAAACCATGTGCCACAGGACATCCATTTAGGACAATTTGTTGAATTGGTGAAGGAAAGAAATCAGCAGGAACTTCAGCAGATAGCAGGAACGCTAAATGTATTGGAGCAAAGTTACTCTGTTCTATCAGTTTGAACTTTTAACCTCTCTGTGTTATGGCTCAATTTGGATTTGGATATGATGACAGCATTTTTTTTTTAAATCTCAGAGTTAAGTTAAGGGTCTCCAATATTATACCGATTTTCAGTCAGCTTTGAAAATTAAGCTATTCATGCCAACAAAAATGACAAAAACTTCTAAATCCATTGTCAGTACCTCTACATAAATTAGCAAAACTGTGTTTCACTTCACCTCTGATCCTATTAAGGATAACTGATGACAATGCATGGCTGGAAGTTTATTAAAGAATGCTTCAATTGTTGTTAATTATAATTCTTAAAGAGGAATTGAAATGCCATGTCACACTTTGACAAATACCAAAGATCCTAAATTAGCATCAAATTTCTGATCTGATAGCTTTGTTGAGTATAAAGTTTTACACATGTAAGATTCTTTCCCATTCCTCCCCATTGCATATAAGAAATTATCACATCCTTCAAACACGTAGTAACAGCTTTGCTCGTTTGTTAATTCTAAGAATGAACCCATGAACTCAAGAATGAATTTCTTCTGGAATAACATTTAATTGTTGGACTTGTGTTTACTTATAAGTGTTGTTACTGGTGTGTAAAATTCTTTTCTACAGCTTCCCAATGTTTAGAAGAAATTGTCATCCCCTTCAAATGCTCAGTAAAAGCTGTTTTACTTTGTATGTAACATTTACGCTTTGAATCCATTGTTTTAGAAGGTCAGACGTGATAGGAGACCCATTAAGAGGTGGCTTGAGGGCCTAATATTCCAGCTTGAGTGCGACTACATGTTTCTGGACAAAGATGATGATATAATCTACGCCTCCTGAGGTGTGATTGAACATGTACCTGAACCCAAAAGAAGCTGAAGTGTATTACTGTTGAGAAGAGAGGGTGAAACACACTTCAGTGCACCCCGATTAGCTTGTGGGGCCTTGTGGGCAACCTGCTGTTTTCTGCATCATTTCCAACCGGGTGTTTTCAGAGGAGATTAGGACAAGGCCAGATTGTTTAGTAATTGGTGGAGAGAGGCCACGGCTCTCCATGATCCCATCACACTCTTCACACCTCACTGGAGTTCCCCTGAGAGCAATGCCATAGAGACAGGGTATGGGACTTATGTATATGTTTCCAAAAACAATTGACATGGGACCAAATAGGACTAGATTTAGCAGAAGGTGATGTAGAGAGAGAGACATACATCAGTATTTTTTTTTTTTTTTTACAAAAAAAAAGATGGAAATAGTATTGCTGATTGCATTTGTGTCAAATATTAATATTGAAAGTCTCTTGACCCATGTGCCTTTCCGAGGAGTCATGCCTGGATATGCAATCATTCCTCAGATCGCCCCTGTCGGCTCTTTTTTTTCCCTCTTTCCTCCTTTTGATCTCAGACGGATAAATTCTGCCTGGCTGCGTTTCCGTCAGAGAAAAACCCAGAGGTGGGTCAGGCAAGGTCGTGTGGCGCAGGGTACATGGTGAGAGTAAGAGAGAAATAGAATGGCGGAGACTGAAATAGACAAAAAAATATTTAGAATTTGAGCGTTTTTTTAATTGACAGAACAGATTCTCTGTCAAGCAGATTACACTGGGATTAGCGAGGATAATGCCAATAACGAGGCAGGTTAATATAAACACTGATACCATCTACTTCAGGTTCCTTATCTGGACTTTTACCTGTTAGCTCTGTTCCCTCCCCTCATGTATATTTGCTCAGTAGTGAAAAGATACTGAGGGTGTTGTCACATTATCAGGTAGGAGGAATTTCCCAGAGGAACATTTCTAAGGGATTAACAAAGTTTTATCGCTCTGTCTGTCTTTACATTTATTTACTCACCTATCCATTCTGGTTGTGCTCATTCCCTGGCACTCTCTTTTGAAGTAAGTCAGTAGAAGGAAGGTCATTCTCATCTCCAGTTCCCTACATCCATCCATTCACCCATCGCAGGACGAAGTGAAGAGCTTTGTTCTAGTTGAGATGGCGAGTTAGCGGCAAGGCTAGTCTACTTTAGATGGCTTGATAGCTCTTTAACTAAATGGCTGCTTGGTGAAATGAAATGACTGATTGGCTCCGTTTTTAGTCAGGCTAGATAACTAACTAGAGCAGCCAGATTGTTAGAGTGCTACCTAGAATTCAGCTATGAAATCTAACCACATTATTGGTGATGTGGTTAGCTGGATAATAGTCTACTGTGGTGTTGAAAAGTGTTTGCCCTCTTCTTTATTTCCAATTTTTGTGCATCTTTGTCACATTTCAGTGTTTCAGAACATCAAACTGAGCTAAATATTAGCCAAAGACAACACAAGTAAACACAAAATGCAGTCTTTAAACCAAAGTATTTTTTAATGAGGGAGAAAAAAAATCCAAACTTACATGACCCTGTAGATCATGGTGTGAAAAAGTGATTTCTCCCTTAAAACCTAACAACTGGTCGAGTCACCCTTCGCAGTAACATTTGCAATGAAGGATTTCTGATCACTTTCTGTGAGTCTTTTTCAGCTGTGAAGGAATTTTGGCCCTCTCATCTTTTCAAAATTGTTGTTTTTCAGCCACTTTGGAGTTTTTTTTTGTGCTTATAAACTGCATTTTTTGTTGCCTTTGACTAATGCTTAAATTGGTTTGCTGTTCTGAAACACTGAAGGGTAACAAATATTCAAAAAGAGAGGAAATAACCTTTTCACACCACTGTAAATGACTAAATTGGATGACTAGTTAGCTAGGTATGTCATTAGCTACATTGCTATAGGGATGGAATTGCTAAATATCAGTTAGCTTGACAGTCTGAATCTAACCTACAGTCATGAAAGGGCAGTAATTCCTAGTTAGCTAAGTGGCAAATCAGCTAATTACCTACGTAGCTTGACAGCTAGTTAGCTAGTTCCCTACCTATCTAAAAATGCCTTTCTTATGACACAGAAGAAGGGGGACTTTGCTGTCATATTCCTGGAGAGTAATGCTTACATGCAAACTGAGCTGTTATCACTATTCAGTAGTCCCAGTAGTGAATGAGTGACTGTCAGGACTCCTCTGCTCTGACAGGCCTGTTGACAGAGTGTCTACACATGTGTGTGTTGTGTGTGTGAAAAAAGGAGGGAGGAAAGGAAGAGGGGGTGCAGCAGGAGCTTAGCTTTGTCAATCTCTCAGCGCCCAGCCTTGTAGGTTTGACACATGGCTGCATGCCTGCAATTTGCACCACATACACACACATGTATTTTCCTCTTTTGCACGTGTGTGCCAAAATGTTTGCTTCCTCACGAGCGATATATATGAACGTACAGAAACATTTCTACAATTTCTCATCAAGAATGCTACCATGAATAAGTCCAGTCGTGTTGCTGTACTCATCTTTTGTTTGCTGTTTACTTTCCCGGGGTTTCAGGAGAGTCAAAGGCGTCCATATAACAGGACATAGTAGGGGGCGGTATAAAGCTTGGACCTACACCACCCCCACCAAGAATTCTTCCAATCTGACTGACAGACCTCTGTGGACCTGTACCCCCAGCAGCAACGGTCAATAAATCCCTACCTGATCCAGGACTTCAAAAAGAGCCAGCCTCAGTTGCTGCTCAGGCTAGGAGCATCATGAATAACAATTAACACCCTCCAAAAACATCAGTAACCTTTAACAACAGCAGTCTGTCAACAGCCTGGGCTGCATTTGCATTAAAGATTTTTTGGAACTCCGTAGTCTTTCTCTCTGATGCCCCTTTAGCTTGTCTGTCTTCATTTTGACTTCTAATCAGTTTATGGCAGTTACTATTGTTGTATTATTAAATGTTTTATTACTGTTCTAGATAAGCATAAGAATGTGTTAAATTACATTACATCTTTTTAGGTTGTTTTTGGTTTTGTGAGGAAATCCTGTGTTGTGTTTTTTTTATCTGCAGTAGTTAAAATTACATAATTTGTCAAAATTGTACATAAATATAAGTCTGAAAACATGATCTAATTCTTCATTTTTCTCTCTCTCTTCTGCTTTTTCCCCATTCTGGCCCAATGACAACATCCTTTCCAAAACTCTCCTCAGGTGAGTAACTGTCTCAGGTTAAAATGTATTTAATTATATATATATATATATATATATATATATATATATATTACTGAAAAGTTTTCAGAGATAATTAGGCTTTGCTATTCCACAAATAGTCTGAAAAGATTTTTGAAAGTTTCCACTGAGAATCATGCACAAAACAACAACAGTTTGCGAGAATTCAGACATGCGCTGCTCAGTCTAACCTAACCTACAGTCATTAAAGCTCTCTGTGTAAGCAGCCAGAATTCTCCCTGGAGATCTGTCTGCAGAAACTGTGATTTTTCCTTGAAGGCACCCTTAGAAAAGAATGCCTTCAGCATGTATTCTGCATTCTGAAACTGTCATAAAGTGAAGTAAACAACATGGGTTTTCGACTTTCTTTTTTTTTTTTTTTTTTTTTTTTTAGGAAACCCTTCTTGCTTCACTTTCTAGTCCCTCCAACTTTCCTCATCTGCTTCTTGTATTATTCTCGCCTCCTTTGTTTCTTCTTTGTCTCTTATCTTGCCCACAGCCTTTCATTTCTCACCCATCTTCTCCATATTCTTTTTACTTACACATCCCCATTGCTCTCCCTTCCTCCGATTCCTCTCCCTCCAAGCCCTGTCCCCATATGCCGTGTCTGAGCTCATTTACATGGCTAGAGGAAAAGGAAAAGAGAGTAGAGGGCTACTCTGAATTATACATGCAGCAACTGTAGAGCACCAATCCAGTTGGGACCCACCAGATGCTTGCCCTCCAGATCCACCACTTTTGTCTTGGTTGCTTCTCTTTGCATGCACTCTGCTTTATCCCCCCCATTTCTGTGTTTATTAATTTTAGCCTTTAAGCGTTAAACACAATATTACAACTTTTCTTCATTTTCAATAAGAGTGGGCAATATGGCTTTATCACAATATTTTGTGGTACTGTTGTGATAACGATAAAAGTGGTGATAAGAACTATTTATCACTCCTTTTTTAGGTAACTGTAAGGTCGTAACTCGCTTCCTTAGGACACCAGTCACATAAAAAGTGTGATTATTAACACTAAACTGCACCCTAGTAACTGCACGTAATCATATTTTCAAATTTATTAATATTTTTCAGTAATCTTATTGAATAAATAGTGGACCAAATAGTAAGAAGACAGTTTTGGGGGGATTTCAAACATCATTAATTGGAATTCATCTTGACAACGATAAATAGAAACTCTTATCATGATAAGACATGTATCACGATAAATAATAAACAATATGGTAAACGCCCAACCCTTAATATTAAATTAACACATCTGCACAGGATGCAGCTCAAATTTGCTCTTACTCCAAATTGCATGTCCTGTAATAAAACAGACCTTCATTCACGTTGATCATATGCAGGAACCCAATCTTTTGAGTCCTAAGGGTTAGCGGCTTGTATTCCTCAGGTGAATGCAACTGGGGGAACCTCCCCACCCTCACAGAGGTGAACGTCTGGAGTGAAGGGGTGTGTGTGTGTGTCTGTAGCTGACGGGGAGATTTACATGCTCTAATGATGAGGGATCAGGGCGAGGACAGGGGCTGTCAGCAACCCTAATGAGACAGGCCCTACCTGTAGCCTAGGGCCGGGGTAAAGAACTGGAGAGGAATATTGATGGGAGGACGTGGGGTGTGGGGATTGCACTATCCAGATACTTGGGGGTCGGGGGAGACTAGGTGACAGAGCTTAGCATCTGTCTTTGGTGACTCTGGCCTCATTGTTAATTCACAGCATCTGTTGTGGATTCCTCTGTATGTGGAGAGAAGAAAGGTGTCTCTGGTCCGGTGAAGGGGGCAAATGATTAGGGTTGGATTTCACCTCCTGGATTGAAGGCTTTTCTTTCACAGCCTAGTGTCTTCCTGTCTGAACTCAGCTTATTGTTTCAGAATCCAACTATGATAGCATCATATTGGATAGCTAGAAAAGAAATCGTACATCTGCAGTGACTGGAAGAGTTGGAAAGGTTAAGCGGGTTCACCATTAACTGTATCAAGGTACGCCAAGGTTTTAAGACGAGATCTGGTTTTAAATCTGCCAAAATGTTTCATCATACTGCTTCTACGACTTCAGGCCAGTTACATGGAGTACTTGAGAAAATCCTGAACTGTCCAGAATATTCGGCAACTTTATGGACCTAAGAGTCATGCACATGGTGCAGCACGCTACAGGCCAGCTGGCTGACAAAAGCCTTTTACTTTGTTCTCTCACTTAAAACGACGACACGTGGTTGTGGGAAAAGTGCACTTCAATCACATTCTGTTATAATTTTGTGTCCATTGCAGGGATATCTTAAAAAGGTGGTGATTTTACACCAGGCTGTCACACAGATTCTCATACTAGCCCATGCCAATGACGGTTGACTGTAAGTGTATCTGGCTCTTGTAGAACCACTGAAAGACAATTCAAGCTCTGACGGACGGATATGTCCATTATCAAAGTGGATGTTTGTGGAGATCATGGTGAGGGTTTGAAGGTGTAGTCATAAGGAGGAAGGTCTCATCTTTACTTTTTGCAGTAGAAGTGGTTCTGTTGAGATCGTCAAGCAAGTCTGAGGCCTTAGTTCTGAAATCGGCTAAAGTCTACTGCATCATTCAAGTTTATAGCAGTGTTTGCCTTCAGAGGAAGGGTTTAAATTTGCTGATGTCTTTTCATTGGTAGGAAGGTGGGATAGAACAGGAAAGAGACAGATTGGGACATGATCTGCTGTGATAAGGGCACTGCTCAAGTCTGCTATAGGGAAGAAAAAGAACAGTTAAAAACCAATGCCCTTAAAAGGTAAATGTCCTGTACTTGTATATCCCTTTATGAAATTCAGAGGACCCCAAAGCACTTCACACTATATGCAGCCATTCACCTAATCACACACAGTATTCACACGCTGATGGTAGCAAGCTACAAAACTCTAACTTTATCAGTTGTAGATTTTCCAGCCATGCTCTTTCATTGAGAGGAGACACCCGGGCAGTCCCAGAACTTGCTATAGGCATTATATATCCTGTCAGGACTGGAAATATCCTGAAATTTAACTGAATAATCTAGAAAGTGTCAATGTTTACAGGAACTTCTGGGATTCCCTTTAGGACTTCTTATCCCTACAATCCAATCCTAAACACCCCAAACAAGGGATGGATGTTGGGATACATTGACTTTAAAAGTTTTAAATGTATTAACACAGTGGAATGTATCCTCTATCTTTGGTGAAGGTATTTTTTTAGATTGGGAAAAGGCATCATGCAAAGGATTAGCTGAGCTTTATCCTAAGCCTCTAAAGATGCCCTGTAGACCTGAGCCGTTTCTCTCCACTTCACTACCACCTGGGGGACTTTATCACATTCTCAGCTTTGCATTAGTGTGAGGGGCTGGTGTAACTTCACACCTATCTCTCTACCTCAGACACTCAAGCCTAATGTGTTCAAACATGAAATGGCAGTTGTGACCTCCTGAGTGGCCCCTGCTCAGGAAAAAGGGGTAAAATAATAAAATAAAAACAGTAATTTCATTTCATCCATGTAATATTCTGTGGTTTCTTGATATTATCTGGGATAATCTCGACTTAGTCATCAAAACTCTTTCTAGTGACAATAATGATGCGGTTGACAATAAATAGTGCATTAATGGAAGCTATTGATGTGACCTCTGACCTGAGAAACATCCTCAGGGCATGACATGGCTTTTTGGAGAACTCCCATTGAAACAACGAGGCTGATCTGTGTCTGTGTGTTTTCTACCGTGGCATGCTAAACCTATTGATAATACAGCTAATGAGGGAGAGTGGTTGAGCAGGATTAACCCTCTTTAGCACCCCACTGTATACCTGTCGGCGCCGCTCTGCATCAGCTGCTGGAAAGAGCAAATCAATAATTCGCAATATGTCTTATACAGATTTTTTCCTACTCTAAAATATACAGAGCCTGGCAACAATATCCATACCCTTTGAACTTTTCATACTACGTCATGTTGCAGATCATGAATGTAATTTTATGTGATGGATCAATTTCAAGTAATGCATGGCTGTGAAGTGGAGGGAAAGTTTACCAAAAAAAATAAATAAATAAATATGTGTTCTGCAGATGTACTACTCAGATTCCCCTACATTAAATCCAACCAATTGCCTTTGAATGTCTTTTAATTTAGTAAATGGATCCAGTCTGTGTAATTTAATTCAACACAGGTGAGTATTTACATGAATACCATCCTCTCTGTGAAATGTTGTGATGGTGACATCATTCTGCGCTTTCTTCCTCAAAGATAGGTAGCAAATAAAAGTTCAATGGACGGAGCTAAATACAGTGGTATTCCATTAGAAAACCTGCCTATTACAGACCATTTTAAAAACTATGTTTTATAGTTGCAACGATTGCCATTTTCTGGCTGATCACCAATCTTTAAAAAGCCAGACCTGCCGATTCCAACTTTCGCTGATACTGATTTTTTTTTTTACCTGACAAGTTGCTAAATTTCAATTCAATTTATTTATATTGCACTGATTCACAACAAATGTCATCTCCAGGCAAGTTACCATTTCAGTTTAATCACACATGCTTTCCAATTGATCCCAATTAAATATTTTAATTAGCTTATAAAATTTCTATCTAGGGAAACTCAAACCTTCAGACTGGGCCTATTGCAATAATCAATTGATCACATGATAAATCAAAACAAGCTTGATCATTTCCATTTACATGACTGTTTTTCTCGCTCGACAATTTTGGTTTACATATACTTCATTTTCCATTTTATGTGGGGTTTTTTTTGTTTTATTTATTTATTTTGGATATTTTAATTAGACATATTTAAAATATCTTCCAGTTCCAGTGTTAAATGAAATTGAAGTTTATTGATATCTGAGAGAATTTACTTGCTTTATTATGCTATTATTGTTATTTTACTTGAAAATAATCTCAAAACAACAATATTCTCATTTATCGCAATAACTTCTTGGACTATTTATTGTCCAAGAAATTCTGTTGTCATGACAGACCTACATGCAGACATTTGCGGCAGTAGATAGGTCTAAGTCTAAGATGGACGAATAGGATTAATTTCTCAAGTATTGTCTGATTGCTGATCTCACAGACTTTATAAATGAATTATTATAAATTAATTTCTGGTCTAATTTCTAAAATCCTCATTAAATACGTTGACATTGGAAGACGGATCATAATGAAATAAGAAAAAGTTCCACTGGTAGTTCAAAAAGCACTTCGACACATACCAAATCCGAAAGCATTGTTAAGCAGAATACTGTATTTTCATCCCATGGTGGTCTTAGTTTGGCTGTACGGGATAGAGAGCATTTTGCAGTAAGGAGCCCAGCATCGCCGTATGCAGCCTGCAAAGTCCTGTTCAGGGATATGTTCTCTACCCGGCTTTACCACATCAGTAGAGGTGGCCTTACCCAGCAGCCCTGCCTCCCAGCTCCTCTCCACCCCCTATAACCCAGAGACCAAACCCAGGCCCGGCCTCCATGGCTCTAATTATAACGGGAGCTCCACAATCTGTAATTTATAAGTCTAAAACACTGTAATTAGCTACAGCTTTTATAGGGAATCATAAATAATGCCAAGCTACTTTTTTTTTCTCACTCCCTTTTTTTTTCTTTTTTTTTATACAGTTGACTTCTTTTGCTTTGCTCTTTCTTGGCCATCTCTGCGTTTCCTTCAGGGTAAAATAGGGAGACCTGGGATAATTATTCAAACCACCCACCTCATGCAGGCTTGTAACATCCCACTCGTGCAGACAACCTCAAAGGCTTTTGTGACTGGTGCAAGGGGAAGGGAGTGGGGGGGGGGATTTTGAAGGGGTTACCCACCAACATTACGTCAAAACATCTTGTCAAGTCGTGCCAGCTTCAGGGTGTTTCGCTCAGGAGTCGGGGAGGAGGGAAGGAAGGAGGTGAAAGGAAGTCTTAATGTGCCCTTGGTGTTCCTGGAAATGTTTCTGTGTGGTGAGGGATACTTCTGACTTATCATGGTATACTTGTCTTTAGAATAGTGATGTAATTAATGACTAACAGCAGGACAGAAAACCACAGAAGGTTGGGAAAATGTTACCATATGGCTGAAGCAAAGGCCAATTTTTATATAAGGCTCTAAGAAAAGTATAGGATGCAGGACTGCGCACGGTTTTCACGTTTACAGTATAAAAGAAGCTGTTTTAGACGAGTTTCTATGTTTACAACACAACAAAGTCCTTTGCATTCCCAGGCACTTTATAGATTTGTTTTTCTTCCCGTTCATATACAGTCGCAGATTTTCCAAGATAGCGGCGCATGGTGAGGAGATTATGGTGCACGTGGTGGACGGTTCTCGCTGTAATCAGCTGTATTGTTTGACAGCTGTTTTCATCGACGCTTGTTTGGGTGGCGGGTGATTTATGTGGTGGGCTTTACATTCAGTTCTCAGTGAGGGAACCACTGCGCAGTCTGAGAGAGCCAGACTGCATTCCCTCCTCTGCCACAACTAGACTTCTGAGCTGGCTTGCAGAAGTTTTCATTCCCATTAACATTTTGCCACATAAAAAAAAACAAATTTTATTTGTTTTATTTGGATAAGGTGTGATGGCTGTGCTTTTTCTGGGAAAGCAAACCACACCAGCTGAAAGTATAAAAAAATGTTTGAATTTTTGTCCCTAATCAGATCAAGTCTACTGGACTATCAGGTATGAGAAAACACCTTTAAAATGTATCTGCATTCTGTTTCAATGCAATTGCAGCTGTAAGTCTTATTGGGTATGTTTCTACCAGCTTTCTGCAAATAGAGACTGGATTTTTTTCTCCAGTCTTGTTTGCAAAGCAGCTTAAGCTGAGTTGACTGAATGAAGAGCATCTGCATGTAGAGGATAAACAATCAACCAATTACTTTATTTAGTGGTTTTTGCACAATGAATGAAATAAAGTAACATTTATTATTAGCAAACTAGAGAAAATTGTCATAAATTGTCATAAAATGTGGAGTGTGAAAACCCTGAAAATAAGGACAACGGAAAATATGCCCAATTCATGCTTTTCAGATATTTTGTAAATAAAATAAAACATAATAAAAAAAAGAAAAAACTTTTTCTTTCCTCTTAACCGTTTTATTTTTTTTCTTGGTCTGTCTTCCAAAATGACTAAAGTTACATTGAATTTTGAGGTCCTAATGTGACAAAACCTAAAATACCTCAAGGCGTTTGCACGTTTTTGCAAAGATTAGTACCCGTCTTCACTACCATTGTCATGGTAGTGATAAAAAAACAAAAAAGAAGACAAGACAACAAAAATCCTCCACATAAGTACGACTCATTGTTTGGCGCAAACAGCCACTAACAAAACACAGGGAAACAAAGCCAGACACTTCGGGGAGGTAGAGAGGTGAAGAGTGGAATAAAAAGCAGGCCACCCTGAGCAACAGCACTCAGCTCCCTCTCCCTCCGATTCCATGGACAATGGTCCATCTGCTGGAGGCGCACAAGCGCTTTTACCCCGCAGGAAAAGCCCCCTCGTTTGGATTCAGCCTCCCAGTACCCTTCGCTCTCCTCCCTCTCGACCACCCAGACGCTGCTGCCGCCCCATCTACCCGCTCCCCGCACATCAGACAAATGCTGGAGATGATTATAGTCCTCCCCGTCTTACGGCCCAGCCTCCAGTTTTTTCAGGATCCGCCGGAGACAGATCCTACTGATAGTTGAAGGCGCACAGAGGCTCTGTTCTGTTGCTGCCTAAACCCTTCTCCTTAGCAGACTACGCTCTGAATCAATTAATCTCAATCCTGACTGGTAAAAAGCCCGAGGATAGATTGTAGTTGAAACCACCTTTTCTTTTTTTTCCCCCCTCCCCATTTCCAAGAAAATCTAGAGGAGAGAACTCAGTTTCAGGTGTAGGTAAACAGAATCTTGTGTCTCAAGAGATGGAAAAAGAAACCTTAAAAGCTGTTGTTTTTTTTATTTTAATTCTGCACACACATGTCTGTCTGCTTGGTCGTCTCAGATTCTGTTTGTTTGTTTTGGGGGCAAGATGCTGTGGCTGGAACTGAGAGCGGTCCTCGGTGGAGCAGTCAGGCCTCTTGAGAGGTGGCTCTGGAGTTTTCGCTCGTCCCTCGCCGTGCCATGGTCTTTAATGACAATATGGTGGCCCAGGCAGTGGCAGCTCCTCTGAGACAGGAGGAGGAGGCAGAGCGCAGCGGGGGCTGATTAGCAGCGGGGGCCAAAGATGTTTACCAGGCTTTACCACTCTGTGTTTTAACCCCTATCTGCCTCTCCTCAGAGAATAACTTTTCATTTTAACTCCGACTGCGTACATGCAGCTGCATGCAGAGCTCATATTTCACATTGTTGTCGTGGCTTATTTCAAATATTTCTTAGGCAGTTAATTTGTGCTATGTTTTTTTCCATTCAATATGAGGAGGCATAAAGATGGGGTTAAAATATTTTTTTTTAGCATACCTGCCATGAGCAGTCATTAATCATTTATACCAGGAGCAGAGGCCCTCCCCAAAGCTCACCGTCGGCAAATCATTAAGAACAGTCTAATTTTATTCATTTAGATTTTTTTTTTTGCCAGTGGAGAAATGATTAATATGCAGGAATTTATCCTGTGATACACAACGAGCAATCAGGCCCTGTCCACACAGAGATTATTTTAGGTTTATAAGCAAAAGATTTCATAAAGACAGTTTTTTTTTTTTTACCTATTTTTATTGATCTTTTATTGAACAGTTACAGTGGAGATGTATCATGTTCACATCTTTATAAAATTGTTCATTTTTAATGTCCACATTGTCCGGTTGTCACCTCACCTTATCTGAAAGTAGATAAGCTTGAGTGTTGTTTCCACTGTGAGAGGTGGCGTTGTCTCTACGACTTGTTGTTACATTTAAGAACTGGAAGAAGAACGTATTTTTAAGCTTCCAACCAGGTGGTCAGTGGTCAGTTCTGATCAACACAAAATCTTCAGTTTTGGCCCAGCCTTTGTAGATTTACAGGTCTTATTTTTAAAAGGATTGGCAAGTAGCCACTGGGTCCAGACTGATTTTTGTCGAGGATGACTGAAGTAATTGCGGGAGCATGTGTGTGTCGGTCTGCTCCCGTGGATGTCACAACCCCAAAGCTCTTGATGTGAAGTAGATTTTAATCCTCCCTCTAACTAAGCTGCAAGCTCTCGGGTATAATTTGAACCCATCCAATCTAAATCTCAGCGTGCCTCTTTGCTAAGTGGTATGTTGTGGGCTGCAGTTCCTGTCTGTGCATGGCAGCGCTTCCCTGTTGACATAATGCGTCGACCCCTCCTACTCGCTTTTCCACGCAACGGGCCGTTGGTGGTGGAATCGCATAATCCGGAAATGAGTAAGTGGCAAGGAGTGAGGAATATTCTCTTTAAAACTAAGCTGTTTGCCCAGCAGTGATGAGAGGGTTTGGCGTGAGGAGGGGCGGAGCTTACTGCATCCCTGTGGTCTCATTCCGGCCACTTTTAAGGGACTGGCAGAATAATTAGAAGCAGGACTCCTTCTGTTCCTGACCTTCTCGCTGCTGCTGTTGTGTTTAGCAGAAAGCACAACAAGTTCTGCGTCACCACATCACATGTTTTATAGTAGAAATGCAATTTAGGGCTGCGGCAAGTAATTGATTAATCGGACTAAACAAAATTGCCACGTTCTGCTGATTTTCTTTTAGCAACCGCTTAAGCCTTTTTATGTAATGTTAGGAATAGATCAAGATGCAAATAAACAATTCAGTTCCTTTATTTTAAAAGTAAAAAAATAAAGAGTTTATTGATTAGAATGGAATGACAGCATTTCTTTAACGAGCGCTCAGTCCTTTGTACCACAGGATGCACCTGTAGCTAAATAAAAACTTCTAACATCAATCCTTTCTGCTCGTCTCAGCATCTGTACTTTGTAGGGTTTCTCTGTTGATTATTTTTCAGAATGATCCATTAATAACTGGATGCGAAAGGTGCTTAATTGGAGGTTTTGTTTTACTACCAATTAAGTTTTATATTTGGCAGATGAATATGCCACTGGGTGGAACAGATTTTTTAATAATCATGATTAATCACAACTATTGATTAATTGTTTCAGTCCTAATGTAAATAAGCTATTTAAACAATCAGATTGATGTACTGTTTTAATAAACACCAACTGCTTGGAATATTCGAACATCCTCCTGGGAAAATTTCTTTTAAACATCAGTCATGTTGCAATGCAACTGTATGTATAAAATTCATAATCAAATAAACTCTAAATTCCCCTGGTAGGATCGTTGATATATAAAAAAAAAGATGGCTACGCTGCAGGAGCATGCTGAAGAGGGAGAGTTGCTGATTTATTTGCAGAGGAAATTGCTGTCACAGCTGCCCTGTTCTCAGCTCTTTTCTGGGTGCCCAATGGGCCAATTAGGCTGGTTTCTAATCTGAAGTACACCACCTTACTACGCCACCAGAGAGTAGGAGCATACGCAACGCGGAGCGGCTGCTGTCACACACGTAGCAGTCACACAAACTCACCTATTTCATCTGTTTAGCGTTCTCATTCGCCTTCCTCTGCCTCCCGATTTCTTTCCTCTGCCGTCTCTCCCCTGTGGAACCTACCGCACCGTGGGCCGCACCGTGGGCCAGTTAAGCAGCATGGTTGCACGGCCACAGCCGTATGGTCGGTGCCATGCTCAGATGATTAGGCCTAATTATGAAGACATTTGTGGCGCACTAATTAATGGGCTTGTTGTGTTCCCTTTCAGCCTCTTCTCTCAGTCGGGCCCTCTTACGGTTCAGACTCGGATGTCTCACCTGCTCTGCCGTCTGCTGTCTGCCCTTGCACTGTAGCAGCAACCAGATTGTGCTCTTTACACCGCGGTCACACCCTTCCAGCCAGGTGTTGACAATTAATTTGACATAACCTTCATCAACGGTGACAGTAAATGAGAGATGTGACACTCTTTCTGAGCCTCGTCAAAGTACGTCAAACAAAGACTCGGGCATGTCAGGACCGACAGGTCAGGACCCTGACTCAAATGACTCTGTTACAAAATATGACTTCAGTCAAATTCCTGATTTTGTTTTGCTTTCTTCAAATATTTGCCTGTTGTTCACCGATACTGTGTTTCATAGGGGACAGTTTTTAAAGTTACACAACACTGGCCTATTTGCACTACATTTGAAAATGATAGCTAAAACCAAACCAATACATGAGTTCTTAAAAGGGCCAGAGTTCACTTTTTTTGGGTCCGCATCATAGTTTGATTATGAATTCACACCTCCCCAAACGAACCGAATCTTCTGGGAAAACTAAACTGAGTGTGATTAAATCGGACTAAACAGGGCTGCTGCGAATACATCTTTATTAAGGAATCATGAGCTGATGGACGTCTGGCAACATTGTTAAACTTTTTCCTGCTTTCATTTGGTTGAGCTTAAAAAGGAAATAATCCTAAAATAACACAATTTTTAGAATATTGAGTAACCTGTGTGATAATTGATTTCAGGAAGTCATACCCCTCCTGCACTAATAGTAGTAAATGGAGATACTATCAAAGTGGTGGATAATTACAGATATTTGAGAATTAGTTTTGATAATGCTTTGAATCCTGTGAACCATGATTTGTTACTAAGACGAAAAGGGTCTAAAAATGGCTGTAATTTTAAATGAAACTGTGAGTTTTTAATGATTCTTTATATATATACAGTACAGACCAAAAGTTTGGACACACTTTCTCACTGAATTCAATGAGAAAGTGTGTCCAACCTTTTGGTCTGTACTGTATCTATCTATCTATCTATCTATCTATCTATCTATCTATCTATCTATCTATCTATCTATCTATCTATATATATATATATATATATATATATTTATATATATATATATATATATATAGATTTATATATATATATATATATATATATATATAGATATATATATATATAGAGAGAGAGAGAGAGAGAGAGATAGATAGATAGATAGATAGATAGATAGATAGATAGATAGATAGATAGATAGATAGATAGATAGATAGATAGATAGATAGATAGATAGATAGATACTTTTGGTCTATATATATCTATATATCTATATATATATATATAAACGCAAACAGATTCAACATATGTATATATTGAATCTGTTTGCTCAATAAAATCAGGCTGGGTAAGCTGGTTAAAGTGGCTGGTTGGATTTCCAGAAGGACTCAGGTCCAGTTTGTGGATTTTTATAACAGGCAGGTGTTGAGAAAGGCAAAATCTGTCATGTTATGTTGAGACTGTTCTCTCTTTGGAAACATTCTGCTGCTTCCTTCAGGTTGTCGGTATAAAGTAGCTGCATTGAAGACCAAGAGTCCTTTACAAATTTAGCTATAAAACCTGTGCTGTTCTGTTGTGTGTAAAATATGTATACTTTGTTTGCTATGTGGACAAATTCATTTTACCAATGGGGCGGATAAAATTACTATTGACCATTGTCCAGCACCTCGTCAGACATCCTGACAGCACATATTCTTAAAACCAAGGTGATTCTTTTTGCATGAAAATAAAATGTCCTAATGTTGGAAATCTTAAACTAGGCTGGTTATTACTGGTACAGCACTTGATTAATTGCATAATTACACAATGAAGTACTTTAATATTAAGGTTAGTACATTACAGACCTGACGGTTCCGATTCTGTTCCCCTGGCAGTTTAACAATGTAAAGGCCTTTTATTGTTGAATTATATTATATTCATCTCGTCATTCAGACATTGATGTCAAAAAGACACACAACATAAGGGTCTCAGCACTTTATTGTTGCCACTGGCCTTTCTTGACAGTTGTGCCATTAGCAACTGGTGTCAAGGCGAGGGCAAATCCGGGCAGGAACAAGATGTCTCCCGGGAGAAGGCAAAGAGCCGAGGTGGCTGAAGCTGAAGGGAGGAGGGGTGGTGTCATATTACAAGTCATCAAACAAAGCAATAAGATTACCGCCATACACTGGTTTTAATATCAGAGTTCTGATATTGCCAGAATCTCTGGTGCAGCAACTTAAAAATGTCACCCTTGATTTAAAAGGTTATTACGCTGCCTGGTGGGGAAGGGGAGTCGTTTTGTACTTTCTCTTCAATATTTTTTGAGTGTCTTTCAATTTTATAACACTTTCTATTTAGTTTCTGACAAGTTTACCTTGCAGCTCGGCGTCTAACAAGAATTATGTCAGGGGGGAAATACCGAAAGGAAATAATGTGAGCCAACAAGTATCACGACCGCAGCAGCCATACATTAAAAGCCATTGATCTCAATGAGGGGTCTTTGTACTCTCATTTTGGTGTTGTCATGATAGCAGCCTATTGTGTTGCCTCTGTGTCTGGGCTGTGATCTAAATTCACGGGGTGCCCCCCAATCCTGTTGTCTCCCCATGTTGTTGCCGAAGGGGGGCCCTGTAGGAACCGTCCTTTTCCAGTGGCAGGCCTTTGATGCTCACAGGAGCCATTAGATGTCTTGTTCAAGCACATTAGTTCCAGTGTGTTCTGGGGCCCGCTCCAGAGAGTACCGGTAAACAACTTGATGCTGGAACCTAAAATGAGAAGGGGGGGGAAAGGGTTTTAAAGCATGAACTGAAGTCAAAAGGCTAAAATCTGTCTGAGCTCCAACCTCTCATATCCACTTCTTACCTGTCCCAACTGGGGAAAATGTTTTTCCTCAAGCCTTTCCTTGCCGTATAAGTGTTATGCATATGCAATGATTCTGCATTCCCATCCACCTGCTCTCCTTTCCCGCTGCTTCCACGTCTCCAAAGCCCTTAGGGGAAGAACAGAACTGATATTCTTGACACCCAACTCCACACTCGCTCTCCCACCCATCACTATCGTCCACCAATCTGTTTCTCCCCCTACTCATTACTCTTCTGGTGAAGAACCATCATGCTTTGCCATATTGATCAAAAATTCAAGAACATAGGAATAAATAAATATTTAGAAATATCATCAGTGGTTGGAATAAGATGTGACTTTTGAGATATGGGAATATTAAAATGACATGTTAGTTCAAGTCAAGGTGAAGTCTGTCTTTCCAAATGCTGCCAGTGGCTCTTAAAGCCGTTGTTAGCCCAGGTAGCACTTTTACCCTGTTTCTGTGCTTGAGACGCATGTTTTAAAATACCGTAACCAAAGAAGTTGTTCTTGATTAGTTGTCCAGTTGTCCAGATGGAGTTGACTGTTGCTACACGTTAGAAAGGTGGACGAAACCTAGTTACAACAGCTTTGACGAAGCCTCCACCACTTTAAATTGTTTGAGTGGTAACATTTTGGGTAGAAGATAAAAATAAAGACAATAACAGGCAATGTCTGAATGATTAAGAAACTGACCGCTAGCTGCTAATGACATTTAATCTAGTATTACTTCATGGATCCATATCTGGTCTAAGAGGCTTTTTCACCGTCTTGAGGAAATCTAAGTTGCACTGCAAATTTTGAGACATTTTCGAGATTCATAGAACCTTTATTTTCAAATTTGTTTTGTCATTAGGACCAACAAATCATCACTGCGTCATGATTTGTTGTTTTATTTCTTTGTTTTGTTCTCCCCGCCCCCTTTGTTTGTGACATCACTGCACCAAGAACTACTGAAGAAAATAACATAAAAACCTCTGAAGGTGTAAGGTCAACTTTCTGTAAACAAAACGGCATCAGACTTTAGTTTAGGGTCTTTCTTCTGTTGTTGGTAAAAGACCACAAGTTATTTCTCCCTGTAGCTCTAGACTTGTGTATTTGCTTTGGTTGAATTTACCCAGAATGCCCTGCATTATAGTCCACTTCTGGTTTTTGGAGCGGTCTTTGATCCGCTTGGGATTCACATATGAATTCAACAAAGTTCACTTCAACCGGCCAAAACCTTGGATTGTAGGCGGACCACAGCTTGCATTTTTGGTCTGCATCAGAGTTTGATTGCCCATTCACTCCTCCCCAAACAAACAGGACAAACAGGGCAGGGGTGAAGGCACCCCAAGTCCTTTTTACCTAATATGCTGTATTCTGTCATGAGCTTGATATATTGCTACAATATGTGCATGAAACACATATGACAGTATTTAAAAGTTTGTACCACTTTATTCGTTCCTCTTGTTCAACCCTGATTCAGCCCGTATAATGCTTCAGCAGCTGTCCCTGGCTGATTTTCATCTAAAATGTAAAAACGTTGTAATGGAGAATGGCTTTATTCATGGCTGCTTCTTTATCCTTAAGGCGCTGAAGTATATGTTGTTTCATGGGAAGCCAGGTGGCTATGGACCGCACGTCCAGCTCTTTTGTTGTCTCTCTCATCAGCAGGTTTGTAGTGTTGCATGTTGAAGTGCTGTATGCTCATTTAGAAATCTGTTTGCTTCATAAATCATTTGCTTTCTTTCTGCGCAGTAGATGTAGAGAAGAAAGTGGCTGGGAGAGAGAGAAAAAAAGTGCTTTTCAAGCACTCCCAGCTGCTCAGCGCCGCCACTTATATGCAATCCTCCTTACATACAAGTGAGAACTGAGGCAGAGCAAATTGAACCAATCCATCAAACATGGTACAATTTGTTTAACCTCCCTCTGTCAGATATTTAATGACTCTGTTATTACACGAAGGGAAAAATGCCTCACACATAGTTGTGACTCCTTAAATAGTTTTAGATACAGGAAAAGGTATGGGGATGCAAGCTGTATGGAGACACTGGGTGAATAATGTGATAGTACCATTACAGGGAATAGAAGAGTACTCCAGAGAACACAATAGCAAAGAGAATGCAGGAGTAAGAGCATGGACTTAGAAAAAAGGAAGAATAATAAAAGTCTCCCTGGCAGGCAGCCAAACAGAGTGTGAGGCCAGGGTTCAGATGAAAAGGAATAGGATACTTGGATGTAAGCCAAGGAAGATTTCACAGTTTTTTTTACTCCTCCTTTCCCCCTCCCCTTCTTTCATTGTCAGTGCCAAGATCTTTTGCCGGAAAGTAATGGAAACTCCCTTGTAGCTGGGGTTTAGGCTTTTGAGAAGAGAAGCAGGTCTTTTCAACTGCCGCTTATCGTTCCTGTCCACGAACAACAATATCCGGTTTTCACAATAGAAACAGAATCTTTTGTTTCTGATATTTGTGACGTATCCAATATCCCATTCAAGAACTTTTTCTCTTTTTTTTTCTCAGCTGTTTATTTAATCCGGCTGTAGACGCAGTCGGTCCCAACAGTCCTCGAACTGACTTCACTTCCAGTAACAGTTGTGATGCTTTTAAGCAGGAATGATCTTCTGACGTTTTCAAACCAAATCCCAGAGGGAGGTCCCCAAGGGGACGCCGGAGTGGAAACAGAACATCCCCAGACTGACTCTGAAATGGTTCTAGAAATCTGGGTGGAGAGCTTCCTGAGAACTGTTCAGCAACCACTAATGCTGTTAACTCCCAGCTGGAGAGTCTATCTGCGACAGACATTACCGCACTGCAAAACCTACAGTATAGATAGACTTTAGTTAGAATTGGCGTGACTTCTGAGGTCAGAGAATTACATTGAATTTTATTGTATTATATTTAAAACCACTTCTTAGGTGGGTCCTGATCCGATATAGATATCATAAATTGATTTGAGATCATCCAAAAAATGAGTATGTGATTATATTGGTCTGCATCTAAATATTTTCTATACACTTTACTTTATTATCATTGCCATAATAAAGGCAGTTTTGGAAAGCAACAACATTTTGAACAAAATTATCACGAAAAATCTGCAATATTAACATAGCTGATAGAAGCAGTCCACGTCAGCATTTCTATCCAGCAGTGCTTGTATCCAACACACAGATTGTTAATAATAATGTTTTCTGTTTGCAAATCACTTGATTAAATCTTTTTTAAACTTCCACACTACAAAATAAGTAATTAAAGCATGTATGATTTGTGCTGGTATCGTATCAGGTGAATATTGCTATCAGTCAATACTTAAAGCTGCAATATCGGTATCATATCGGAACTGAAAAAAATTGTATCTTGATAACCCTCCAGCTAGGTACTACTTTGTATTGATTTATCGCAAAAAATACTGTAGTACTGCACTGAGGTCCTGAAGAACAGCTTCCCTAACAGACCTAATTGAGATTAATTAAGATTGATGGAAAACGCAGAAATTGTGACTTGCTTGTTGCTGTCAGAATATCTGCTAAAATATTACAATTAGCTCACCAGAAGCACTCCCATGATGGCCAGGCTTTGCCCCCACAGCTCCCTCCCATAGCCTGGAGGCTTGTCTGACTGCCGAGAGGAAAATGCTGACATTGTGAGCTGCTGCTTTTCCTCATTATTGTCATCCGCATCTCGGAGCTGTCAGGAGCTACCTGGTGGTGACATGAGGAAATTGGACTGACTGCTTCCAGGAGGCAATTCCCCCCCTCCCTCTGCGCTTCGAGTTGGAAATATTGCCAGCGGACCATCAACGTCTTTAGTGCTTCCAGAAACAATGCTGTTAGCATAGCATGTGGATTTTGGTTTTGTTTGACTAAGACGGCACACTGATTATATTTTTCTTCTCTCTGAATTGGGAGGATTCCTGAATGGGAGGCCCTCTGAGCAGGCCTCACCAGTTGAAAGAACTTATCAGCGATTAGTAGATGATTGGACAAACTAATCCTTTGGAGCTACTTCAGGGATTCCCCCTGTCTCGTTTTTTTATTTTGTGAAGGAACAGAAGTCTGTGTTTATCTGGGATATATTTTAAAAATCCCACATAAACACATCCATTCTGACACTTTAAGTAAATACAGAAACACACTCTCAAAGATGAAAAGGTTCAGTCGTTAAATAATTCGCCGTATTACGTATTCAGATAAACTCGCACACTCATGCAGCACAAACCAAATCCCTTCTCCACCACCTGCTAACACACATCCATAATGTTTTCCTCTCCCCTGCAGCTCATCAGGGATTAGGGAAATTGCCTGGAATGAAAGAAATATGGTCTTTGATGGGCCTTTTTCATGCATATGGTGGCAAAAGACACAGCTGGAACTTTTTCTTTTTCGGCAGCCAAGAAAAGGTTAAGCCGAATGAAACGTTGCCGGATTGGTCTTTTTTGTTTTCTCTTTGAATAAGGATGGATTTGGGAGTTTTTTGTTTGTTTGTTTGAGGGGATTTTCTTTTTGTTGGTTTTAGAATCAAACTGGAAGTCTTATGAATTTTAGGAATCTTTTGATTGTGAAGTTCTCCATTGAAAGTAGGGCTTTATATATATCTTTTGGCAGATGCTAAGTGCATTAGGATATCCCAAAGCTACCTAATTGGCCCTCCAGGCTGGACAGCTGCAGGATCGTTTTGCTGTGGTCTTACATGATGCCACTTTAGCTTTGAAAAGGGGCACATGGCTTCTGCCTCAAATCCGCCGTCCTCCAGCACTTGTGCCCAACTGGATCCCGGCAGCCTGATGGTGAGGCTAAGAGGTAATGACCCCTTTTCTGCGTGTGTGGGTGTGGCTGAGAAGGCAGACGACCGTGGAGTTGTCTGTAATTGTACCCAGTGTGACTACATGTTGAGGTTTGGTCTCTTCTTGATGTGAAAGCTGTACATCCTGTTGGGGGTACTGGAGTCTGGAGAGTTAATTGAATGGTTTTAGAGAGGGCTTCCATTTCACCTCAGAGGTTTGGGTTTATCGCCACAGGAGCACAATAAGTACAATCTTTTTGGTGAATGGCTACGAGGAACATCCTAGCGACCAAAGAGCACAGATATCTTTTTTTTTGTTTTGTCACAACCCAATCATGTTGGATTCATTACTCGGACAGTAAAGAACTAATTTCTTTTTAATTTCTAAGGACTTCCCAAATTTAGTAATTAGCCACATAAAACAGAGGAGACAGCAAACGAAATAAGGGAGTTTTGGTCAGATGAGCTACAAAATTGAGCGCAATGTGTGGTAGCATGATTGAATTGAAATATTTTTTTGCAAAGTGCTTCAAGACAACATTTGTTGTGAATTGGTGCTATATAAATAAACTGAATTTAATATAAGAAAAAATATTATACATCACCATGAACACACCACCCCTATGGTAAAACATGAAGGTGTGGCATCATGGAGCAGGGGAGGCTTTTCATCAGCAGAGCTGAGAGGGACTAGTCTAGTAAAAACCAGCCCGGTGACCTACACTTTGCTTCATCCAGAGGGTCCAGGATGAAGCAGTCGTTCTAAGTAGAGAGAGCACTAAAGGCAAATGAGAATCCATCGGAATTGTGAAGGAAGGCGATGGCCAGGCTGTCGAGGGACTGGACATGGAATTTGTCGGTTCTTAATCATCACAATTACAATCCAACACACCTACATCCAACTACAAATGAAAAGTTTAGCAAACTGTCATTAACAAATACTCTTGATCCAGTCTGACTCGCCACAAGGTACTCTACTTTCTTCCATTTTATATCTATGTGCTACTCTTTTTTTGTAGAGTCACATAATGTAATAATTTGAAATAACATTAACATGACTAAAAGTGTAAAGTTTTTTTCATGAATGTTTTTGAAAGATATTCTGCAGCATATCATTGATATCTACAGTACTTGACATATTATGGAAGAGTTTACTAGCGAGTCATGCCACATCTTGCTTTTTATATTTCTTTACAGCAATCAAGTCATGTTTTCTTTTTTATTTAAGGGAGGGCTTTCATCTGTTTATTTTAGATATGTTTCCTTTAGTATAAAAATGCTCTATACTTCCTTCTGTGATGTTTTTTTTTTCAGTCTCAGTTTATTTTAGGACATGCCTGCAAAGATCATCTTATACATCTGTGGAGAAATCATACAGTGATCTTTTTTTTTCATTCGGTGCTTGGGAGGCTTTTATTGTCAGTGTGGAGTACGGACTTGTTGCACCAGCCTCCATAATCTTGAGTCCTGAAAGGAAATGTCTTTTCAGTCCACAGTAGGGCTTTTTCACTGCCTTTGTGAAATGAAGGGTGGAAGGAAGGAAAAACAAAACAGTATTTTAAATGGACTCCAAGTCTGGGTCCCAGAACTTTGTCCAAGACCCACAAGAAGACCAGAGTTACTCCTTTGTGGTCACCGCAGTCTTGTGGCCTTCTGGTACAGGCCAGTGGCACAAAAATAACAGCAAAGAAAATGGAAGTCATTATAGTGCTACGATATGGTGGTTTCCAAAATAGACCTACTTACCGCAGGTTGTTTGAGGGGAAATAATAATGTGGAAAAATAAATCTGATTATGATTAAATTGAATTTGCAATATTAGAAATCATGCTCAAATTCATGTATGCAATGGCTCCCAAATGAGAACCCCTCCCCTCCGGTCCAATAACACATGGTTCAATTGTACTTAATAGATTTTTCTATAGTCAGCCTAACACACACATGAAGTGTGGAACAAAGAACTCACAACTTCACCTCCTGTTGTGACAGAGGGAGTATTTCTACTTCATCCCTGAGGAAAGTTGTGCTGAATACCTTCCCACTGATTGGTCAATCTCTTAATATAAGACAGAGAATGCTGCTGCTCCTGAAAAACCCCTCCACAAAGCATTCAGGGTCATATCTCATGCAATTAACTGAGTAAAGCCGAACACTTGAGCTGCCTATTCCTTTGGCTCCAGGAGGTAAAAAGAAGACGCCAGTTGCATTGGGGGTCCAGGGTTGGTGACCGCCATGGGGGCTGTTGGAATTGATTGGCTACCCTTACTTAGGAATAACCAAGCTTTACTAAGCGCTTAGCATTTTGACCTAAGAAAGATGAGGTTAGTGTCCTCTTGGCAATTTCCACACAAATCCACTGCGCTTTCCTCCACCACAGCACTTGGCTTCATTCTGTGGGTTTTTTATTCACGACGGGTCTGTGCACTCAGAGAAGGAAGATCCATGAAATGAGATTGTAGGGCTGCCTCCACTTCGGGCCTCCATCAGAGCAACATTTTGTTGTATAGTGATGCCCAAACTGGATCATTTCAGCAGTATTTAATGGTAAGGTAAGTAGAGAGGCATAAAGTAGATGAATAAAAATATCAGTAAATTTGCGATATGTTTTTCAAGCTCTTTAGTCAGGTATTGCCCGTTGTTTGAATTTACAAAGGTTGCTAGGGTCATGAAAATTTCAAAATGCGGTCTTTCTTTTGAAATGGTTTTGGGGAGGGTTAGAGATGCAGAGATTGGAGCTGATTTGGTCAATTTCTGATCTGTGGTTTTTGCAAAGGTTTGATCTGCTGATTCAAATTTTAGCCAATTCTGATTTCCCATGTGACTGACAACACAACAGAACAATTTTATGACTTCACCGGGACTGAAAACAGCACATTTTGGGTCTTCCTCTTGGAGAAGTTACTTCCACGCAGAAGAAAGTTCTTGTTACTGCATGTTGGGTTATTAGCCTTGTCTATGATGGATTCACTGAGTGGAAAAAGATAGGAGTTTTGTTATTTCCTGACCAATATTCAGATGTCAGGCTTGAAATCTCACAAAATCTCTCAAGATCAAACGTGACTTCAGAGTAAGCAAACATGACTGACTAAGAAGAAGCAATGGTGATAGATTTTGGGCTATATTTATCAATCAATCAATCAATCAATCAATCAATCAATCAATCAATCAATCAATCAATCAATCAATCAAACTTTGTTTCTATAGCACTTTTCAGCAGCAAGGCATTTCAAAGTGCTTTACACCATAACACACACAAAAACAAAAAGTCATGCAACATAGAACCAACAATCAAAACAGTACATTAAGTCAAGTGCCAATGTTAAATTTGTAATTGATTACATTTCAAATACAACTCTAAACAGGTAGGTTTTTAGTTGAGATTTAGAGGAAGTCAGTGTTTCAGCTGTTTTACAGTTTTCTGGAAGTTTGTTCCAGATTTGTGGTGCATAGAAGCTGAATGCTGATTCTCCTCGTTTGATTCTGGTTCTGGGGATGCAGAGCAGACCAGAACCAGAAGACCTGAGAGGTCCAGAGGGTTGATACAACAACAGCAGATCTTTAATGTATTGTGGTGCTAAGCCGTTCAGTGATTTATAAACTAACAGTATTTTAAAGTCTATTCTTTGAGCTACAGGGAGCCAGTGTAGAGACTTTAAAACTGGTGTTATGTGCCATACAGCTAAACCAATGAGTCGATTTCTAAAATACCAAAGGCATCCTATTGTATGCAGCAAGCGCATCACCTATAATCCACCCATCCCAGAATAGTAATTCAATGTCTTTAGCCTGCAAGTGGGTGCCGGTTGAGGGAAATTTACATAGTTTTTCTTGTTTGCAGCCAGTTAAAAAAAATAATGGATAATGGTGATCCGCCAAGCATAACGATGGAAAAAAGAAAGAGGATGGTTAAGGTTGACAGAGTAAATTTCCTGGGGTCAGAGGTCTGGGGATTAGCAGATGTTGGAGATGAAAAGCTGGAAGGGTTGGTGATGTAGAGATGAAGAGTGTGTGTAGATATGGGGCAGGCACTGCGATACTGGTCTGTTTTGTTCAGACTTCAATGAAATGTAAGTTTTTCATTTTTTGTACTAAAGGGACAGTATCATGTAAAATTAACTTTTTGAGCTTTCCGTCATGTTATAATGTCATTCCCTCTTCAGAAACATGTTGTTTAGATGCCTTTTTTTAAAAAAAAATCCTTTAATCTCTCATGGCAACCATTCAACTGTGCAAAACCCAGGTGCGTAGACCTAGAGCCACCTTTGAGACCCTAAGTCCACCCAGCATCTCAAACATGCAGTTTTCAAGTTTCTGAGCTTCCGCCTCACAAAGCAGCTCTCGCCCCACTCAGCTCCTTCAGACTAGCCAGCAGCAGTTAGCAAACATCTGGTGGAACTGAGCATCTGCTGAGCTCATTCTGAGCCACTTCTCAGTGCAACACTGGTAAAAGCTTTGATAAAGGGTCAATATGTTGTGATGACTTACTGAAGGTGGAGTTTCAGAAAGAGCAGGAGTTTCTTAAGGAGACAGAGGCCAAATTTCAAGGCATTAAAGTCATATTTCTTTGAAGTCATATTTGTTGTATAGTATTTTTATAACAACTGAAAATAATGTAGTTACTTGATTGTGCTATAAAATGCCACTGCCCCCCTTGAAAAAACATAATTATGCCCCTTTAAATAACACTGTTGTTTCTAATCAGTTCCTTTCCCTTTTTTTGCATGTTCCTTCTGGGCAATTATTTATGTCTTCTGCCATCTTCTCCTCAACTGTGATCACCGCCTGTCTAGGTAAGTGAAAACCAGTTTAAGAGATTGGAATTGAGTTAATAAATGGAGATAAATGAATGTCTTGTTTGCTTGCGACAAGCCAAGCCGAACCTAAACCACTTTTAACACTGACGCAAGAATAAGAGCAATAACTTAAATAAGAGCTAATACTGTTAAAAGGATTTTTAACGTATGTTTTAATTCCCCTAAATTACACATTTAAAGATCACACCCGATCCTCCCAAGCCGAGCAGTTAATATTTGTTCAGAGCACCCGTCTGTGTATGTTTAAGCCCAGCTGGGATCCTGGTGAGTGCCGAGGGAGGGAGTGGCAGAGGGACACTGAAGAGATAGAAAGAGAGAGAGAACGAAAAAAAACAAACTACCAAATCTTCTTAATTGGGTGAAATTAGAACAGCACCGTGGAAGTTGAAGTGTGGATGGAGTGTGAGATAATCTTAGAGTGTTTCTCTAGGACAAATACGTGTGTGAGAGGGTAGCGTGGTGAGCAGTACTGTCTCGGCTCTTTCCAGCGGGTTTCTCGGCACCAGATGGCCTCCCTGAGTGCGCGGCAGCTGAGGAGTTTGGCTAGTCCTCATGAGAACTGGTGCAGGGATGTGAAAGAGGTCTCACCTTCCTTACACACTTCTCTATCAGGGGGCTGGAGATATACAAGCCTTGGGAGGGTTGTTAAACTTTCTCCTGCTCCCCCCCCCCTACTCTACAGCTGGTTCAGCTCGTATTCACAGTCTCAAGGCGGCCAGCCCCGTGAACACAGCTCCTCCGCAGCCGTAATACATTCATCACTTTCACAGAGGAAGTTCCTCTACTCCATTTTCACATGTCCCACTCCTGTTGACACAATTTCGTCTGGAGCAAACTGTTTATCTTTCCTCTTACTGTACTGCCTCGGCTTGATTTCACCTTCCGTTCACTAGCAATAAAGCATACAGAGGTTCTCTTTGTCTTTGCTAATTATCACAGCCATTGTTACATCTTGGATACAAAAAGCAGTCCTCTTCAGTAGGTTTTATCTCCCCAAGGTCACTGCTGGGGAAGAAGGAAGGATGTTGTAGACAGGGTAACTTGTTGGTTTTCTTTCAGATAGGAAGTCAGGTCCTTTGTACTCAAATGTTCAGTCTTAAAGAACAGTTGAGGAGAAATGATACCGTGGAACCCGAGAGGTAATGCCGTGGCCTGTGGCTTCACACAACAGAAACATGAAGCTCATTTCCTCTGCTTGTTGAGGTCTTTATTTGTTACGTTCCTGATTGCTACATATGTCGGATTCTGTGTTTTTGTCATGTCTGTGGTCGAGAACGTTAGGCAAATTGTTGTTCAGACCGCAATGAGACAAAACTGAAGGGAATTTTAGATGTAATCTAATTCACTGTCAATTTCACAAATGTTGCACAGTTACTTTTTGTTTAAAAGCGCTGAAAAACATGGACCAGCAAACAAAAAATATAAAACCACAAAACCAGTTTTGCAATACCGTTCATTTCCATTCGAGCATCATAGAAATGTCTTCTTTAAAAATCTCTCAAAGACGAAGATTGAATGGGAAACAAAACAGCTTTACCTGCTATTTTGGAGTTTAAGTGTAGGACTGCATTATATTAGAAAAATATGTAATTTGTCATGATATTGGTAAATTTTGGGAATGATTTGTGTTTGATAATTCCACATCTTTCTCACTCTTTATTCTCTTTTTTACCAACATGATGATCACATCACTGGGAGACATGTAGCACCTTGGTCAACAATATCTAAATGTGGGTGGGAATCAAGGGTAGTGAAAGTCCATCTGACTGCCCAAATATGTAACCATCGTGCAAGACTTGTAAGCTTTTATCAAGCTGGTGTTACAACCAAACATTAGCGATTGGGCAAAGTCAGGTCCAATTGTTTTAAACTTCTTTGATTGCCTGGAGCCAGGCAATTGTTGCTCAAAGCCGAGGGTCCAGACCAGGGGTGGGCAATCCTGATCCTCGAGGTCTGGAGTTGCCCACCCCTGTTCCAGACCCTCTGGACAAAGCAAAGTGTAAAACAAGGTTTTACCAGGCAAGATTAAATCTGTTGTTGGCAAACTACAACAACAGAAGTAAAACCTCTGGAAATTGAGGGATCATTCTGGAAGTGTGCCCTGCCTCCAGAATGATCCTGGTTCCTGGTTGTCAGCCAAGCTGAGACAACCCCCCCCCCCAAAACAGCAGGATCCCCATCCACATGGGCAAATCAATTACTGGAAGGAAACGTTAAGGTTGGATGTCTTATGAGAAAAGAAAAAAAAAGTTTTTGAACTCGTCAAAGATAGTTTGGAAATTTTAGAACAGAATTGCCTGGTTCTTGTATCATTGACTCTACATCTCTCTTTGAGTCTACGGACGGAGACGAGGTTAGGATTTGGACAGGTTTTATCTCCCGAGTCAAGATGCAGTGAAACTCTGAACTGCCGGGTTGCCAACTCTGTCAGTACCAGACAGAAGTATCTGCTGGAATGAGACCCGAGGATAACTTTTGTGTCACTCTCAGCTGATATCATTTCCCTTCACTACTTTCAAAGCCACTGGCCTTGTGTGTAGAGGCGTGCTGCAATATGCAATCAAAGGAGCAGAATTCCTGGCATTGCTCCCCGAGCCAGTCAAAGAAAGTTAAATATTCTTATCCAAAAAGTTTCTCTGTGACAGTCATTTGGAAAATAAACTACGATGAGGAGGTGTGTGAGAAATTGGGTAACGATTGGACTTGCAGAACCTGGCAGAAAATCTAGCCTTTAGTAATGTACAGAATTTACATTAAAATACCAGAGATACGAACTGGCCGCTGTAAAAGATTATTTTAGTACTGATATATTGTTTATTCTGATTATTAATTCAGTAATAAAAAAAAGAAGTCCCATTCAGTGGTAGCAACTTAAGCTAGTAAATTAAATATATGAAAGAGAAAATACTAGTAAAAGAACAACTCAGTTATTTTTTAATAAGAAAACATATTAATTAGAATTCAATTTAAAAAAATCACGTTGTTACCATTCTTCATCTTTATGTATCTTAAATGTTAGACAAATGTATTTCATTATACACGTAGAACATGCCATGTTCTGTACTAACAATGACAAATAAAAATTAGTCTTATTCAAACAGAACAGATGCGTTACCTGTTAGCACCTATGGACAAACTCGATGCATGTAGTCGATGTTTCCTAGAGTTTAGGTCTAAAGACTGAGATTGACGACAAGCCGTAATTTGGACTGAATGGGATCAGAATTATATGGTTGAGGGCTGGGTCGGTGGCGCATTTTTAATAACTCTGCAATACATATAGCACAGAGAAAAGATATGTTAACCTACTTATTGAAATCTAAGGAGTAATTCTCAAGGAGAGGAAGTTCACCTGATCAAATACAGAAAATAAGGTGCAGATTGGAAACCACCACAAGTTAATCAGACTGTAACAAGTGCAGCACTTTAAACTATGTTTCCTCCTGATGTGTTCCAGGATGTTGCTATTGTGAAACCCCAATTCCATTTTGCAGTACAAACACTGTTGTACACACACTGAGGTGTTGTATCTTTTCTATTTAGGTTAAAGTGAGGCCATACTTTGGCACTTTTTGTCTTTTTCTAGGCGGCGCTTCTTTGTGTCCCTTGTTATCTCCCTCCATAGTTGCTAATAGCACTTAGCAGCTTATTGTCAGAAGTCAGAGCCTAGTGCAACACAAATAAATGCCTGAAACCAGAAGACAGCGCACTAAATAGTAAAATGTAATTTAACAAAGTCTCAAGGTGATAATTTACCTCAAAGAATTTAAAAAATCAATTTCCTTGTATCATTTGAGTTGTTAAGACACAACAAATTACAAAGCAGCTGCCCATAAGACTATGCCTGATTGGTGTTTGCATTCAGAGGTGAACCCGCTGGGAAAGGAGAACACACAAAGTAATTAACAAAGTTTCCAGAAGAAGAAACACTGGAGACACCAAATGGACTTGAACTACATTAAAAGCTAGCTCTTTTTCTTGCCTGGACATTTATATCCACATATAATGTCAGCGTGTGGCAGTGAAGGAATCAAAGACTGTTTACCCATCAAACCAACTATGCAGAGTGGGAGATGTTTATGTGGCCCAGGGCTCCCGTTCTGCTAATAGGCAGGGCTTTGCTGTTGATGAATTGTCAAAAAGAAAGTGCTGCATTCCTCCTCCGATGGCACTTTGAGAGTGTTATTGCTTTTTTATTGCTCTCCCCCTTTAATGAGTGGATGGTTACCCAATTACCAGCAGAGGCCATCAGGTTTCATCTCGGCGACGCGTTCCAACAGGAGTATTATTATTGTTCATTAGGTCGAGGCTGGAATCTGTGTTTCTAATGAGAAAGCTCAGTACCCAAGAACTCTCACGCTCGCGTGTACCAGCAAGATCACCGTTCCATTAATCATGAGATGCTCCTTATTAACGTCGTGAAAGAAGTGCACAATCATCAGTTCCTGTTTTCTTTTCCTATTCTTCTTCTGAGGACACAACATGGCAAGCTGTGATGTGAGAGGGGTTTGTTTAAGCAGGCTCTCTCAGAAGGAGTCAAGTCTGTTAGATGGTTGTTGAAAGAGAGCTTTGTGTGTTTGTTGAAAATGAGAAGAGTTTGGGCCTGGAGGAGGCCTGCCAGCAGTGCTGGTTAAGTACACACAGTATTATGGTGTCCCTCCAGAAGAGGAGGGAGTAGACCCCTCGCAGCTGTATGATGATGTTAGATGTTCTTGAATATGCAGACAATCTGCCAAAGCAGAGAGATTATCTAGACAGAGAGATTCTGTCCATCGGAGTTTTATGATTTTGCAGAGACCAGTTTATAATAGATTTTATATTGTGTAGGGATGAACATGTACCTACTTTTTACATTTCACTACACAACTTGTGGACAGTTTTGTCTGGGGTCCTTAGATCAGTTTTTTTCCTATCCATATGCACAAGAACATACACAGGTAGACACTAAGAGCTAGAGCACCTGATTTCTTTCCTCTGACCAGAAAAAGTACCCTTGTAAGATCTTTTGTAGATGTTGGCTGTGCTGATTTGAAAGGAAACTCCTCTTAAAACTATAATGAATGTTATTGTTTTTCCCCTTAAAGGTAAATGTAAATGGTAACCATTTACTTTATATTTATCCTTCTTTTTAGGTGAAGTGAAGCAGTTTGAGACATTTTATCATTTGTTTTAATGTAGTCAAAGTACTTAAACCTGCAGTATGTAATGTTTGTATTAAAAATGGTTTTTTTTTTCATATTTGTTAAAACATTCACCCTGTTGTCACAGTACAATATGAGATGTAAAAAATCAATGTCCTCCACCTCCTACTATAATAGCAATGCATTAAGAAATGCATTGCTCCCAAACACAAAACAACCAATCAGAGCCAGGGGAGGGTCTCAGCGCTGTCAGTCATCCTCATGTACTCGCTGCTCAAAGTGCTAATGGTGGAGAAACAGCTTATCATTACAGAAAAACCACCATACTGAGGGTGATTGACACTGCTAAGTCCCTCCTCTGGGCTCTGAATTGGTTGTTAGCTGGAGAAGGCGGATGAGGTCTTCTCTCCACCCCTCCACCCCCCACCGGTTATCTGTCTCATACCAAACTGTCACTACACAGTGACAGTTTCAGCAAATATGCAAAAAAATATTGTTATAAAAGTAATACACTGCAGCCTTAACAATATTTTGGAAAAATTGCACAAAATGATAAAAGTCTTTCTCATAGCTTTTCTTTAGGAACTTTGTCACTAAGTAGGAAAATCTTTCTAAAACCACCGTCATGTTTTTCCTTTTTTTTTTGTTCTATTAGCCTCTTCCAGCTTGAATGTACACAGGACAAAAATTGTGTGTATCTAGAGACCTAAGCCTGACCTGTAGCATGAGTTCATATGCCTCTGCTAAGCAACATAAAGAGCTCTACATGGGCAAACAGCCATTTTCACTCCCTCTCCTTTTGGGCTCATTTCTCCTTTACAGTCTTGGTTGTAAACAAGGTAACACATCCCTTGGTGTGGGAGGCCTTCAGGTGAAAAACAGGAGCCATTGGCTCCATCTTCATCCCCAGTGACTCACCTCCTCTTCTAGACAGCGGGTACCCGGGTATTGCCGATGTCTAATTAGCTCACCGGCACAGAGCGCAGTCAGAGTAATTGCAGAAACTTAGCCTGTAGCAGCCTGGCTCGTACACACACAGGGCTCCTGGAATAACGTGATGCTGTGGCAGGCGGCCACCACAATCTTCTCTCCTTTATTTATTCACTTACTCATCCATTGAGTCACTTAGCCTTGCCTGCCATCTTCGCTCCGATGCTTAATCAGATTTACCACGCATTTAGTACCGTTTCAGGCTTTATGTTGTTCTTTGTGATTTGACTGCTTTTTTTATTTGGAGCTGTCAGTCACTCCTGGCTCGCTGTTTTTTTCCTCCCTTTGTTGTAGCCGGGTTTAGTTAAAGGGTTTTTACTTCAGGACTTTCTGACAATATGCTGTAATTTGGGTCATGTATTCTGTTCCTTTTTGATCCGTTATTATGTTGACAGATCATTCTCAGCTAATCTTTTCGCTCAGTTTTGAACAATGAGGTGCTAATTCACTAGAAAGAGAGAGACAGGGGCCTGTCAGCTCTTCCTGTAACACACTATAGCAACAAAAAAATTATCGTATTTATCACAGGTTTGGATATATTTATACTATCACAACTCCTCTCAAAAGCATTCATATTCTGTGAATTTCACATTTTTGTGACATTGCAATCGCTAACGTCAGTTTGTCAAAAAATGCAGCTAAGTAAAAAATCCTATGCGTAACTAAAAACACATAGGATTGCGATGCAGCATCCCCACTGGGAAGCATGTTGGTGATAGCATCATTAGATTGGGAATATGGCTAAATAAGGACCTAATCATGAGAAAATCCTTTATGAATCCTTAAAAAAACATATAGCGTGGGGTAGAGGGTTAGCTACTAGCAAGCTAAAAATATGTAGTCAGAACTCTAAGGTCTAATAGATTGCAGTCTGGGCTTTGACTGGGCCACTCCAAAACATCCACCCTGTTGTCTTCCAACCATTTCTATGTTGCCTTAGCTGGTTGTCTTGCTTGAAAATAAATGTTTTCTGAAGCAGTAGTTCTCTGGCAGATGGTAACAAATCGTCCTGCAGGATATCTGTAGATTTTGCTGTTCTTATTTTACCTTCACAGGCACCATGCATCACAGTGTTGATGCTGGGATGTGGTGATGTGAATTGTCGGTGTCAACCAAAAATAGCGTCTTATTTTATGACCAAAAAGCCCCATGTTGGTCTTATTGAACCAAAGAACTTTCTTCCACTTGACCATAGAGTCGCTCATAAAACGACTGTGGGACAGCCTGATCTAGGCAGATTTACACATGAGCCATATTCCTTTCACTTCTTGATGGTGGATTGAACTGAATATTCAGGGCCTTAGAGATGTTTTACAATAACATTTTCTCTGATTTGCTTTGAGTGGTTTTAGTCTTTATGCTATAATGCCATCAGGAATACTAATGAACCAGTGAATGAACCTTCCAGACACGGCTGTGTTTATACGACAATCACTTGAGACTCTCACTAGACTCAGATTATCTCCATTCCACTCATTGTGGTGCCACTAGTACCATTTATATGGACCTCTGTTGAATTAGATCAGTATAAAGGGGTGAATAATTACGCAACTACTTATTTTTTGTAAAACATTTTTGCCACTAATTTGTTGAAATCCATTTTCACTTTGATATTAAAGAGTTTTCTGTAATATTTCTTTGTCCAAACAGACACAATCTGTTGATCATGATTGATTGTAAAGGTACAACATCCAAGATGGTGAATCATTTTATAGGAACTGTAGATATCACAAGTATTCAAAAACCACATGTCCATTTCTTTCCAGCTCAATAAAACACATTGTTTCTTGTTGCAACGAATCAAAATATGTGAAGGAAATCCAAATTGTATGAACACTACTACAATGCAAAGTGCTCATGTGACTTCAGACAACTTTTAAGGGATTTCAGTGAAAGAAAATACACTGATCTTCAAACAATTTGTGGCTTTGTGGGTATTTTAAAGGCTTTCGGATTCTGATGCGGAACAACACAGCAAAGGAGTTTGAGAAAAACAAAGAAAAAAAAAGAACAGTTTCTTTTGTGTTTTCTGCCAAAAGAGGCAGAAAACACAAAACATGCAGAGTTTTAGTCTAAATCCAAAACAAGCAAGCTGTCTGAAATAAATGAGAAGACTATTTACTCCCTTTGAAGACGGCAGTATTTAGTACCGTCACCAGGGGCAGGGAGGGCATCGGGAGTCAGCGCGGGTCAGAATAGACCCATCTAACCTTCTCCATCGTTCATCTTGATGGCTAGTTTAAGGCAGGCTGGAGAGGGGGAGAAAAGGGGAGTCCAAACTCAAAAAAGAACAATTTACGCACGAGATGCTCAACCCAGCCTCTCTGCAATGATGGATGGAGGATGTTTAAAGAGAATATTCCAGCTGACGGTGGTCTGGCTGTAGAAAAAAAGGTGAATAAAGCAAAGAAAGCTGAATGAAATGATTTATCACCAGGGAAATGATGTTAGTCTGACTAAAGGACCAGTAGAGAGAATCACACAGAGGGAGGGGTGAGCTGCAGAGTGACATAATCTCAGAAGTGTAGAGGGGTGACAATTTGGTAAAAGACCGAATTAACACCGGCTAACAGATGGAGAGTCTTCCAGGGACTGTTAAATAATCATGCTGCGTCGAAGGCGAACTGGGGGAAATTAGGTATTGTTTAGTTTTATCCGTCTCTTTCAAAGTAAAATTTTTTTCCCTGCTGTCTGTCTAGTGACGGGTCGTGGGTGTTACAGGGATTATGAGTTTTGCCAGGCAGACAAGGGTTAAGATGAATGGTTGCCCTTTTGGATCCAAGATGGTCATTATCATTCCCACATGGTGCTGCCAGATAAAGCCCCCAAAGCCTTTTGTATTCAGATGGCTCTGTTGTTCATCTCATTTTTCTTTGTTTTATAAGTAAATGCAGACGTGGTTTGTACCTCCCGAGTGAAATCCAGCCTAGTCTGCTTTTACATAGATTTTACTTCTATATGTATACATAAAATTTAAAAAGTTACCTGGGGAATAGATTATTTTCTTCACTGTTGAGCAATCTCTGTCACATAAAAGCAAAGATATTCCTGTTTATTTCTCAGGATTAAGATGTATTTAGGAGGTGTAAAATGTGATCAAAGTGGAACAAAGGAAATGTTACTAACATTTAAATGTATTACTCACCAAAATATGATCTACTTTCTATAGATTTCATGAAGAAAAATATGACAGAAACAAGTCAACAACCCTAAATCTGCTACAAAATTAGGTTTTGGTATTGGTGAATGGACATGTATTTTCCATGCTAGGAAAATAAAAGTCCATTCATGTATTTTTGACACTTTTATCCTGGCAAAAAGTGTCATTTTGTGGCATGCTCAAATAAATATTCTACCTTCAGTTCTTATTAAAATGCTATATACATCAAGAATGGCTACATCTGACATCTTAGAAATGGGCCTTTGTCTCTTTAAGAAGCCCCTCCTCTTTCTGACACTCTGCCTTAAGAACGTCACAACAATGCTTCTCATTTTGTTGCTTTCAAGTTTAAAATGCTACTTAAATAGATTAAGGTTAAATATTTAACAAGAGTTGGAACAAACCTATTTAATGTCCTAATTTTGATTTTAATGTGTATTTTTTATTTGGGAAGTAGCAGTAAAGAATCCATCACATCACCATTTTAATAAAATATACAATTACACTGACTAAAACAAGTTTGCTTTTCAGTTTTGACACGTCAATCAACATTCAGCCTAAAAACAAATATATTTAAATCTTTCTGCATTTCTAAGTTGGCTAAAGATAATTCATAAAAGTGCACACAAAAAAAACCCCTTTGATTTGTCTTGATCTTTTTCACATATTTTGGCAGCTTTTACATAAACAGAGGATACAGTTGCAACAAGGAAGGCCATTTATTCTTCATATTTTGGATTCCTGGACACAACCTGCAGAAAGGAGACTAGACCTAAAATATGTTTTTACTAGACCTAAAATATTAGTGAGAAAATGTTGAAGTAACTTTGAGGAAAGCAGCTCACTGGGTTAGTAGAGTATAAAGAACACAACGGGAATATATCAGCATCACTTTTTAATACAGAAATTACATTTTTAAAGGATTTCAGATAAAAGAATAAAGCTGGCAGTATATCTTAGTTGTTTTGGTATCTAATTAATTTTGCTCCAACTGTCCTGTTGAATGTATTCATTTACTCTGTCATTTTATTGGTTTGTCAATCTTGTCATGGATTGTTCTTGTTCAATCATCTTTTTCCCCATAGTTAGACCCAACTCTAAATGTGTTTCCATCTGTTCCCTTGGTAGCAAATAACAGGGTTTAAAGCCATTTCTCACATGGATTCTCCTAATAGCTATGTCTTTCTCATTCCTCTCAGTCGCAGGGCGGCGTGATTAGCCATGTCAGTCACTGGTAAAAGCCCCTCATACACAGTGTTGCTGGCGTTTTCCCTCTGAATAGACTAAAGGGTGGATACTCCCCTGTTGCAGTCTGAACTCTGGGGCCATTCACATTCACATCAGCCTTTTGTTGTGTCACTTCAGCATTGTAGCATAGGGAAACTCCTCCATGGGCTGCCACCTTATCGTGGTGGAGGGGTTTGAGTGCCCCAATGATCCTAGGAGCTATGCTGTCTGGGGCTTCATGCCCCTGGTAGGGTCACCCAAGGCAGACAGGTCCTAGGTGAGGGACCAGACAAAGTGCAGCCCGAAGACCCCAATGATGAAGGAAAACCTTGGACTTGGTGTTCCCTCGCCCGGACGCGGGTCACCGGGGCCCCACTCTGGAGCCAGGCCTGGAGGGGGGGCACGATGGCGAGCGTCTGGTGGCCGGGCTTTTACCCATGGAGCCCGGCCGGGCTCAGCCCGAAGAGGAAACATGGGCCCCCCCTCCCATGGGCCCACCACCCGTGGGAGGGGCCAAAGGGGTCGGGTGCACTGTGTGATGGGTGGCGGCCAAGGGAGGGGACCCTGGCGGTCCGATCCTCGGTTGCAGAAACTGGCTCTTGGGACGTGGAATGTCACCTCTCTGGTGGGGAAGGAGCCGGAGCTAGTGCGTGAGGTCGAGAGGTTCCGGCTAGAAATAGTCGGTCTCACCTCGACGCATGGCTCTGGTTCTGGAACCAGTCTCCTTGAGAGGTGCTGGACATACTTCCACTCTGGAGTTGCCCAGGGAGAGAGACGTCGGGCAGGAGTGGGCATACTTGTTGCTCCCCATCTCGGCGCCTGTACGTTGGGGTTTACCCCGGTGAACGAGAGGGTAGGATCCCTCCGCCTACGGGTGGGGGGACGGGTTCTGACTGTCGTTTGTGCTTACGGGCCGAACGACAGTTCAGATTACCCACCCTTTTTGGAGTCCTTAGAGGGGGTACTGGAGAGTGCTCCTCCTGGGGACTCCCTTGTTCTGCTGGGGGACTTCAACGCTCACGTGGGCAACGACAGTGAGACCTGGAGGGGCGTGGTTGGGAGGAACGGCCCACCCGACCTGAACTCGAGCGGTGTTCTGTTGCTGGACTTCTGTGCTCGCCATGGATTGTCCATAACGAACACCATGTTCAAGCATAAGGGTGTCCATATGTGCACTTGGCACCAGGACACCCTAGGCCGCAGTTCGATGATCGACTTTGTCATCGTTTCATCGGATCTGCGGCCGTATGTCTTGGACACTCGGGTGAAGAGAGGTGCGGAGCTGTCCACTGACCACTACCTGGTGGTGAGTTGGCTCCGGTGGCGGGGGCGAAAGCCGGTCAGACCTGGCAGGCCCAAACGTGTTGTGAGGGTCTGCTGGGAACGTCTGGCGGAATCCCCTGTGAGACGGAGCTTTAACTCCCATCTCCGGCAAAACTTCGAACACGTCCCGGGGGAGGTGGGGGACATGGAGTCTGAGTGGACCGTGTTCCGTGCCTCCATTGTCGAGGCGGCCGATCGGAGCTGTGGCCGCAAGGTTGTCGGTGCCTGTCGCGGCGGCAACCCTCGAACCCGTTGGTGGACACCTTCGGTGAGGGATGCCGTCAGGCTGAAGAAGGAGTCCTATCGAGCCTTTTTGGCCTGTGGGACTCCGGAAGCAGCTGATGGGTACCGGCGGGCGAAGCGGCATGCGGCTCGGGCGGTTGCTGAGGCAAAAACTCGGGTGTGGGAGGAGTTTGGAGAGGCCATGGAGAAAGACTTCCGCACGGCTTCGAGGCGATTCTGGTCCACCATCCGGCGTCTCAGGGGGGGGAAGCGGTGCAGCACCAACACTGTTTATAGTGGGGATGGTGTGCTGCTGACCTCTACTCGGGACGTTGTGGGCCGGTGGGCAGAGTACTTCGAAGACCTCCTCAATCCCACCAACATGCCTTCCACTGAGGAAGCGGAGCCTGGGGACTCTGGGTTGGGCTCTCCAATCTCTGGGGGCGAGGTCGCCGAGGTGGTTAAAAAGCTCCTCGGTGGCAAGGCCCCGGGGGTGGATGAGATCCGCCCGGAGTTTCTTAAGGCTCTGGATGTTGTAGGGTTGTGTTGGTTGACGCGACTCTGCAATATCGCATGGACATCGGGGGCAGTTCCCCTGGATTGGCAGACTGGGGTGGTGGTCCCCCTGTTCAAAAAGGGGGACCGGAGGGTGTGCTCCAATTATAGAGGGGTCACACTCTTAAGCCTCCCTGGCAAGGTCTATTCAGGGGTCCTGGAGAGGAGGGTCCGTCGGATAGTCAAACCTCGGATTCAGGAAGAGCAGTGTGGTTTTCGTCCTGGTCGTGGAACACTGGACCAGCTCTACACCCTCAGCAGGGTCCTGGAGGGTGCATGGGAGTTCGCCCAACCAGTCTACATGTGTTTTGTGGACTTGGAGAAGGCGTTCGACCGTGTCCCTCGGGGAGCCCTGTGGGGGGTTCTCCGGGAGTATGGGGTACCGAGCCCTTTGATACGGGCTGTCAGGTCCCTGTATGACCGGTGTCAGAGTCTGGTCCGCATTGCCGGCAGTAAGTCGGGCTCGTTTCCGGTGAGAGTTGGACTCCGCCAGGGCTGCCCTTTGTCACCGATTCTGTTCATCACTTTCATGGACAGAATTTCTAGGCGCAGCCAAGGTGTTGAGGGGATCCGATATGGTGGCCTCAGGATCTCATCTCTGCTTTTCGCAGACGATGTGGTCCTTTTGGCTTCATCAGATCGTGATCTGCAGCTCTCGCTGGATCGGTTCGCAGCCGAGTGTGAAGCGGCCGGGATGGGGATCAGTGCCTCCAAATCCGAGGCCATGGTCTTGAGCCGGAAAAGGGTAGAGTGCCTTCTCCGGGTCAGGGGGGGTGTCCTGCCCCAAGTGGAGGAGTTTAAGTATCTCGGGATCTTGTTCACGAATGGGGGAAGAAGGGAGCGGGAGATCGACAGGCGGATTGGCGCAGCGTCTGCTGTCAAGCGGGCGCTGTACCGGTCCGTCGTGGTGAAGAGAGAGCTGAGCCAAAAAGCGAAGCTCTCGATTTACCGGTCGATCTACGTTCCCACCCTCATCTATGGTCATGAGCTTTGGGTCATGACCGAAAGAACGAGATCGCGGATACAAGCGGCCGAAATGGGTTTTCTCCGTAGGGTGGCTGGGCTCTCCCTTAGAGATAGGGTGAGAAGCTCAGTCATCCGGGAGGGACTCAGAGTAGAGCCGCTGCTCCTTCACATCGAGAGGAGCCAGTTGAGGTGGCTTGGGCATCTGGTCAGGATGCCTCCTGGACGCCTCCCTGGTGAGGTGTTCCGGGCACGTCCCACCGGGAGGAGGCCCCGGGGAAGACCCAGGACACGCTGGAGGGACTATGTCTCTCGGCTGGCCTGGGAACGCCTCGGGATTCCCCCGGAGGAGCTGGAAGAAGTGGCTGGGGAGAGGGAAGTCTGGGCCTCCCTTCTGAAGCTGCTACCCCCGCGACCCGACCTCGGATAAGCGGAAGAAGATGGATGGATGGATGGATGGATGGAAACATGTTGACATTCCTCTCTACAGGATTATTGTCAGTCTGTTTGGGCCTAGTCCATTAAGGCCAAGCTGCACACTATTCTCAGCGAAATAATAACACGTCCGGCCTCGCTTCATGATTCTCTGGGACGGAAATGGGTTTTAACAGAAAAAGGAGATGAAATGTCAGAGTGTCTGTTCGGCTCAGTTGCAAACCCAGCGCGTTTGGCTGGATTCAGTTAAGCCCGTGTTTGATTGTATTGGCGTTTGCATGCGGAGCTGACGGGTAGTGGTGAGGATGTGACGGTGTGATAATGTTCTACATCACAAAGCATAGAGTTTTTTAACACAACTTGTTAATCGAAAGTTGTGGTTATTCTGAAACCGCGTGACCTTAGTGAGAGATGGATGGCTCTCTGTTTGGAAGCCATCATTGGCTTGAGTATTTTCGCTACAGCTGAAGTGCCGTTCTGATCAAACTGTCAGATTGGGTGGTTTTGCCTTAAAATGATTTTGAGCAATGATGTTAAGGAAAACTTTAGTAGATTTGAAACTGTAGCTTTTTAAATGCTACAGTTGGACTGACCAATCCCTATTCTTTTCTGTCATTTATGTCCACTGCAGAAAGTCAAACTTGTAACATTTTCCTTGAACTCATTGGCTAAACCTCTTCCTTTCCCTTTATATAACTCCACATTTGTTCATTTGGACATAAATTTTGTGTAAGAGCTTCGAGGGTGGCCTTTGATTAACTTTTTAGATCTGGCATGTGATCAGTGTACCTCCTGAAGGTAACAGCTTCTGTTCTCCTGGCTGTTATTTCAAGTAAAGTGATATAAAAAGCTAAAACTTTGTAGTAGCTAGAAGAATTGTGGTTTCATAGATTTTTACTATTGTTATCTTCTATGTCAGTTTTAGAGTGCCCCACTTTTCTATCAGACAGTTACTGACCATTCTCTGTATGTCGCACACAGCAACATCATTGGTGGAGCACTGCCTTTTTCCTCACTTTCCTCTGTGAGTAATGACTGGCTGTTGTGAAAAAACAATGATGTCAAAAGCTTTAAAGATTCTTGAAAAAGGTTTTGCATAAACTGCTGTAATGTTTAGGAGATTGGAGTTGTTTTGAGATGATAGAAGTTGGTTCAGTCATTAGCTTATGGATGGATTTATACTAAATGAAAAGACCAATTGAGCTATCTACTGTGGATTACCCTTGAGTATGATATTACCCTCATACTCAATTTATATATAAATCAATAGGATACTATAGGACATTTAAACTGCAAACAGTACCAGTGTTTTTCTATGTAATTGGATGAAATCAGATTTTCACAAATACAATTCAGTCTGACAGATGGCATCAGATTTCAAAGGGTACGCCACTCAACTTGACATATAACAACACTGTATAATTCAGATTGATGGTACCACTGAGTAGAATCAATGCTATTAACAAAGATCTATCAAGGACAATATGGAGAATAACAATCTGTGGACAGATGTTGAAATAATTAGTCTGCAGGGATGTTGGTGGGAGGCCTCTCTGCAGGCAAGACATGTAGGTTCCTGCCTCAGAAAAACACCTCTGCCATCTTGAATCCATATTCATTGACACCTGTCTATGAAAACCTACGAAATCATCAGCTGATGTTTGGAAGCACGTTCGAAAAGAAAAGTCTATACCAAATATGTGATTTGATGAATAAATCGGACTCTTAACGCCATTCAGAGGTACCACTCTCATCTCTCTTCCACCTCCTCCACTGCAGATCACTTGATCTTTGACCCCTGCTCAGGATGGATTGACATTCACGCCACTCAGTTGGTGGAGACCCTATCCCAGTCTATCCCCTACCCTGCTGGTCACCAATTAGGCTATATGTCCCTCATTCAGCAAGCTATACCAAACCCCCCTTTCCCGTAGATGATAGGCTGCCACAGGGAGGCCATATTGCTCCTGTCCATTTATCTTCATCAGCTGCTATTGCGATGGAGGCCTCCTTGGCCCCACAGGGGCCACTATCTCTGTTCGTGTCTCACCCTTTGCCTCTAACTTTCTCTGAAAGGTTCATGTATATTCCCCATCAACCTTTACCTTGAGAGGCTCTTGATGGCTGACAGTATAGAGAGCTATTAAGATGAAGCAGTTTTGTTTACAGCATGACAGTAAGGAATGGGACCGGCGTAAAAGCTAAAGACACTGGACTGGATAACAATGGAGGGGACCATGACGCATTGAAGTGCACAGCAGTTTGCAAGGCAGTAAATTCGACCCGGTCAGTGCGAAACCGAAGACCGAAGTCATTTAATGTTCCATCAAACGATCCCACCTTGGTTTGAAAATACTGCTCTTAGATTGTTTTTCTGCTTGTGTGTTTTTTATTTCTTACCATGTAAGCATTCGCATGTTCACATGTGCACATGGGGGCCTTGCCACATCATCACTCAAGTTAAATGGATGTCAGCCTGCAGTGAAATTAGACTGTCTCTCCTTTGTGCTGGACTGTCACCACAGAAACGGAAGAGGCTAAGTGGTCTGCTCCCAAAGCTCTTTTTTTTCTCGTTTTTTTTGGAGGAGGCCAATTTTGGAACGTTTGCTGTAATGTTTGACACACACTGACAATCTATCAAAAGCACAGTGACCTACAAACAGTTGTACACACTGCTGAAATGGCAATGCAGAGCCGGTGTTTCGGACTAGATACTCAAAGTCACATATCCATTAAATCTGGCAAGCGAAGGCTCACTATTTTATCAAAAGGTTTCCTGTTTGGCAGCAGTATTGAAAGTAACTGATTGAATTCCAGTAAGCCAATCCTTCTGATTGCCTCACATATTCGGGACAACTTGTGCTGAGATTCATTGATATCTGTGATAGGCCTGCAGATATAAAGTATGAGTTCAGGGAGGACAGCACTGTCCCTAAGAACTGAAATTCAAGAGCATCTAGTTTTGGTTTTACATTGGTATTCATTGGAAACTTAAGTTTGTGCACACAATGTATGTTGTTGCATTTTAAAATGATAATCAGATCATATTTTAGATGCAATAAAAATGAGGTTCTAACAGGTAAAAAAACAGGTTTCTGCCTTTACAGCCGCTTTTATTTTTGCCTAACAACCTTATTTATTGAGAAATTGATATGTTATATCTGTTCTGTCCTCCCAGGATGTGAAGCTGACTGCATGTGTCTCTTGCTAGACAGACGGTGAACAGTCCCATTCTATTAAACCACATAAATCTTCTAAAACAAATAAAACAATTTAATGTGTCGCCTCGCAAGCGAGCTCTGTAACTCAACTGTAACTCAATCATCCTGTGCAGAACAGCAGTAAAGTATACAGAAAGACCCCAAAATGTTACTGCACATGTGAACGTTAGCATAATGCAAACCGCTAATGCTAAATAAAATGTAAACTGATGAGAAACTTCTATGCAGTATTCCAGTTACCCCGGAAGTCAGAATTCAGAGCTGGGTTTGTCGTCACACCCAGGGTAACATCTTTCCAGTTAAGAAATTGGGATTTCAACATGGCGGCGCCCATAGTCGTTGTTCATCTACCTCTGATAAACATCATTTTAATCTTTACTTTCCATAAGAAAACACCATTTTTAGTTTGCTTAATTTGACTTGTAAAATAAGCATGTTTCCACCACAGATTATTACTACAGATGTGAAAAGTGGCCATATTGAAACATGAAGCTGGCCTTACGACTCCTAACTGGTGATATTATGTTACGTAATCTGTTATGTGAGACTTTCCCAGTGGGAAAATTGGCTTTGGAGGTTGATTTTTCCAACTGGAAAGTCATAATTTTACAGTTCTGATTACATCTGGAATTTCTATCCAGGTTCACTAACCTGCTATTGCTAATTTCCATAAAAGTCAATGCAAACTATCATGAATAGGTTTGTTTAAATCTTCTATACTTAGCGAGACACTGTTTTCTGACACACACTAAAATCATAGGCTGATGTTTTTGTCATGAAATAAGCCGCATGTGTTCTGTTCATGTTACAGATATCCCAAAAGGTTTCATTTTGCTCTTAACTGATCAGGTTAAATTGTTCCACATTTTCGTTACGTGACAAAATGTGAAAAACATTCTAGATGTTTGAGCCACTGTGCTGTCATTTCTGCAGTACTTTTTTTTCTATAAGTAGATTTAAATCCCAAGAAGATTTTGAGATGCTTCTGATTTATCCCTCAGTTATTTATAAAGTTACCCTGGCCTGTTTGTGTTTTGGCACATTTTGGCACACTGTCACGGTTTAGCTCCAGACCACCCTCTCACTTTTCAGTCTTGTGATTAAAACGTTTGCTATTACTCCTCGTGTTCAACAACTTTTGAATGTTGCCAACATCTGCTATCCATCCTTTTCACTCCCCTTTATTCTTTCAACTCAGTTACTAATTATTTTATTCCTCATAAAAGCATTTTATTTTACAAGCCCAGGCCGCTCACACAAACACACATTGTCGTGCCTTTATGGTGATGTAGCTCATGCACTCCCTAACCATCTCTTGGTCTGATGGCAAACAAGTGGAGTGATGTTACAGTCTTTTATTTTATCAGGCTTTTACCAACCCTCTCCTTCCCCCGCTCTTCCATTACAGGTCATCCTTGTTCTGACTCCCGTTGCTATGCTTTAGTCTTTTAAAAGCCTTTTTCCCTTCAGCTTTACTATTTGTTTACGCGTTTTGTTTTATTTTACCATCCACTTTATAGGTATGTGAGAATAATACTATGTCTCTTATTTTCTCTTTTTCACCTTGTTTGTGTGCTTCTACTAGAATGGAGTGAGAGTCAGCGCTATCAAGCTGTACTTGAATGTTTTTTTTTTTATTATTGGGATTAGCTTGAATAAACCAACACAAAGTAGTGCATATTTCTGAAGTAAAAGGAAAATGATTTATCAAGGAAACCATAAGAAGGACTGTTTAAGAAGGTCATTTAGACAAAGCGAACCTTAGGAAGTGTTCACATCATCATGGCACAAAACCAACACTGTGTACAATATCCTCATGGTGAAGCATGGTGGTAGCAACATAATGTTGAATGGAGCTAAATACAGAACAATCTTTGAAGAAAATTTGTTAGGGGGAAAATCTTGAGGTTCACCTTCCCGTAGGACAACAATCCTAAAAATACCGCAAGAGATACAAAAGAATGATATTCATCAAGCCATATTTATGCATTAGAACAGTCCAGACCTAAATGTACTTGAACAATACTTTCAAAGGGAAATCATATATGTATGCTTTTTTACCCTCTTCATAATTATATGACGATAATAACCCCAATTAAAAGACAATACAGTAGTTTGTGCTTTTAACCCAAAGAAACATGTAAAAACTTCAAGATTTTTGAAAAACATGTATTTGTTTATAATCGTCAATCTTAACGTCACAACAAAAAATTACAAGAAATGTATTTTTCTCCCACATTTCACACTGTAGTTGATTTGTTGTTTTTTTGTTGTTGTTGTTTTTATCTTTGGTCCCTACTTTTAGCATAGCATCTGATCTTCTAGTTTAGATGTAAACGATGTGTTTGTCCTTGCAGATTTAGTCACTTTGGTTTATGGAGGCACATAAAAGCTGTGCTGATTCACAGCTTATAATTTGGCTTTTGACTACAAGGGGAGGGAACAGGCCCTGGTTCCTGGTCATTAATAGCAGAGATCCAGCAAAGAGAGAGAGTGGAAAGTCCTCCAGACTCCATTGATTCACTGTCTCTGTGCTGCATACTAATGCGCCGTGCCCAGCCTAGTTCTGTTGCTCAACAACCTTAGAGAGTACAGGCTGAGTGAGGAAGAGAGGGGAAAAAAAGACTTGCTCTGATAAAGATTACCATCTCTGCTGAGTAGCCTTCCCACTTGCAGCGACACTGCTGCTCTCAAGAGACCTGATTGCGCTATGGAAAATCCATGTCTTGGCCTTTAAAGTTTTCCCCAGCTGTCAATGACTCTGTCATGTCAGAGTTGTGAGCTCAGACAAACGGCATTAGAACAAGGAGTTGTTTACAGCTGCCTTTAGTATGTAGTATTTCTAATCTGCTTGTCCTACATTTTGGTGAGTAAGTCGTGACAAAGTCTAACAGCTCATTAACTTCCACTAAATCACTGCTGATGTTCAATGAAAACAGTCATGACCCCAATAGGCCTCTCAAACATTGGGGGCCTGGTCAGCTCAGCCCAGAAAGGTTAGAGGTTAACTGAAACGGTTAACAGAACAGCGAGTCAGACTCACTCTCACCTCTTTGTGACCTGAGAGTTGAAGATTGGTCACCACTCACTCCTAATCTGTCAGTTCCCACGTGGAACCGGCGTGTTGGTGGTCAAGGACATTTGAGGAAGCAATTGTGACTCAATGCTCTGTGGGTAAGGACAAATAAAGTTCTACAAGTAAAGTACCACTAGAGTATTCATTCCCTCTTTACTTCTTTCAAATTTTATGTTAAAAACATGTTCTAATGATTTGGTTTTAACTTGTCTTTTAAAAACATCTAAGTAAAGTGAGTTTGGGTAATCACTCTTGAGAACCTTCTGCAACTTGATTTACTGTAAGTCCAGCTTTGGTAAATTAAATTAATTGAACCTAATTTGGAATGACAAATTATAAAGGGGCTGTACTTGTATGTTGATTTATCAAGACCGGAGGATCCCAAAGCAGTTCATGCTACATTCAGTCATTCACTCTTTCATGCACACATTCAGGGTGGCAAGCTACTGGCAGGTAACCACAGCTGCCTGAGGACAGTCTGATAGAAATGAGGCTGTCATACACAGGGGTCACCACCAGGCAGGTGAAGTGTCTTGCCCAAGGACATAACTGAGCCTGACAGAGTGGGGGTTCAAACCAGCAACCCACCGGTTAGACGACAAACGTCTACCCCTGTTGACCCATAGTACATAAGGCAGTGGTATCAAGCTGCATTCCTCAAGGGCCGGTGTCCTGTAACTTTTAGATGTTTTTCTGCTTCAGCACACCTGCCTCCAATATTAGCTCATTAGCAGAGCTCTATAGAGCTTGACTGCAGTTTGCAGTTTGAGATCACTGATATAAAGTCTCAAAGCTGGCATCATATATACAAGCTGAATCCAAACAATGGAGTTAAAGGAATTGTCTGTAGTCCTCTGGGAATGTTAAACCACTAATTTAAGGCAAGATACAAAACAATTGAGGATCCCAAAAAGCATTTTGGAATTAAACAAAATGAAAGAAGCCACACAGACCCTCCCTAGATATAGCTTGCTGACTAAACTGGATAAAGGGAAAAGAAGGGTGTTGGTAAGGGAGATGGCCAAGGACAGAACAGTTACAAAGATTGAGCTCCAGTATCCCCTTGTGGTGATAAAACGACCAAGAAAGGTCAACCACTGCTAACACACTTGGACAATCAAACTTTCAGGGTGGAGTGGTCAGACGAAAGCTACTCCTCACATATGGCAATCTGCTCAAATTTGGCCAAAAAGCACCTATCTAATCAGACCAGGAGAAGCCAAAACACGTCATCATCTGGCTAACACCTATCCCCAATGTGAAGCATGGTGGTGTTGGCGTCATGCTAGCTGGATATTTTTCCACAGCAACCAAAACATTGGGAGATGATGTGAGTCGACTGACTACAGAATGCTCTGGACCCCAGACAAGGGTGACAATTTATCTTTCAGCGCGACAATGACCACAGCCAATATAACAAAAGAGTGGCTTCACAAGCAGCCTGTGAATCACCCTGGGTGGCCCAGTCGGAGTCTAGACTTGAGACTCATAGTCCAGCCAAAAATGGGGGGGAAAGAGAAGGGATGCGAACAGTTTCTGGAGAAAACGATAACTTCAAAGGATTAATTAGTGGTGAGAAATGTGCATATGTTTGTTTTAGAGCTTCTTTCTTTCCCAACAAAGACTCTGTCCCTGCCAGCTTTGTTGCACTCTGTGCCGCAGTATGGCGGCCGTGCGTCTGCTCAGCTTACGCGTCGGAGCTGCTGAGCCTCCCGCCTCCTCTCTGGGGAGTCTCCCTCGACTTGTTCACTTCATCCTCCTGCTGTTGCCTCCTTGTGGGACTACGGGGGCGCGCGGAGCCCAGATTGAGCCACTCTTATTTGGCCCCGCTCCATTCCTCCAACAACGCTAATTACATCTCAAATGGTAATAGATGAGGCCTCGTTAGCAGTTCTCACTCCCTTGAAAGATTCACAAACATACATCAGAGGAGCCACTGATCGGCCTGAGCTCCCTCCTTCAAAGGGCCGGACTTCAGAGGGAGCTGGGGGGCCTCGCTCGCTAATTACTCCAGCAGTTCCACGCTGCTGCCCTGTGCCGAGCAGACATCTTCTCGCATTAGCAGCGCTGCTCTCAAACACGTGTGCCCTTAAATCCAGGCCAAGCTACATAGGCGTGGTAAATCTATAATTCAGTGATTGAATTATCTAGTTGTCCATTTTTGGTCTCAAAATGAACCATCTGCGAACACGATGACGATGCAGAAATCACACTCACCAGCAGTTTTAACCTTAACTATAAGGATATCTGGGTTGCAATAAAATATCTTGATATTTAGCTTTTTAAATCATATTTCCAGAAAAACATCAAACTGTTTTCTTGCATTTACCTGCATAAATATTACACTTCTGTAGTTAAATTGAACCCAGTTTCTTTGATTTTACTACAGTAACATACAGGTGCATCTTAAAATATCACAATATTACCAAAAATGTCACTTCACACATACTTTTTAATTTTAAGCTTGTAATTTGTGCTATTTTTCATGGTGCTGGCTTATAGTGAACAAAACCCCAAATCATGCAGTGTTATATGGGACTTTTTAAAATAAAGTGTCACATTCATGCCACAGATGTTCAGAGTCCTGTCTCTAAGCATAATGATGTAAAGTTAGGTGGATGGAAAAAGTGCGTAGTGTCACATTCATGCCACAGATGTTCAGAGTCCTGTCTCTAAGCATAATGATGTAAAGTTAGGTGGATGGAAAAAGTGCGGCAGAAAATTGTAGTAGAGAGGCACACAATCCAATTAGCTTGATGTCCAATTCAAAGTTTCCACAGCCGGTAATGATAGGAATTGTGTGCAACTTTCTACCAGGAAATCCTAGAGAACTTGAAGTTTTTCTAAGAAGACACGTTTTCCTCCCACTCAGTTTTCCATTGATATGCTTGGATAAAGCACTGCTCTACTTTCAGGCTTATCCTACTTGTGAAGCTTGTCAGTGACTATCTGATGAGGCAACTATGAAGGTACCAGAAGGTAGCATGATTGTTGACCATAACTTAGTCATGAATTAACACAACTGTAAGCCATAGTAACCATAATTAACAAAAATTAGTGCTTGAGCATCCTGTGTGTGATGATTATATACAGGTATTTGAATTTTATCAAATCGAATCACTGAATTAAATGGACTTTTGTGATTTACTGTGTTAGCTCTCACCTTCAATCCTTCTCTGTAATGAGAAATAATATGCATTACATGAAAAATTCACTGGAGTCGCATCCAGAATGATGGCATTTGTGTTTGTTCACATTTTTCACTTTTATCTGCCGAAAGCCGCCAGTTTAAATGATGATCACCATGACAAAAAGCCCGTTAAGCCCGGGTGTCTATGAGGTATTGATTGGTATATACCTCAGTGTGCCTGCCTTCTCTTCATTGTTTAAAGTGATTTAATTCCACGGAATTCCATTAGGTTTCATTATCATTTGCGTTCCATTCGCCGGGGTGGTGGTTTGAAAGGAGATGGAGTCAACATGAAGATTAGGCGCTGCTCTAATTGTGGTGTGGTTTACAGTGGGCCTGTTTATCCCGCATCGATCTGCTGTGAGAAATAATAATAAAACGAAAGTAAAGCGTCGCAGGGAAGGAAGAGGCAGTAGAGGCGCGGGGCCTTGTTACTGAAGGAATGACGTATTGATCGTGTCTGACAGGGAGCTGTGGACTGATCAATCCTGATGGGCAAGAGGAGCCTGTTAGGGGATTCTCCTGGGCCGACAGGGTCACTCAGACAACGGGGCAATGGGAGAGAAATTAACTCATCAAGGGAAAGGGGATGGAAAGGAAAGATTGATGCTTGCATGAGTAATCAGGATGCAATGTTGTAGGGGTTTGTAGAAAATAATTTATGGAGGTACAAAAGGTGTGTATTTTTATGTGAAGCTACAGCAACAGAATCTGGTCAACTTATAAACTGATGCATAAATTAAGTTAGAAAAAAGCCAGCATTTAAATCCTGGTTGAGATGGCATCTGGCTCCACTGTCCGACATCTGGTCAACATGCCTCTCTACGTTTCCCTGGAGCATGCTGTACCTTGTTTTGCTGGGGCTAATTGATGGCCTGTGCATTCTGTAAGGCAGACCTGAGTGGCAGCTATTAATGAAGGTGCAATGTGTTGGTTTGACAGTCAAGTAAAAGCTCGCTGGAGAGTGATCTATAGCTTGAGGCGTAGTCTAGAGGCAGTGCAGTGTAGAGTAGATTTTGCATTACAAGAATGCATTAAGAAGTTTTCACACTGCAGTTTCTGCCATGAATTTGGCAATTTGGAATTTAGAACACAATTGAGCTGCAAAGTTTAATACGCAGCTGGTTCAACAAAGGTCAGGCACTGGTATTACCTTCCCAATGACTTCTGGATTGAGAAATTCTGTAAATTTATGTTTGTGTTTAGGTAAGGTAAAGTAATTTTATTTATATTGCACATTTTCAGCAACAGGCAATTCAAAATGCTTTACATGAGTTTGAGGAAATACAAACAAAATGTAAAAAAAAAAGTAAAGCAAAAGAGAAACAAAAAAATTATAAAATTAGATGTTGGTTCTCCATGTTTGGTAAGATTAGTGAGGCGTAAAACTCAGTATTGGTTCTCCATGTTTAATTCTATAAAGAAGATGTTGCTAAAAGTTGTTCTAAGGTAATGAGTAGTTTCTCCTGCTCTGGGTTGAGTGAAGTATATAAACTAAATGTTCCTCTTCTGGGTTGCTAAGCAGAATAAGAATAGGTACACCAGGAGTTCCTCTGGATCTTTTTCTTCTTGATTCCTGTTTAATAGAAGAAACTTTTTAAATCAATTCGGCACAAACGTCAGATATCTACATCGGTATTGGAAGTGAACCGGCACATCCCCGGTTGAAACCTGAAGCAGTTTTGAAAAACGGCTGCCGAATTTTGAAATAGTAGTTTAATATTTTTGTCTTTTGTCAAACACGCTGATGGAGTCTGTGGAGGAGTGCTAAAACCAGGAGGTTTTATCCACACAATGGTGATACACGTTGTCCAATTCAGCATCTTTGCTAGAAGCCTTTTGCAACAGGGTCATGTTGATGTAAAACAGAAGAAACAATTACCTGGTGGGATTTGACTCCTGTGGACAGAGCTAAGTGCTGGGTGTCACTGTGGCATGGTGAGGCCAGGGGTCCCTTTCTTTTACAGCAGAGTGCTCACATATCACCTCCCTGCTATTTAAACTGAGGCACTTTGCCCCATTCCTGCTCCCACCCCCATGTGCCCTCATATTTAATTCAGCAGCAGCCAAAGGAGCAGGAGCATCATGTACGGGTGACTTCTCCAGGGCTCCACTGGAGCAGGAACAAGATCATTTCAGTCCCTCTTAATAGCACCTCCAATCACAATATTTCTCCTATTGACCAAAGCATCATTAACGAAGGACAATCTTCCAGATTTGGGCATTATTATTTACTTTTTTTTTAGGAGGGGCATTCAGGCATGAGTGAGGCTCCCAGCTCTTTATTTTAAGACCACCATTCAGAGGAGGATGAGGGAGGAGGTTTTCTTCCTATGCCCATATTTAGACACGCTCCGTGAAAATAATGCAGCTTCCGCTCCTGCTATCGTGGATTCATTTATTCAGATATTCATGGCTTTAGGCTGAGTAATGAAAGATGGTGGGGGGGAAAAAACCCACTTCACTCTTCTCTCTTCTCTCTCTTCCTGTCTCTTGACTGGATTGCTGCTTAGTTGTTAACTCCTATTGAGCTTCTAAAGGGCTGGAGAAAACAGAGGTGCTGGAGGAAAAGACGCTGAAGTGGCCTTTGATGTTCTATGATATTACAAAAGTTAAAGATTAGCAGGTGCAAAGTAATCTCATTACCAAAACAGTTATTCATTTCAGTCATTCAGTTGAAAAAAGGAAAATGTTATTATATAGAAATAGTTATACATTGTATGTGCTCTTAATTGTGACAATTAAGGCCTATGGGTAGCAAAAATTAAAAATGTAGTTTCTCGTATCATAGTATAACATAAGACCAATGACATTTTCTTTAATGTAGAAATGCCTTTTGAATACCATTTTATGGACTTAAGTGAAGACTGTTGGCAGTTGTACATCCTCTGTTAAAAAGTTGTTCTCGTTGACATAGAAGCTAGCTATTCAGAGTGCTGCACATAAATGTTAATGGAAAGTTGAGCAGAGGGATAACGTGTGGGTGGATAGTGTAGTGAAGAGGCTCACAATCCAAATTGCTTGAAGTTTCCATAGTCATTGATGATGTAGTGAGTTATGCCATCTCTGTTGTTTATTGGGTTATTCCAATTCTGAAGTCAGATAAAGGAAACCTCCAATGTTGCTGTTGTCCTTGGCTAAGACAAAGGGTCAGAATGGGAGCCTCACTTCTGTCAGTCTGCCCCAGAGTAACTGTGGCAACAGTGTAGCTTACAACCATCTGTCTGTTAATGTGTGTGTGAATGGACGGGTGATTGATTGTAGTGTAAAACATCTTGGAATCCTTTGACTTGATAAAATGTCATACAAATGCAGATCATTTAGCATTTTCTACCCTTTTCCTATTGCGTATGCACCTTTTCTTGGGTGCTAAAGGTTTTCCTACCAGTCAACTTTCCAATCATAAGCTAGGATACAGCCCTCCATAAAAAGACAGTTTCTTTATTAATGGCCTTTTATAGGCTCACTGACCTTGTAGAAAACAGCTGTTTCCATTACAAGCTTTGTCAATATTCCACTAATCACATTAAATAAGAGACGCAATTCAAATTGCACATGAAGTTTGCATTAAAAGTATGCTGCACCATCCTTCTCCTGTCTTCTTCTTCTTCGTGGTTTGCATCCGGTTGTTGATCATGTGACTCAGTTGTGAAATAAAACAATTTCTATGCGGCCAAGAAAAAAACACCTACCTCTTCCTACCACCAAAACGTCTTAGTGAAAAGAAGGTTGTTTTTTTTTAAATTGATGTTTATATTGAGCAAATTTATTTTAAGAATGTCAAATTGCGCAGTTATGTGGTCAATTGAGCAGCTAGGGTTGATGACTGTCAACTTAGCAGTTGTGCTCATTATTTTGTAGCTCATATCTGTTACTATAATTTTTTATTATCCATTATTTATCATCTTTAAAATTTATAGAAATAAGTATAACTTTATCTACATTCTATGCGTTTTCAGTAGAGTTAATTCCCAAAGAGACTCCAACTTACCGAGCTGCACCTGCCTCCTAATTGGAATAATCAGGTCAAAAACATTTCTGAATGCAACAAATGTGCACCGCCCTACTCCATATCTGCATCATCATGCATTTAGTGGAATATTTTCCCGGCCTGCAGTGCTTTGTGGTGGCAGTGCTGTGCATTAAGACACTGATCCGTGCCATCAAAGGGCCCAGAGTGATGCGGCACATGAATACAGAAGTAGCTCCATTTGACGGCTGCGGCAGAGCAGAGGCTTGCACACAGCACGCTGGCTGCGATTGCCGCCGCTCTAGTCTGCTCTTTTATGCGGCTGAAAGAGATGGAGGTGTTTGAAGAGAGGGATAAGGCTGGTGCTGTGGCGCTGACAGCCAGCGCCTTCGTTCTTTGACTGCAGTCGAGTGAAGGGAAGAAAATCAGCGCCCAGACATGTTGAGAAGACGGGGGAGAAAGAAAAAAAAATAAACCTAGCTGTAATCTTTAATTACATGTAGCACAGAAGGAGACAATTTGACTTGGATGGCGTAGGACGGCTGTATGCATGCATGTGGTTGTTGTTGTTGTGTAACAGATCTTCTGTGTTTTTATGCGTAGCATCCAGAATTAGTTTCAACTAAAATAAGCACATATTCTTATCTATGTTGATTAACCCTTGTGGGGATAGCACTTTAACGCATTTACAATCACAGAGACATCCTTCTTTCTCCACATGACTTGTCTGCATGACAGTTAGTGTCCAGCAGGAGGCAAATCATTAAAAAGATGCAATCACAGGAAAGCCATTACCTAAATGTGTTGCTGTGAGAGAGAAGACCCAGAAGACACAATGTCTGCTCGGTCTATGTACCTACAGGAAGACTTACAGTTTCTTATAAGTGTGTGTGTGTGTGAGATGGTATTATATAGGATTTGTCTCAAGACAGCAATTGTGATCTGAGAGATGACTCTTACCAAAGGGAGGCCAGAAAAACTTGTTTTCCTTGCTGTGGCCCAACTTCCTGCTTTCCTAAGTTAAACATGACGATTTCAGAATGCCATTTTTATCTCTGTGACCTTTCAAAGACCCAGTATTAATCAAAGCGAAGAAAAAATGTGCACTCTGTCATGAATGGCAGGAACATTCACCTTTTCACCAGCTTTTGGTTGAAAGGTTTTCAGAAAAGAACTGATTTTTAGGATGATTCCTGGGTCTTGTTGCCCCCCCCCCTTTAGGATAGAATGTTATATAATAGTCACAGAGGTTTGGAAAAGTATTCCTGCAGCTTGGACTTCAAAGGCCTAAAAATCAGCCACAGACCCGCCCACCAGGTCACATCTGTTTTGCTACACAGGTATTGTTCAGTAAAGTAAGATTGGAGCATTGAAGGTGTATCGTGACTTTATAACACCTGTCAGTATCAATAAAAAAAAAAAAAGATCAAAGTCGGAATCGGCAGGTCAGGCGTTTTAAGGGTCGGTGATCGGCCAGAAAACAGCAATCGGTGCATTCCTAATACAAAGTGCAACCAAAACATTTGGTGACATCTATACAGAATTGGTTTACTGGATTTTATGTACATGTCACACTAAAAGGGTCTGAATGCAAATTCACATGCCAGAAAAAGTGAAAATTCAGGAGTTTTAATAATTTTGAAACTTTTCCATGTCATGGACCCCAATCAGCAATAGATTTTGGGCAGGGGTCCACTTTACAAACCAACAGAAAATTCTACAAAATATGTAAAGAAGCATCAGTTTTTAGTTAGATATGATAAATTCTACCTCAGACCTTCTGCTAGTTGGCCAGGAGTTGTTAGGGTTTGTGGGTCTGTTTCTTGGCAGAAACTTCTCCATTTTGTGCTAGCTATGCTAACTTGAGAAGAAAATCAGCTTGATAAATCACCCAAATAGAAAGATGGCAAGTAACATTTCAATTATTTATTTTAAATTATATGTTATAGTATTGATTTAAAATCAGAATAGATTTTATATTCTAAATAAAAAAAAAAAACTTTATTAGATTCAGTTTTGTTATTTTTGCTTTATTTTCTCTCTTCTTCCCTCCAACGTTTTCCGAGGTCTCCCTAGCGCCGCCTGGTGGCTCTGGCCTTGAAGAACGCTGGGATGTGATATACTGAAAGATAAACATTGATGATGTGTTTTTAGGTCAGACTCGGACAGACCCAGTAACTCATTGATCCCTAATTGTTGTTTGATCGTCCCATTGATTACATGTTGCCCAGCAGCAACTGGTGAGGTGTGTGTCCGGCTGCAAACCGGATCCTCCTACTGGGTCACATAAAATCCGGGCACTGTGTTGATAAGGGACACTCTATGCTAGCTCATCCACACACCCAGCTTACACACTAACACACAGGCGGCATTTCTTTCCCCCTCTTCTGTCTCGGCTGCAGAATCTTTGCCCTGGAGAGCTGCGAGATCGCCGCGCCGCGCCGCGTGCGCTGCCGCTGAGCCACCGTCTTGTCCTTGCTATGTAGGTCATCGGTGCCCTGCAACGATATCTTATCCCATCTGCAGTGCAGTCGATACTGTTGACCAAACTCCACACTGCCCCCCGGATTAGAAGCTGCTTCGTTAGCCACGTCTCTTCAGCTAAATAATTAACCGCTTGTCTCTGGGCCCTGAAGAGAACGCGTTTGCACCCACGCTGGAGGAAAACAGCAAAAAATAAAAATAAATAAATTTTTAAAAAATCATCCGGCAGAGGAAAATTTCTGAAGCAGAAAGCAGCAGGGGAAGAGGAAATGGAGAGGTTTAGACACAGTGCCCTGCGCTCATCCCGAGCATGGCAGTCACTGGGTGTGTTTCAGATTGTTTTTCCATTTGCATGATAATATGAGCGTGGATCGACTCACAGAGGCACACACAAGCTTTATGACATATAGACTAATGGTTCCAACAAGGCAGATTACCTGAATCGGGATCCTGGATTTTCCTCCATGCCCCCTGAAATGAATTAAATTCCCCTCATTAACATGGAGGTTACATAAGCCTGGTGCACAGGTACATCATCCAGCTGCTGCAAGGCGCTAAGCTGATTACAGATGGAACTAAGACAATTACTCCTCTGAGCAGCAATTACGTTTAATTGGATTGTGGAATAAACAACTGGACTCTGATATGGATACTCCTCTAACGTGGCAGGTGTCATCTCAGGATTTCAGCAAATCTTACTTCACACACATGCACGCCTTGTAATCATTCCTCTGTGTGTACATGGGTGTGTTTTTCTTTTTTTTATGAGCCAACGCGATGGAGTCCGAGTCCAAATCTCTCCTCATTTCAGCGGAGCGCAGTCTGATCAAGTTGTTAGTGCTGTCGGTGAATTGCCCTGCCATGTGCCGGGCAAGTGTTTTCCATACAGACCGACAGACAGACAGACAGACAGCGAAGGCACTTCAAAAAGTAATTTGTGTGTGTATTAGTATGTGGTACTTAGGTGGGCCTAATGTAGCAGTGATTTGCTGAGCAGGCAGCAGCAGTGCAGCAATTTATTCCTTGTATTTAGATGTTATGTGCAGCGTTCAATCACACTTCAGTAGGCACGCGGGCGGAATAAGGCGCATCTTCAAGCTGATGGCTGTGCCGCTTGTATGGGAGGATTTTTCACAACTAAACGCTGAATTGGTTTTTCGCTTCAGTTGTTAACGGCTTACAAATATACTGTATGATACACTGCAAAAATATCTTCTGCCTTGAACGTTAATTTTTTTTGCTTTGCAAGGAGTACAAGATTGTATCTGTTCTAGGTTTTTAGACCTATGCAAAGTAGTATATCTAAATAGAAAAAAATCTGCATCTCACATCACTTATTAGTAGAATTATTTTAGATATGTCTCTATTATATTTGAAATTTTTGCCCATTCTTCTTTGCCAACATGCAAAGACAAGCTCAATCAGGTTGGACAGAGAACATCTGTGAGCATAAATGTTCAATTTGCCACAAATTCTTACGGTGTTTTCACACCTTATAGTCCAGTAGAATTAGTTTAATTGGGGACCAAAGCTGCAACATTTTGTACTAAAGTAGCAGCCCTAGTCATTTTTTGGCAAGTGATTTAGAAGTGTAAGAAACATTGCCATTTATTTCTTTCCAAAAGATGTTTTAGGCAAAAAATGACTTGGGTTATTAAAAACCTTTTCCACTCCTCGCCTATGGTGACGTTGCACCAAGAGCTACTGAAGGAAATGACAGAAAAATCTTTGAAAAAGACGTTGAGCCCAACTTCCTTTTTCATGAAATTTAAACGAAAATGGAGTGGTGGTTGTAGGATTTCTCTTTTGTGTTTGTTAGCCATTTTTGTCCTGCTGGTGATAGACACACGGGTTTGTTTTGGTTATTTTAATGTTATTAGCTTACCGCTTTGCTGACCATCGTTTCCATCGACAGAAGACAGTGACCTCTCAACTATATATATACATATAGAGTACATTCAAAAGTATTATTTTCACAATTAGGCATTACTTTATTTAGGTGTATCACATACAATTTTTCATAAAATGTATAAAATTGAAAGTTTGTGATGCAACAAATGTGAAAAAGCGAGTGCAGCATACATTAAAAGGCTCCTGCTGAAATGAAAACAAGTACAATCCATGAGTGAGGTTCTTGTAAAGACCATTCCTTTATTCAGTTTAATCTTTTTGCTTCTTTTCAACATCTCAGCTGTATGAAATGATCAATAAAATATTTAAACTTCTCTCCGTCTGAGCCGCATTTGATTCGACGCCCACCTCTCTCCGCCTGCTGCTTTATGTTCGCCGCTCTCGGCGGGCCTCAGCCTTTCCGTCGCCAAGAAAGCGGCCCGACTCGCAGCGCTTGATGGATGTCGGGAAAAGTTTAACATCCTCTGCGAGATTCTGATCCAGAACCACTGGGCGGTTCCCCGGCGCGGAAAATGTGTCGCTTGTGATCTGCAGCGTGGAACAAAGTGTCCAAAGGTGTGGGATTCTTCCTTTCAGGCAGTATTGATTGAAGGACAAATGATCTGAAGAGCCCATTAGGAGGATTGGGGGGGGGTGAAGACTGTGAAGATCAGCTCTCTAATCATTATGCCTCATGCAGCGCTGCCTACAGCATCAGCCTCGCATGCAGATTTGAGAGTAAAGCAGAATGTAAAGCAGCAGGGTGTTGGGAGATCCATGTTCTTTTAAATCTTTGCTCAAACCTGCTTTCTGCTGTTTTATCGAGCGCCCACGTTGCATCCGGACCAATATACACACCACACCGCCTCTTTTATTTAAGTATGTATTTATTTATTAATGTTTGTCCGGCGGTGTGACACTCAAAATTGTTTGAATGTTAACAGATTTACTTTCACAAGCAGAGCGTTACGGTTCTGCTTGTGGGCGTTTCCCATGACGCTCCACTTGATATGTACCAAGTAAAACGACACAAACACTTTTATTTTCTCACTGTTTTAAACTAAACCAGACTAATTGTTTCTTGCTTTAGCTCAGGTAGAATTACCGAAATTATTTCTGTTTGCTAAATGCCAGAAAATATTTTGTTTTTAATTTTTTGTTTTTTGTAACTTTCCTCGAATTCAAGAGTTTACATCAGGGATAGCTGTCTTCTACAATCCATGATTTGAGACAAAAGCCTAATTGATTTCCTTCCACAGTTACTCAGTGTCTCTAAATATCTGGCTTCAACTTTATTTTAAAAAAATTGGGGGATTTTTTCAAATGTAGTGGACAGAGAAGGAGAAAAGAGAGGGAGAAATGTGGAGGAAAAAGTTTAAAAGGAAAGGAGATGGAAATAGAGGAGAGAGAGAGAGAAACAAAGACAGAACACAAGTCAACACCCGGGAAGTCTGCGTCTAAACCTGCGGAAAGAGAAAAACAAAACTGAGAAATCACGACAACAAACGTGTATATATAATAATAACAGCTATAACATCAATGGAAAGTACATGGTACATGGCCGAGCTGAGAGAGTATCTAACAAACACCTGAAATTAAACATAAGTGTGCCTCCGCCACAACGAGCACAGGGAGACACCATAAGGCGTGGCACAGAATTTTTACGATGCGTCTCGGTATCGCGTTGGTGCGCGGGTCTCGATTGGCATGCAGGGAGGAGAAACGGGAGTACAGTAAACCGCAGCTGTTAAAAACTCCTCCTCTCCTCCTCCTGCTCGTCCTGCGGCACATTCGCACTCAGGGCTCATCGGGCCGCACCAGATAAAAGCCGCTCGACTCCAGCCGAGAGCTTAATTAAAACAGGGGCCGCCATCGCAGAGTGACACCTTTTACAAGCTCCTAACCGCTCGGTGTTCTCCGTTACTGCCAATCCAATTACAGAGCAAAACAATAAAACAGACACAGAGGAAGCTGCAGCAAGCACAGGGAAGGACAGAGAAGCTATTAGCGATTATATGGAGATTTGCACTGTGGACGACCAAACAGGATGCCATAAGAGGTTTCAGTTCTAAAAATAAAAAAGCGATGTCTGAGTTGGTGAGCTGCAGGGGATAAAAAGTCTCGTGTAAAAGTGTGTGTTTGAGAAGTCAATTAAATGGGTTGAGTTCAGCTGCATCCTGGGAGTGTTTTTTTCCCCTGTCGAAGGACACGACCTCGGTGTCATTAACCTCAGAAGACGCAAAAAGTTTATGCAGACATATGGACAGCATCGCCACCACCACATACAGCTCATAAAGGCACAGGAAGCTGTTTCCCCCCTTTCCTTCAGATCAGGCTATGGAGCTTCACCTTCAGGTTGACAGATTGAGTCACAGCTGGACCTACAACATCTGTTCAGTTTATTGGCCACATGTGAATGCTGCATGGGGTTCAACTTGGTAACTATAGCACAGAGGGCGACAGGGTGTGATGGCAGGATTGTGGACAGTTTTAATACCTGAGGATGTGAAGGTGGGGAAGCTGAGAGTACTCAGGGGCTGGTTGTCAGAATCAAGAGGTGAGAAGTTATCGCTTCAAAACTACCAGAAAATCACCAACGTCATAAAGTTTAGGCCCCTTTTGACATGTTTTCCTACCAGGGACTTGGGACTTAAGCTGGCTGAAAGAAGCTTACTACACTTTTACCTCAGTTATGAGAAAGAAAGATGGAGCAAAAATCACAAAGTCTTTTGTTTTAGTCTGATTCAGATCCTCATCTGCTCTAGTGTTGTGTGGAGTCCCTCAGGGTTCAATACTTGAGTCTTGAGTGTTATGCATTAACCACGCTCATAGCACCTTTTTATAGCACAATCAAGTGCCTGTTACCTTCAGTTCTAAAAATGTCGCTTATATCGAGCATAACTTCGAAAAAATTTGACTTCACAATTTGAGACCTTGAACTTGGTCCTCTGTCTCTTTAAGAAGCTTCTGCTCTGTGACACCGCCTTAAGCACGTCGTCACAATGTTTTTCCTTTTGGCTGTTTACAACTTAATGCTTCCCCTTTAAAGAGAACTGTATTTAGTGGGGGTTTGTGGATTTTCTTAAGGTAAATATTACTGCTAACATTCATTTTGTTAATATTGCAGCAGTAAAAGGAATACATTCAGAAAGTTGCTTTTCTGTAATTTAAAGCAATTAAATCAGGTTATTTTATTTTATATATAAATGCCATAAAACTGAAGGTTTGTGAATCATAAAAATCTCCAGTGACAGTGAATCTCTAGTTGGCGTTGATGGAAACTTTTGTATGTAGCAAATCAACCTGGACATTTTTCCCCAGTGATGCTGTAGAAAAGAAGCTGCTTCCTCCTCTTCCTCTCCGTGTCCTTCCTCTCTGATGCAGAAAGTAGACCCACCTGCTCCATGGCGACGCCCCGGTACCCCTGTCCGTGCTCTCTCTGCGCTCGATTTGGCAGGAAATCAATGCCTCTCTCTCATCTTCAGTCACCTCACCAGCCCCAACCCCACCTCTGCTCCCTTCCATTCGGTTCCCTCCTTTATGTCTTCCTCCCCCTTCCGGCTGCAGAGTGTTCGCTCTGGACCCGGCGCGAGCATGGACACGGCACCGAGCCTTATCGGCGCAGACACAAAGGCCCGCGGGCACATTGTTCATCAGTATCAGCCAGCTCCAGTTTCAGCACACCGTCTGCATCTGCCAAGCCTGTCCCAAGCCCCCCTAAATAAGACGGCGGAAAGAAAACCGGAGCGGCCGGCGAAATCATTCCGGGGCAAAAATACATCTTTAATTGTAGCGGTTGTTAATTACAGAAGCTGGAGAAGGGGGAAAAAAGATACAAAGGAGGATACAGCACGGTGTTATTTAATATGCAAATGTATTCCATTTTAGACACAATTAAGTGATTAGAAAGCTGTCGCTCTGCGCTCTTTCTTCTCATTGTCCTTACTTGTCTTTTTCTTTGCTTTTCACCGTGTTACCGTAATGAAGCCATTACTTCTTCAAGTGAATTTTAATGAGTTTTTAAATAACATTTTAATGAGATATACATTACCATAAAACATGGATTAGGCCAAATTGAATTTAGTCTGCGTGTCCGTACTGTAACTCGCGTGTTGGAGCTGTTAAAGGGCGTAAAGGAAAAGAGGTTCATTAAGAGTTAATTGTATTGTTTCACAGGAGCAACAGTGCACATTTGTCCTGGCCAGCAGAGTGGCCCGCTGTGGTCCTGCTGTCATTACTGTGCTGCTCTGGGGCTTGTTAGGCCAAATTAAGGGTGCCGCTTGATAAATGGGCTTTGAACAACACTGCTCTTTAAATACAGATGTTTATTTAGCCCTGTCTACTCAATCAGAGATGGAAGCATGCTATGATGTATGAGTGTGATGGAATGTGTTCCGTTTGTCTGAGCTCAGCCCCATCACCTCTTTGCTGCTCACCACCTTCATAGTTTGACCTTGATGAGCCAACAAACGGGCTTCTCCTGTTGCGAGTCAAATTGTGCCTTGCAAACGTATTTTTAAAGCTAACATCAACTGTTAAGTCTTTTTAATTACATATCCATCAACTTTGCACATTCAGCTCAGTCAGATGGAAAGCAACTTTGACAAGCGAGTCCCAAGGTTGCCACAGATTCAAAATGTAGGTTTGTACTTTGACTGGGCCCTTCTAAAGCTGCTGTCACACTGTTTCCTGTCTTGCCATAAATGCTGCCAATTTTGAAAAACCCATCTTACTTGACTAAATGTGAGGAAATGAAAGAGATATCTCTGAAACATCATCAGGTTTTTCATCTAAAAAGTAAGTGCCCCTCTCCTTTTGATGGATCACTAAATATTGCATGTGAATTGGATTCAATTTTGTGAAATTATTTATGAAAAAGGATCAGCAAATAATATTAAATCTGTTGGCTTGAGATAAATATTATTATTCACTTTCTATTTCAACCATTCAGCATCCTGAGGTGAGTAAATCTTCTAATATTGTTAGAGAAGTATTAGCTAGTTGCTAATGCACTGTCATTAGCAATAAGGGACTCACACCAGCCGTGTTTACTCCACTTTAATCAAAGTCTAGTCTGTTTGTCTGGAAAGTCCAGTTTGTTTGGGAAGGTGTGAATGCACAATCAAAGTCTAATCCAGACCAAAAAAGTGAACTCTGGTCCGCCTACAAACCTAGGTCTCGGTTCGGTTGAAGTGAACTCTGGCACAATTTAAATACATATATGTACGCCAAGTGGACCCAGTCTTGCATCTTTTCCAGCCTCTAGTAGGTTTTCGTCTCAAGAATGTCACCCCCACCACCAGGATTCACTGCTCAGGGTGTGTTCACAGCAGTGTGCCCCATTAGTTTTGTGCAAAAAAAGGCTAAAATTGGATCTCATCTGAAAAGAACACCATTTTTAAATTTATATGTGGTTCCACATAATTCAGAGACCAACTATAGTTTTTTTTCAGCAAGAAGTTTTTTCTTGCCCCTCTTCCATTGGACCAGTTCTAAAAGCCTCACCTCAAAAAGTTGTTCAATGAACAGACTCTCCCACCTGAAGGGGTATGAATACTTTACAAGACGCAACGTTGTGCCTCTCTTTTTGCCTCACCAAACACAGAAGCTGTGTTTTCGCTCCAAGGTGTTATTAAAGATGCACATTTCATATGGTATCACCACCTGCGTTTTTCCACCCTCCCTCCCTTCTTTCCCCAAGCACCCCCTGCCCCCACTATAAAATCAATGCCAGTCATATGATTTTCTTTACTTTTACTATTTCCCATTTTGCCTCTATCTTATCTGTGAAAGTGACAGTGTTATTTACAATCCCTTAGCGCAGGATTTGCAGATACTGAGAATGGTGCTGGTGATGCTATCGGATCTGCCAATGGTCTCTGGAGAATGACTGCGTGTGCACGTGCATGGCTTCATCTGCAGCCGTTGCAGAAACAGAGAGAGAGAGAGAGAAGCAAGGGGAAGACTAGAAGGAGGCGGGTCGGGGTGTATGGAACGCATGGAAAATGATTAAGAAAAAATGGAGAAAAAGGAAAGTCAGGGAATGACCTCCAATGATTGTGAGAATAAGTCAGACATTGAGAGATGGTTATGAGCCGTGCTAATGATGAGGGGATGGAAGCCTCTCCTCGGCCTTGGGCACTGCCAGACGGACATATTTTTGCAGCTGTTTCCCCACTCTGACCTGCAACCCCCCCATGTGGAGGAATATAAGAGATACGTGTGAAACTGGTGCTCGCCTGCCAGCTGAGGGGGTAATTTCTGCATCTGGATAGAGGGGCAAAGGTCATCTCTGGTCGGTGGGAGGCCAAACGAGCCGGTCGCAGGAAGCAGGAAGGGGTTTGCATCCAGACAAATTAGGCCTATCGGCTATCAGAGCGGTTTATGTGCTGTGGTATTATCCTTCTTCAGCCTTCAGCGTCAAGACTAATACAAACCATCAATGACAGCACACAGAGTAGATGTGGTGCATTTTGTCAACTGACATATATATTGTGTCTCTTCTCTCGGGGCAGAATTGAAAACAGCAGCGTCGTGATAGCACTCTGCCGGATGAAGCGCAAAGAACACTTGAATGAAAAGATATTATAGCTTGGAGCAACTGCTCTGCAGCGCTTTCCTTTTGTGTGTGCATGGTTTATTTTCTAATCAGAGTGTGCAGGGGAGGTGGCGAGTTTGACTGCCGGTGGTTTGGCCTAAGGGCTAGCCTTTGACCTGGGAGGATAGCTGTAAAAGAGCAGGGGGTTATTTCATGTTGTAAATAGCAAACATATAAAAACAAGTCACAGACATTCCTTTCAAAAGTATGCATACCTGCTACTTTTGTGTTTTTTAGAAATATTTATCTTGCGACTATAAGAGTGATGTGAAAGTCAAAAATAGGACTTTTTGAGATTGTGGTGTAAAGAGCAACCTTCTAAAGCCCCACGCTCTCCTGTGGATGTGTTTTTCAGCACTTATCTTTGTATGCAGGCTTGCTGCTTCATTCAAGGTTTCCCACTAATCTTTCCGACAAGCAGTGTCACCCTGCAGAAAGAAATGTCTCGTGTTATAGGAAAGGGCGGCGAATTCTCCCAAATCTTACTCCTCATCCTGTCCTTGCTGGCCACCTCTGTGCAGTGATGCATTTTGTTTGCATTGTAAAATCACAGTGTCCATTTGAATCTTTGTGCGCCAAGTCTGTCTTGGGTAAGATCTCACCTGCACTGCTATGTAAAAGTTTTTGAATTTCACAAGTTTGGTGCTTGTTTCTATTCAACCCGCTTGACTCCAACAAATTGCCTTCAGATGTCGTCTAGGGACACTGTTTCACAGTGGTGTAAAGTAAAGAGGTAGTTGCGCTAACCCTACAGCACTAATCATGAACCTTAGTTCCGCTAACATTAAAGCGCTGTTGCAACATGGTATTTAGCAGAAGCTAATGTTACAATGGTTATTTCAACATATATTGTTTGTCACAGATGAAACATAATTTGCAGGACCGGATCACAGGTGGAAAATGTGATGAGTACCAACTACAAAGATCTAAAACAATTCATATGTATGTATGTGTTTCTTTAGTGCCCCTGCTTGTGTGTTCATGTAAGTGTTTTTGGTATGCTTCATTTGTTGATACTTGCTACTTGCTCAATAAAAATTCTTTAGAAAAAAGAGAGAGGAGAGAAAACGGAACAGTCTTCTTTCACCTCAAAATAAGAGCATTAATATAAACGTATGAGAATTCTTAGCAATGTCAAACCTTATTCAACTGAGTTTACAAAACGGCCACCGAGAAGTATTGCTTTAGAGGAAGCTATTGTGCTAAACGTTTTCAAAGTTAGCCAAACGCTAATGTGCTAAATGAAAAATTAGCTCCACTATTAGTGTGTTAGCAAAGGTCTGCCCACCACTGCTGTTAGGCATCTTTTTTCTTTCACTATTTAAACGCTATTACACCACAATAAGATACATTGAAGTATGTTGCTGGCCTGTGCCGCGTCAATCAGGCACCAGAAGTTTCCCTGTTGGCTTCTGGCAGAAGGCTGCTATGTTAGAGTAATACAATATGATTTGAAAAATAATTGCATGGTTGTCTCTTTTGTGATACAGTTTTGGCATAGAGTCAGAGCCAACTGAAGAGAGTTGAAATTTCACCGCGGTGTTGATGCTCCTCCATTCCTGACTGAACTCCCCTGATACTATGGAAATAAATAAATAACTTCAAGAGTGCATATTAATATTTCTCAAACAGAGGTTCGTTTTTAGCCCACAGCTGGATCGACAGATGGACACCTAACCAACTGGGGCGTTTAAATATATATATTTATTAAAAAAAAGCATAAATATTAATAAGCAAGTAAGCAAGATGGCAGAGTTTGTGGCCTACTGGAGCTCTGCAGGAGGTGGGATGTTTTTAGCTGAAGAAGAGCTGAATGTTTCAGGGGGATAGAAAGTCAATTACTCTACGTCTGTTGGATGATTTGGGTCTAAATGCCTACAGGGCCTTAGTGTTGGGAGCCACAGTTCATCTTCTGACAGCGTATGCACAGACCCACTTAATGATGCAACCATATCTAATGCAGCTCACGTAGAGTAACAAGACAAGAAAATAAATAAATATATAAATGAAATGCCTGTGTTATGGTGGTAATATGAAAACATTTGCTTGCCTTATGATTCCTGACAGTCTCACAGGGAGGCGCCTTCAGGCAGTCATGGTACTGTGGAAATACCTGCTGATTCTGTTATGAAGAACTCCAGATGGGCAGGAGGTTTGAGCGTTTGTTCCTTCTGTAGAATGATGACGACCTTACTGTTTTTAATATTTTTAAAAATTCATTTAAATCAGTTTCACATCAACATCGTGAAGGGTTCATCTGGTTCGTAACACATTTATTTGTAGAAACTGGCCTCCTTGGACAATGTTCTCACACCATCTCAGTTCATAAAAAGTTGTAATTCAAAACTGTTGAATCCATAGCTCTTCTGTAAAATCACTGACTGACTATATTTCATATAAGTATTTACATTCGTTGCCGCCATGATCTTTAATGACTAAGACTTGAACAGACTTATTCTCGTGTGGGTTTTTTTTGCGTTTCTTATTTATTGGAAACACCGCATTTCCAAAATTCCGTTTTTTTGACGCTAGCAGAATATCAACAAAGTGTTGCACACTTTTGTTAGTTAGCTAGTGAACATTTTATGAGATAAATGCTGCTCGTGGTGTACTGGTTCGTTTAACAAAATTGATTGTTGAAAACAGGGATAGTCGAGTGTTGCATCAGGACAGTGATCCCAGTTTGGGCCATACTGAACTTCTTTCGTAATCTTTATGCTTTACCCTGGCACTTATCTCCAACTGATTATGTCCTCAGACCAAAAAAAGACAATGTGATTAGATTTAGGCTGTAAGCAAGTGTTTGCAAATTTTAGACCAGAACAGCATCACTGGAATGACTCCGCCTCTCATTTGACTTGTAAATATACCTGCCAGGTGTTGTCACGGTTACCCATACCCACACTTAGTGCAAACATCATCTCTCGTCAACAGGTGCATGTTTGTACTGTATGTGTCGGATCTTATTTAAGCTTGTACCGTCTCCTCTTTTGTGTTTTGTTTGCGTTTGTTCCCGTCGTCGTGTTTATGTAGATTGCGGGGTAAGAGAGGCATTTACCATGACACAATGTGCCACAACAGATTAGATTAGACAACGAGGCATGGGCGCCGTAATGATGCACCTAACGCATGTTTCTTTTGTCGCCGTTCTGTTTCAAAGGAAATTGATTCCGACAAAAATCCCACGGGTGCTATCAGCGGTGAATGGGAGAGAGCAATTAAAGCCGACGTGATATTGAAAACTCCGGTCCGCACCAGGCTATGATTTTTAAACCGCAGGACGCCTGTTTGTAATGCAAATACAGAGAACTCAGAAACGGTGGCCCGGCTAGAGGGGGTCCGGCGCGCTGGAGTTGGCTAATTACCTTAGCTCTTTAGATTAGAGGGCAGCCCTGCGTAAGAGGAGTGAAAATCTCCATCTCTGCCTCCTCTGTATTCTCTTGCAATTCCCCCTGTGTAAAGGTTTCATTTGAATTCATGTCACACAAAAGTCCTATTCTCTGCGCCCTCTGTGTATCCCTAGAATAATTGGGTTGAAAGCATCCTCCCTTCCTCCAATCCGCCGGCCCTTGGTCTAAATAAATAAATAAGGAGACAATGGCCGCAGCGTTTTCTGCAGAGAGGGTAAGGAGAGCAAATGAAGAGATGAGAGAAGCCGGGAGCGCAGGGACCAGTTATCCCCTCTTATAACCCCGACCGTCCCCGCCGCCGCCTACTGCCCCCGCATGGAATTTGCATAAGGACCTGTGGTGCTGCCCTTAATTTAGCCCTCCTTAAGCACCTTCAAATACCCACCCAACAAGCCTCCATCCTTTTATCCATCAGAGAAATGGTGTGCCCTTCTCCGCTTCAATAATGGAATAAAGACTGACACTGAAATTCCTAAAGAGCTCCGTCAAGGATTAGATTCGTTATAGATTTTAAAAATCAGTTTCAATCCACGTGGCATGTGAGGAGGAGCAGGTTTATATCTTTAAACTACTTTTCATGGAGTGTTTTTTTGTTGTTGTTTTTCATGTTTTCTCATTACCAAGGTTGCCTCCTGTTCTAGGGTTACATCGCTCATTGGTTCTGTGCCTGATTGTCTTTTAGCATTTGCATTTGTTTGCGCATCGATGTGTGTCTGTGTGTCTAGCGCTCCCCGTCTGATAATGAGCTGCTGTTGTGTGTTTCTCTGAACACTCCGCAGGGCGAGAGGTTATCTCTCTAATGAAAGGCCTACCTGGGGGGTGATTAGACACAAGGCCACAGTTGTTCATCCGACCACCCACTGGCTTTTTGTGTGTTAGCGAACGTTTGGATGTGTGTAGGGCTGTACGTGTACATCACTACCAAAGTGAAGCAGCCCTGTTAGCCTTCACAAGTGAATGACACCAGGCTTCAGGGCATTCTGCTTCTGTTTGTTCTGCTGCTTCCACTGGGACCTCCATTAGCTCCAATTAGCTTTCGCTTTGCTTTGCCCAGTCAGATGAAGCTGCATATTCCATTTTAATGGCTCAGATAGACCCTGCAACATTTCAAAGTGCGCAGTGCACACAAAAAAATACATAAGAATGAATTTTGAAAAGACTTTTCCTCTCCTGCTTTGAAATATACACTTTGCTAATGTAAAGCACGAACAAGAGTTCAGTGTATTTGATCAGTGTGGTTTATCAGTATTTTACTGTAGTTCACAATGAAATAAATGACCAAATGCATAATTTTCAACTGTTTTTGACAAAATAAAAAGAAAGTGTACCATGGTGCACTCAGTATACACAGATTCTATTATCCATTCACAATTTTTCCATGGAACATAACTTTAAAGGAATTATGAACAATTTGCCATTTCTGGGGATTTTTTCTAAAATATTTGATAGACAATGCTGAAATGCTTAGACTTATACACAATAGTACTTGGCTGATATTTGCAAAACAGCAGTCCAAGAGTGCCATTCATTTTCCTTGGCACTGATTGGCTGGACACTCAAGAACAGAGATAAGGAAGACTGTCGACATTAGCTTCTGTGGTCTAAAGATGGATTCCAGTGCATAGTAATGTTTATAAATATATATTTAGTGTTTTAAGTAATAAAATTAAGGTTGACCTATTTTGAAAAACCTGGGCCGATTTTGATATCTGATATAAATATCATTGTTTTTCCTCATATCTAATTTTTAGCTATGTTTTATATACTTCACCACCTTTCAAAAAAATGACCACGCCCCTGACTTGACCACTGCTTGTCGTCTTCAATTGAACATCCTACAATCCCACCCTGCATCCCTACCACTGTCACATGACCAAACAAAAACCACACGGCCAACTGGCTCCACTCTCCATCCAGAAACAAACGACATCAAGAAATAAATATCGGCCCAGTATTATCTATCGAACCGATAGCTATATGTTAAAACATGGCTAGTATCATACCAGGGGTCCATGCTATTTTGAAGTTTGTGGTTTTAATGTAATGAAACTTGCAACAGTTAACTTTTCCCTAACCAAGCGGCTCTTTGTTCACACAGTGCTGCGAGATGACTTCAGGCAGAATCCTACTGATGTGGTGGTGGCAGCAGGAGAGCCAGCAATACTTGAATGTGTCCCTCCCAGAGGTCATCCTGAACCCACCATCTACTGGAAGAAAGACAAAGTGCGAATAGATGACAAGGAAGACAGGGTCACTGTGAGTATTGTTGTAGACGATCTGAACAAACAGAAACATCAGTATCAGCTGTTAAACTGTAAAAATTCCAGCTCTAAGACTGTTTTCACAAACCCAAACTTCAGTTTATTTTACTGGGATTTTATGGTCTGACAAAGAGCAATTAAAATGAAATCTAGTTGTTCTGTGAAAGTCTCGGGCTTGTTAGAGAACTGTAGTGACGACATAGTCCTATGAAGACCCCAGCAAAATGCCATACATGTTGGCAATATCGTTATGGAGATGTTCCCACTACAATGTTCAGTCCATCATCTGCAAATGGAACAAATGCAAACTGAAAGATGGATAAACAACCTGGTAACCATTTCTCTTTCCTGCAAGACAATGATACTAGATATATACAGTAGGAGCCACAATGGAAAGGATTAAATCAACACAGTCATGTGTTGGAACGGTCCAGTCAAAGTCCAGATCTAAATTCAATTTAGAGACAGTGGCACAGCTAATAAAATTAGTTGTCCATTTATGTATTCTGTCCAAATGGAATGAATTTTATTTGTTTTTCAAAGAAGAATGATTAAAATAAATTACTCTCTACATGTGAAAAGCTGATCGATGCATTTCTTTAAAGACTTGCAGCTAAGTACAGAGGAAGCCCTGGTATTCACAAGGGTTAGGAACAACAAATAGTTAAAATTTGAGACTCTCTCAAAAAACTCTTATACATGCCTATTTTACACAAATGTAACCCTCCCCTTTTCAGAAACCAGTGGTAAAAAACAAAAATAATCTTCAGTATTGATGGCTGAAAATGTGTTATTTTCCTTCCACTTTACAACATACACTACTTTACGTTGCTCTGTCAGTAAAATCCCAGCAAAATTCTCTGAGGTTTGGATTTGTAACTTGCTGAGCTGTAATGTTAAAGTTATTTTGTTGGTGTGTACTAAACACCTTTTGTCCCAAATGAACTTACAAGGGACGACTTTACTGAATGAAAGAAAAAAGTCAGTGTAAAAAAGTAAACATCTGGAAAATGTTATTTGTTTTTCTCCTTTAGATTCGAGGAGGAAAGCTCATGATCTCAAACACAAGAAAGACAGACGCTGGCATGTACGTGTGTGTGGGCACCAACATGGTTGGAGAACGGGACAGTGAGACGGCACAAGTAACAGTGTTTGGTACGCATTATTTCCTGATTTTCCCTGAAACATCTACTTGTGTAAAGGATTAAATGACACAGTGCTACTGCATACCTTCATGAAAATAATGGCTTTGGCCAGGTACTCTCAGAATTTGATTTTAAAGCTCTGTTGCTTAGACTTTGTTGCCAGATCTGTCCTGCTGGGCTGCATTCAGTTTTATGACTTTTTATTTTCAGAGTTGCTATTATGTTGTCATGACATAAAGCAGAGCTGGAGTGAAATGGACCATAGAAGCTAGATGGTAGTTGTTTAGTTTCAGTGTTGGCTTCAGGGGAATATTCCAAAATTTCTCTCTTGTTTGTTGAAGAACAGAAGTACGAGACTGGCAGGACAATGAAGGATAAAAAAAGTAAAAATAAAGGATTATAAGAGATTATCCTTTGGGAAAGAGAGACCATGATGGATAGTGTGGAGTTCCATACAGCAGCCAAAAAAATAGATACTTATCTGTTTTTCTGCACATCTTGCAGAGCGACCAACCTTCCTTCGGAGGCCAATCAACCAGGTGGTCCTAGAAGAGGAGACGGTTGAGTTTCGGTGCCAGGTACAAGGAGACCCCCAACCAAATGTTCGCTGGAGGAAAGATGACATCGATGTTCCTCGTGGGAGGTACGCTCTTTTAAGGGAATATCCTAAAACAAAATCTGTTTTCTGTACCGACGTGACAGATTACATCTGATTTGGCAGTGACTGTACTGACAGCTGGTACAAGGTAGTATCTTAACACTTCAGGTTTTCCTCCTGATGTAGCTATCAGAGTTCACTTTGTACATCTGTTAGCAGCACTGGTTACAAATCTTGAATGTACCAGAAGTTTGGGTGAAGCATTCCTTCTTTTCAGAAAATGTTCTTTATAAGCATAAAATGATATACAGACTGCAAGACAAAGTCCAAGATAGGTAAGTAGCTAAGAGTTTCATCCACAAGACAGTAAAGGTTAGGAATATGAAGCTAATTCAAGCATAGCCTTTTTTCAGTTTTTTTTTTAAATTTTTTTTTTTTATACTCTTTATTTAACATTTTTCATTATAATGAAACATAAAACACAAACAGAACTTGGGGCACTGATACATATATAAATAAAAAGAAAATAAAAAATAATTACAAGATGTTACATCTAGTTATGCTTCCTTGTTATTGTATAGCAGCCATTTAGACCAGCGTTTGTTGTAAGAGTGTCCTTTTATATGTAAAAGATATGTCAGTTTTTCCATTGAGTGAATCTCTTCCACGACTTCCCGCCAGTGGTCTAGCTGGGGAGGGAGTTTCTTTAGCCAAGAGCGTGTAATAGCTTTTTTGCTTGCAATTGATAGAACTTTAAAAAGATACTCATCTTCTTTTTGAAAAACGTCTCCAGACACCAGCCCCAACAGAAAAATTCTGGGGTCTTTGGGGATGACATACCCCAAAATTATCCCAATAGTCTGACAGATTCCCTCCCAGTAAGGTGCCAACTTTGGGCAGGAGTTTTTTGGTTTTTAAGTAGATTAAAGACAAGATTTCATCAGCTCGAGACTCACACTCAGCTTCAGTTAGTGTAAATTTGAGTACTCAGCTTCCTTGGACCTGAGTTGGCCTGACCTGAGTGAGGAACTCCTTGCAATATAGAGCAAGGTACTGATCAGCCAATCAGAAGAAGGCCTTGGGAAGTGGTACTAGACAGCCAATAAGAAAACAAATGCTTTTATAACCTTCTGAACAAGATACATTCTGTCCTGGTAGATAAGTAGTCTGCTGACAGAATCTGTATTCAGACATGTTGTCATTCTATATTTAATAACTGATAAATTTACTGCAGAATTTAAAAGTGAGTCTCTATGTAAAGTTACTTAATTTAGTTATTTTAAAAGCTTACACAATTTTTAATGAATAAAAAGATTGTCATTCAGATGTCATTCTTTTGAGCACGATACTTTCGGGTCACAAAGTATTGTGACCCCCTTGAAAGTCTAAATTCTCCTTAATTTACACAAATTTAGAGTATCACACACAGGAGACAATATGTTTGTGAGACTCGGTTATTGTGGCTAAATGTTAAGTGGCAGTATTATTTAAAATACATTTTTTGAGCTTTGCGTCATGTTATAATGTCGTTATATCACCACAACATACCTGGAGTGTTGCCTTAGATCTTTTATGCATGTTTGGGGAATCCTTTATTCTCCCGTTGCAATTCAGCTGTGAAAATCACCTCGGCGGACCTAGATCTGCCTTTGAGGACAGAGCTCCTTCTCTTATCTGCTTTTTCCAAACTTTGGAGCTAGCCAGCAGCAATTAGCAAACACCTGGTGGCATTGTGCATCTGTTGAGCTTATTATAGGAGCTAATTCTCGGAGTTTCAGAAAGAGCGTGAGTTTTAAAGAAAGAGATGCCCAATGTCAAGGGGTTAAATTACAAGATAAAATTTCTTTTAAGTCATTTTTGACATATGATATTTTTTAGAACAACTGAAAGTAACATAGTTACTTGATCATGCCTGGAAAATATGTAATATTCACTCGGTATAGTGTACGATGGATATTTTCTTGTTACTCAGAGAAACCTAGTTGTATTCTCTGCAGCCCAACAGACAGAAACAAAGACAGAAAAAAACATGACAAGACCTTCCAGAGGAACACTTGGCACAGGGATGTTAGAAACCTGGAAGATAACCACTACCTTCTCCAAACATTTAACCCCGTGCACTCAGTCGGCGTGTTATCACGGACATGACGCACGCGTTCGGTCCTGACTGCAAGAGCAGAAACAAACGTTAAGAGAGACGCAGCGACAGTGTGTAATTTACAGAGAGACGTCTCCAGCTGCAGCACATCTCTCCGGCCACCGATACTGCTGTTGGCAGGGGTGTGTGTGTGTGAATCAACCTATTCCCTCGCTTGCGAGTCACTCAAGTCACGGTCAGCATCGGTGTCATTGTCAGATGCGGACTTCAAAGAGACCAGCGTTCTGTCTTTAGCCAGCAGGCCGGTCGCTTTCTGCTTGGATCACCTCATAAAGCACATACTCAACGGGCCTGACATCTCCCAAGGCTAGCCGCCGAGCCGAGCGTAGGCGGCTTGTTTGCGTCTGATAAGGATTCGGTTCACTGGGCAGTGGGACACGAGCCCCGTGCCAAGGCAAACACATAAAAGTGTTTCACTCCAGTCTTTGATAGGGAGTTGGCTCTGGAACGGAGTTCACTTTGTACACTAATTAACAGATTTATTATGGAGTTGGATATGTGTCATGCGCCGCCGTCCATCGCTGACTGTAACATCCCTTTGAAGTGCGGCCATACTTTCGGATGATAAACATGGCGAAATACAGAGCAAAAAATTAAAAAGAGATAAATATTCTATTGCCTCTAATTGCAATCTACAAATTATCGTTCTTTTTTTTTTCCTCCCCGAAGCGTATTTGGTGGTGCCAGCGGAGACGAGCATTCAGATGTAGATATTTTAATTCTGACATTTTCTTCCTGTTTTCTTTGCTCCTTATCATCACTCGACGAACATCAAGGACGGATGGATTTTCCCACACAAGAGAAGTTTCCATTTTGATAAGTGACAGGCGCATTTGAAGAAGAAGAACTGGAAACAGAAACGCAGTCCCTTCTGGTATTTTACTTTGTGTGAAAGGGAATAAAAGCCCACAGCAGATCAAGCAGTTGTCTACACAGCGGGGAGTGGTCTCTGTTTGCTTTTTGTTTTTTTCTTTTTTTTTCATCCCGAAAGGTTACACTGTCCTTATTATTATGATAAGCTTTGGAAAGAGGCAAGGACTTAGCAGGACCGCTCCTCTTTACCGTCGAATTGTTTCAACTTGTCTTTGCTGGCCTTTTTACATGCTTCCAGTGTCTCAGTAGGTTTTCTGTAATGTACTGCTTTCATTCTAGGAGGAGGTGGACGGGAGGGGAACCTCAGCTGAGTAAACAGGTTGTTAATATGCTCAGTGGCTCCAGCTGCTTCTCAGGCAAACACATGCACACGCTGGCACTTAGAGCACCGATCTGAAGCGCCAAGATGGCAGTGCCTTCCATCTCTATGGAACGGAGGAGGAGACAGAGATGAAAAACAACCAGAGCACTCCATAAGAGAACAAGACCAGCTATTGCTTATATCTGTGTTCTTTAAAGGTGTTTCTTAAAAAAAGGTATCATCTACTGGATGCCTATCTGCCTTACTGGTCCGAATCATTTTTAAAGCTAACCTGTCTCTAATCTGGTTGGAGTTCCAGCATCATCGTCTGATGGTTGTTATGAAACTAACATGCAAATATTAAACAGGTAAAAGTGAAGCATAAAATGACAATAATCAGGCTCTGTGGCTACACGAGTTTACCTTACTTATTTATCCTTATTTCACCTCGTAAATGGGGGGTAAAAGTTACCACCCAAACTATAAGAGAACCTGCTTGTGTGCTGAAAAACATCTGGCAATTTGGGCTTGAACTTTGAGCACCGCAAGAAAAAAAGAATAGCTTTTATGTGCTTCAGGCAGGTATAAAATCACTGACCAGCACATGAAATATTAAATGTATCGTCCCTTCCACCAGTTTATTTAGTTGGAACTAGGGTTTCTCGTTTTTCTTAAAGGGACAGTATTATGTTAAAACAACTCTTTTGAGCTCACCATCACGTTATAGTGTTATTATAACCTGGAATGTTGCTTTGATTATTTCATGCATGTTTGAGAAATCTTTGAATCTCCCATGGCAACCATTCAGTTGTGCAAAATGCCTGGGTGGAGCTAGCACCACCTGCACTCCCATTTGCTTTTAAGTTATATTTCTTATATGTAGCATTTACATAACAACTGAAAGTAACACTGTTACTTGATTGTGCTATAAAATGACATTATGTGACTGGAAAACATAAAATACTGCTCCATTAATGTTCACTGAATAAGATTTTGATGCTATAAGATTGTGCTTCCCCAAGAAAAATCTTTTATCTTTAACCAAAAAACCTGGTATGTGGCTCAAATTTTCATTGTTCTTATTTGTAATTTTATGCCCAAAATGATGTATTACACATCTTTCCAAATGTGTAATACTGCTAGTATCAGACGGGCAGTGTTGACAGCAGCTGCCAGGAGAGGAAAACTGTATCTTGTTAGGCTAAAGATTCCACCCCTCACCCTGAGAAGCCCCCTGTGAAAAGACCTTAGCAGTGTTCATTGCCAGCTTTATTTGCCTGCAAGGTTTGTGTGCTTCCCATGTCTCTCCCTCCATAGGTCTCCTCATTTGGTTTGGACCCTTGTGCCCTCTTCCTGTGCCTTATCAGAGCCTCTAATGTTTTGCAGTTCATATGCATTCAGACCCTCCCACCCCCTTCGTTCCTGTTGACCTCCACAGCAGAGCCACTGCAACATTCAGCAGAAAAGGCTGTTTCTTTTTTACTCAATTCCTCAGGGGCGTGTGAGTGCATGTGTGTGTTTGCAATTGTGTGTGTCGAGAGAGGGCTGTATGATAGAGGTGTATGGATGGGTCATTCTATTTGAGTAAGCTGTTAAAGCTAAAGTGACAGAAGTGCCCGTGTTATGCTGACCATCCGGTTTCAGTGGGTTTCTTTTTTTTCCCGCTTCTGCAACTTTGCAAAAGGAAAAGATAACAGGATCTGTTTCCTATTTCCATTACTTCCTTCAATACATAAGGTGCTTAGGGTGCAAGCTTGAGCTGAGGTTGATGTAGATGCACAGATCAGAATTTTTATGGCTGATTTCGGATCTTCACATTTCAATATTTCTTTGAGAACTGTTAGAAGATTTAGCTGCTGTAAATGGCTGTTGCTTATATCAGAGATGTTTGAGTCTGTATTTTAAACTAACATTAGCATCTTTGCATTAGCACAGTTCATGCAGTTAGCATGCCTAATAGTCACCTAATAGTCTGGTGGACTCAGTTCGATTGGGGACTAATATTACAACATTTTCACCTGGTGTGGTTCATTTTGCCACTGAACTGTGGCGAATGATCCAAACCTTTTGAACAATCTGTTTACCTTCTTTGCCTGTGGTGGTTCTGGACCAAGATCACTGAAGCTAATGACATAAAAAGCCCTGAAGAAGACACTGAGCTTAACATCCTACTTAATGAAACGTTAACAACAACATTGTCTTTGTGGTTACGGGTAACTGCGATATATTTTTGTCTGATCATATTTACATGAGGGCCTTTACCTCCATGTATTGATTTGATTGTATTTACCCAGAATGTTGCGCTTTTAGACTTGTTTCCTGATTTTGGAGCGGTCTCTGGACCGTTTAAAGAGTTGTAGGGTTTCTCTTTTGTCTTTGTCAACAAGACAAGTCATCTCTCACGCTAACAGTTTGACTCGCATCTTTGTTTTGGTAGTATTTAGCACAATAGTCCACTTCCTGCTTTTGTCCTCTTAGTGTTCACATATCCTTTTGAGCCACATCAGAGTTCACTTCAACCGAACCCAGACTTAGGTTTTCAGGTGGACCAGAGTTCATTTTTTTGATCTGCATTACAGTTCTGTTGCACATTCACACCTCCCCAAACAAACCAGACTTTCTAGACAAATTATATAGAGTCTAGTTAAAGCAGATTAAACAGGACTGGTTTGAATGAACCCTATAGTAACTATCTCCAAGGGTACAGCTTAGACAATGTATGTGGAACCTTTACTCTGAGTTTGTGAAAGGCAAAGCAACATGTTCTATGACAGACCAAGATTGACAGCTGAACAGGATGAAACACGACAACTTTGCTGTACTCTATCAAAAAATCCTCAAAGTCTTGCTCTTTCTCACTCTTTTGCAGCCTTAAAGACCTGCGACATGTCAAAGAACAGAGCTTTTAAAAAGCTTCTTATGTCTCTCTACTTCCTCTGCCATTAAAATAGCTAAATTTAAGTTGTCTTCACTCTGTAGTATCATCCAGCTAGAACTCCATTCGGTGCATTATCTGACTGTAAAAGGTTTCAATTGGCTGAGAACTGGTCAATACCAGTCACCAAACAATTTCTCAGAGAATTTTTAAAAATATCAAGTAATAATTTAGGTAATGCATTTTTAAATACCAGGAATATGCACCTAATCATTTCTTGTAGTGCTTTGAAAACCCTCTCTCTCACACATACACTTTACTAAGAAAGCATCAATTTCTCAGTGTAATATTGATTCCTTTGATGTTTGTGTTCTTTAATTTCTGCTCCACTCAAAGACAAATTCTCCTTAAATAAAAAATAAAAGATCAGTGATCTCTGTTCTGTGGCTCCACATTTTTCATTTTTGCCACGTTTTTTTGTTTTTTTTTCCAGCCGTGCCATAATGTACACCGAAAACCAATTTCAAATCACTTAAAAAAAAAACACTTTAATTTTGTATCGCCTTGGAACAAATAACTAATTTGGAAAGAAAAAAATAGCTCCCACTAAACAGCCAGGCTTCAAGGTGGAAATTTTCACAAACTATTCTGCAACTAATGTCCGACTGCTGATGAATCCCAGTGGGGGGTTTTGGCCGTGAGACGTTGCCAGGGACCAGAGGTGGGGCAGCTCTGGCCAAAGGCTGCATTGAAGCCAGATGAGAACTGATAGCGGATAATTGATTCTCTCTTACAGGCAACAAGTTCTGGACAGGTAGACTTCTGCTCCTTTGATCAGCTTGAGGGAAATCAGTGGTTCGATGGTGTGAAACTGGATCAAGCTGGCAGAATGAATGAAGCAGGAAAGGGTCTTTGGCAGAGCAGCCAGGCTAAGGTTCTTTGCTAGAATTAAACTCCAACTCTATCTCGATTCTGACTCATGCTGAGAGTAGGCACACAGCCTTCTCTCCTCCCCCCTGCTACCGGATCTATCAATCCGAACTTAAAGAGGTACTGCAGATAAGATTCTGCCATAAAATCCCTTTGTAGACACAATTATTCAGCTGTTTGTACAGTGAAAGATGGAAATCTCTTAATGTGGGTGAATTGGCACAAGAGAGAAGGTCGAACAAGGGTGGCTGTGTTCCTGACAGACACTTTAAAGTCAAATCCTTAAAAATGATCTGGAGGATCTTTGAGATGGATTGCTTTTAAAGCATGCCCATTAAATGTTCATCTCAGCACAGCCTTCTCATGCTGAAAACACATCAAGCTGACAAGCAAGGGGGGGGGGGGGGGGGAGCAAAAAACGCTGCTTTGTTTTGGCGTTTGCTTACATTCCCATCACTCCCCATCAGCCCGCAAGAGCGAAAGACTCTGGATTCATAATGTTTGTGTGTGAGTGTGTGTGCGTGAACGACGGTCTTCTTTGCGCCGTGTGTGTACAGTATGTCTTCCCCTGGTTGAAATGCAGGCAGAGTCCAGTGGAACAAACTTGGCACCCCAGCCTTTTCCACAACCCTCATACATGTGCAATTACATTCCTCTTCTAATGGAGAACAGAGCTCTCGCAATAAAGAGCTACTGTTCCCCTCCGCTGTGTGCACTTACTTGTGTGGCCGCAACCGCCTCTTATCCCTGAGAGTATTTCCACTCATCTTGTCATCTAAGCTGATTCCATATGGGAAGTTGATTACAGATTGATTGAGCTTATGTCCCTTTAATAAGTCATAAATCAGCCTGAGGTTGTGTTTTGAGAGGTTGCTTGAGGCAGGACCAACAACAATAAGATTCTTGTCTAATATGTGCATACCTGCCCTCTCCAAAACAGCAAGGGTTCAGTCAGGACTGTGGGAACCTCAATGAACACTTCAACTGCTGTTTGTTTTCTCTTCTTTTTTTTGAGTGACGATGGGTCATGTAACTATAATGAAAGTTACTGTAAAGGTAAAGAGTCTTTTTAACAATATTTTCTTTACTGTACGGTTATCAGGTACAACAGTTTGATTGCCAGTTAACAGAAATGGCAAATTCTCCAGTCACAAGTCAACAACTTAACACAATTTGTATGTTGAAGTTCATCAGAACTGGGAGAAAGGGGGGGCGTTAAGTAAATTAGAAAGGGATCTGTTTAATTTCTTGGTACTCAATGGTCAGAATAGGAGAAAATATGCTTTGGACAAAAGTTCAGTGACTGAAAATATCTGGTTGATGGGAGAAAATAGGCAGAGATGAGAAGGAGGCAAAAGTAGCTCAACCAATTGCTACAACCAAACTAGAAAACACATTAGTAGATGGGTTGGAGCATTGCTGCTAACTTTGCTACACAAACCCATTTCAACAAAAGAGAAATATTTTGTCTGTAACAATCAGGCTTCTGTGAAAACATGGATTACTATAAGACTGTAAGCATACATTTGTCATCCTAAATTGACAAACTCCTCCCACTTCAACACATACTTTCTTTGGTTATAGACTCAAATGCAGTTTTTGTAAACTATTCAGTTTTAACTTACATCAACAGGTAAGAATAGAAACAGAAACACTGTAAACATACTGGAGTCTGTCTGCAATGTGAAATAGTAGAACTATGCACAAAAGGCTATGGCATTAACATCCTATTACATTTAAGGTTATGTTCATACCTTCCCTGTTTAGACCGCTTTAATCAAACTCTAGTTTGATTAGGAAGTGTCAATACGCAATCGAAATCTGATGCGGACCCTAACTCTGGTCCACCTAAAAACCTAGGTCGGTTAGGTTGAAATGAACTCTGGTTCAGTTCAAATGCATATGTGATTACATTTGATACCGCTCCAGAAGCAGGAATCCAGCTGCATAGCAAGGCATTCTGGGTAAACACAACCAAAACAAATCAACATGTCGACGCTAGCGGCAGAAATAGCTTGTGGTCTTTTTGCCAAAGACAAATGAGAGGTAAGGACCAATGACTGATTGGGTTTGCAAATTTGCCCAGGGGCTAGAAAACCTTCGTACAAAACTACGGTTTCCAGTTTTTATCATGTAACATAGTTTACTGTGATGTCCTCGATTAAATAAACTTGAATTGAAATCCTAAACTCACTAAAATCTGATGCCACTCCAATTAATGTTTACATTTCGTGAAAATGGAAGTTGTGCTCACCTCATCTTCAGAGGTTTTTGAGTCGTTTCCTACAGCCGGTGGTAGGAGCTTAGTTGCATTATTCTGACTTACCCATTTCAGCACTTTCTCTGGTATGTCATTAAAAGGCCTTTGAACCACAGGAACAGTGTGACAGGAAATATTTATGACTCTGTAACTCTGCCTTAAAAAATGTTAGTAGCATATTGCTTATTAGCACTTCTAGGGATTCACTGTATTACCCTAACTTGTTCTTGTTACCCTGTTGCCCTTGGTCACCTGCCCCCCCTCCCTGGTAACTCAAGAGTTCATGTTGCTCTCTCCATTGTATCCGGAAGGCAGGATATGAAATGATACTCTGCCTGTTGGGGCTGTTTGTTTTTCCTTTGACAGCAGGCTTGTCTGAAAAGGTGCCATCTCCTTCCTTACCATCCCACTCATCTTTTTTTTTTTTTTTTTGTAATAATAAATCCTTTATCTACACCAACCACCAGTACCTGGAACTGTACATCCCCTCTCTTCCTGCAGAACAAAGCATTCAGTCATGACTCAGTCAAATAATCATTATGGTTCTTTAAGTGCCAGTGTGGAAAGGTGGAACCCAGCAGTCATAGCTGAGGAATGTGCTTCAATAAAACTGCCTTTGAATGCTTTCTCAGGAAATGTCATAACAGTGAGTTAAAAAAAAAAAACAAGACGTGGATAGACGGGGTAAATTAGTTCCTCAGCTGCCAGTGGCAAGCTGCCATCGGTACACCTGATAGTTGGAGCAGAGGGGTCTTTCTCCCTCTGAAGGAAATGGACCGTGGAAAACTGTTCCCCTACAGTCACATCAAGAAGGAGTGCCGGAAACTGTCATCTATTATGTTGTATAAAGTAGAATAAAGCCTTTTTTTTTACTTCACTGTGTCTATAAACAATCAAGTTGTTAAAATAAAATGCCATTTTCAATAAAACATCTGTTTCAAAATGACAAATTTACAAAACCTTAAGTCATACCACTACAGTACTATACCATACTGCTACAACAATACTGTATGTTTATGTTGTAGTTCAGGTACAGCCCTCTGCTCAGGTGTAGTTTGTAAAAAAATATCCATTTCTGGAGATCTTTTTCTGTCTCTGAAGGGTTAACATGAGCAGACCTCAGTGCACTGGGCTCGGGTGTGTTTTTATTGGTCTTTGGACTGCAGATTAAGCGTTTTCTGGCACATAGAAATACTCTGAGTTAAAAGCTGCTGTATAATTTCAGTGCTGCTGTTTTCTTTTTTTTTTTCTTAAAGTCCACATAATGGTCTCTAGGCAGCAGCGAACTATAGTATATTCAACAAAATGAAGATCCTAAGATAGATTGTAATTTCTTCTAAGATTAGTGGGGGGGGGGGGTTCTTTGTAGACCAATTATGTGATGATGTCATTAATACAACCTGCAGTACACCTGCCAGCTTAAAACATCTGCACTGCTTCCAGGGAGCCATCAACCTCTTCAAATGGACCAGTATATTTTTTATTCATAGCAGAAAAACTAAAAACAAAACAAATGTTGTGCAGTTGACATTGATTATTATTATTATTATTATTATTATTATTATTATTATTATTATTATTATTATTATTATTATTATTACGTTGACACATGTGGGTTGGAAAGAAAAACTAAATTACTGCTAAATAAAAAAAAAAACCTCCTCAGTGTTGATGCTTGAAGATTCCCAAAAACTATGATCTTGAACAAAGCTAAAGAGGACTCTCTTCACTCCTTCTGTTTTTTCACCCTTTTTTTTCTCACACAATGAACGTGAAAGTGTTAGAGCGTTCTTTCAGCCAGCTGACCAGCAGTGTACAACAATATGTGGGTAAGACATCTGGTTGTAGAAATTATTTATTTAATAAAAATGATTGTGATGCTCATCCAGTAGACACACACTGCAACAGTTATACACTTAATAACATTATTGGTGAACATATAAAGAGAAACCTCAAGTGAGGACTTTCTTGTGATGAGTGAGTGGTGCTGCTTTAAAAAACCTTTTTTGAAAAAGTAGTTTTCCTTCAATCTTTGTCAGTAAAACTCCACCTCAGCTGAGGGTATATGTATTGGACTCTAACTGAACTTCATGTTTCGGGCGGTTACTTCCAGGTACGACATCCGCTACGACAAGGACGACTATATGCTGAGAGTGAAGAAAGCCTCCATTAGCGACGAGGGCACGTTCACCTGTGTGGCAGAAAACCGTGTGGGCAAGCTGGAGGCTTCGGCCACTCTCACAGTCAGAGGTAAAACACTTCTCCTCTGTCTTCCTGCCGTCAAACCGAGCACACAGCAGCAGCGCATGTAGACGCCACGGAGCGCTGGGGTCCTCGCTCTCACGCCAGCAGGAGGTTTAAATTGGCTGTTTTCTCTGCAGGGATTTCTTTATGCTAATGAAGACGCAGCACACAGACTTTCAGAGCCAACAGAGATGTTTACAGTCTATGAATCTGTTTAATTATTTACATTTCCAAGTGCATCAGCGACACACTTTGTCAGCCTACTTCCTCTTCTTATTCTTGCGGACTGTTGCCCCCCCCTCTATCACCTCCCTACTGCTAACGCCCATGCTGCGACCACCCAGTCAGCAAGGCCATTTCACAGATTACTGGTGCACACCGTCTCTAACCACACCTGGGGTTTGCAAGGGTAATAAAAACGTTCTGAGTATAATTTTTCTTATTTGCACCAGTCTTTTTTTCCATTACCCCCAGTATGTACAGCCTCTGTGGAGCACTTTAGGGTCTCAGAAAGCTGCAGGAGATGACTGAAAACAGGTTGGTGACAGTAGCATAAAGCCACATGTAGACATGTTACAACGTGACGGCGCGGACGAGATCAAACAAAAAGCTGCTCGCTGACAATGACTACAAATTGTTTTAGCTGTCAAGTTGTCAACAAACCAAGTCTCAAATTTACATGTTACAAAAAAGAAAACCAGACGCAGTGCTTTGATTCTTACTGTCAACACTGTCAAAAGTTTCAATTAAAAATAATAGTGAGAGAGTGGGAAATAGGTCAGTTATGCTAGCTTGACTTTGACATCTTTAACATGTAGATGTGCTGTGGAATTTGGTGTTTCAGTTCAGTAAAAAAATGACCCACACACAAGCTCTGACAGATCATCAGTAGAGTGTTGTTCAGACTAATTAATAATTATAAAATAAATATTAAGCATGAAACTATAACAGACTGAATGATCTGATCTTTGTGTGGGAAATGTTTGCATGCTATTTGATGTTGAATCCTGATACACTAGTGGAGCTGTTGTCAGTCAATTGCTATGGCAACAGATCTACCCTAACCCCACAACAGAGAACTTGAAAAAATAACACAAGCGGCTTTGAGTTGTTCTTCTACAATTTTACTGTGTTATTTTACCTTTGTTGTGGCGCCTTGCAATAAATTAATAATACTGACATTTCCGGGTTTCAAAAGTATTCAAACCCTATGTTTGTGCTATTACTACAGACCCAATCTATGAATTAGAATATTACTGAAAATGTTATTATATAGATTAATTACACGCAGATGGATGTTTGAAAACCTTTGTTTCTGTTAAGATGATCATGTTCCACTTACAGGTAATGAAAACAAGACATTTGGGATAATAATATTACATCAGATCATTAAAAATATACAGAAATTTGGGATCAGTGAAAACTACGTTTTATATCTGCTTGAGGGTTATTTTCAAAAAGTGCTTTTTAATCTGAATGCATATTTTAACTTTTTTAATAATATGACTGTACAAACTTCAGTGTTTTTATTAGAATGTTATGTGATAAATCAACACTAAGTACCAAGAAAATGATTAATAGGCGTCAACATTTTTACAAATAAAGAGATTTACATGATCTAGAAACACAACATATTGTCAGCTAAACTTGGACCTGGAATGTGTTTGGACCTGCAACTTTTACAGTCCAAACAACCATTCCTGCCCTCAGCTATGCCAAATAAAACTCTTTTAGAGGCTCAAATGTTATATTACCTTTTGAAAAAAGGTATCTTGTAAATGTCTACCATGGGGGAATATGTTATTTTCAAGAAATTTGATTTCTATTTTTAAGTTTTGAAATAAGGAAAATAAATCATAAAATCTTTTGCCTTTTTCTTTTACGGGATGTTGATATTCCTGAGAAATTGTGTTGAAAAAGCAAATTTTACAACCTAATGACAAGAAAACTAAAGCTAAAGAACATTGCTGTCAATTTTTAGCATCATTTTGATGTGGGAATTGAGCGCAACAAAATTGAGAAACTGGTAACATTTATTGTTATATCTATATTTAAAATCATGTGTTGGTTCCTTATAGTTAGGCTGAGATTACCGTATTTTCTATTCTATGTCACAATTTTTCTTGTAGTTTTTCATAAGCCTGAAAAATTGAAATCCATCATTTTCTTCAACTTTTCATCCACAATTTTGAATGAACTTTTTGTTGGTCTATGACATAAAATTCCTATAAAATGCATTGAAGTGTATGGTTGTAACAGGTAGAAAAGTTCAAAACATAAGAGTACTTTCCTCAAGATTCTCTACCAGGCACCGCTTCATGTGTAGATCGTTTTTTTCTGGGTTTTCTTTCTGCAGTTAGAGATTTGATATGATGCAGTGTAAAGATGCTACCAGCATACTGAGTTCTGGGTGTTTGTTGCATCTGTTTCTGCTTTATTTTCTGCTTTATCCATCAGCAGCTGTGAATCACGTTTGCATTGCTCTGACCGACATCACCTATGGAAAAGTAGATTTTATTTGTGAAGACAGAGAAGGTCCAGTTGCAGATCTGTCCCTGAAGAGCAACAACACCCACATTACAATCTGGTCTGATGTTTTCATCAGTTTTCTATCATGTTTTCACCTGAACACACTGAACAGTGGACAGCCCCCTACTGGATCTTCTCTGTCATGTCTCTGGCTCAACATGCCATTCATTCTGATTTATTTTACTTTATCATGTTTGCTTTGTTCCTTTTCTGTTTGTGCGTCTGTGTCTTACTTTGTTTCTTTTGTGTATCCACTCCACCTTTGTTGTGTCTCCAGCTCGCCCTGTTGGTAAGTACTCATCTTGCATGCTTTTTCACTTAACCATTACAGCCTTTGAATGCTTTAAGATCATTACCATTGGACTGATGTATTTGACTAACACAACCATTTCCTTAAAGTGCCGGCTCCATGTCTTTATAACATGTTATCTGGAGAGAATATGGAATACTTGACTTAATAGAGCTTATCAATATGCATAAAAAATGCCAGTCTTAGTAATTACAGCTAGCTGCTAACTGTTAGCACAACAATTCTTTGGTGTGGATCTTTTTACACAATAAGGAATACTTGATGAGTTGGTTTTTTTAAATAAAACAAATTACTGGTGAACAGAAATTGTTTTAGTCAAATTTACACTCAAGCCAGAAGTTTTGTTTTTTTTTTAATCCCAATTTTGATATTTATTATTATTATTTATTTTGGGAAGTTTAGGTCAGATAAAATCCATATGATTAAAATTTCATTTAAAAAAAAGGATACTAAGTTGATCTGTATTAATTTTTGGTTTCATTGGGAAGTTATTTTCTAAACTGTGTGTTTCACTTCAGTTATTAAACCATTTTATGCCTGTAGCAAAGGGCTGCAAGCAACACATACTTTAGCAATAGATTATTTATTCTGATGATTAATCAATTAATCGGATAACAAAGTTGCAACATTCATCAGATTTTTTGTTTAACCACTTTTTTATACAACATCAGAAATCCATTAAAAGATGCAGCGGAAAAGATCAATCCCTTTCATTTCAAAAAGCAAAATAAATCTATTGCCTAAAATTCAACAACCGCATTTCTTTGGTGAATTATTGATCATTTGTAGCAAAATGTGCAGTTTCAAATAAAATCCTTCCAAAGTCAAAATGCCAAACTCTCAAAATCTCAGCTTCTTTTTCTTGACTTGTGTTTTAGAACATATTTTCTTTATATGTTTGAGTGTGTGTATTCTAGCTAGTGATTAATTGGTTGCCAAATAAATTGACAATAATTTCAATTATCGATTTATCACAATTAATCTGATTAACCTGAATCCGACTGACTGTAAAGAATCGTTTACAGTCAGTCTAAACTTGTACGCAAGATTAGTGTTCATAGTGTAGTTTTTCTAAATGAAGACCCACATTACTAATATCATTTATTTTTATTTACAACGCTCAGCTACTAATAAATGGCTGTGAGTAGTAAAATTTAAACAATAACTTGAAAGAGATTATGCGGGGAGATATTTCTAAGCAGGAATGTTTCATGTAAAACAGCTCAGCTTTGGCAAATGATATCCATATTTCTCCACTCTGGTAGTTCTTCAGATTGTAGACTGTCCTTTGACAACGGCTGAGTGGGCTGGCTGCATCGGCGTCTCAGACATTGTCATCTCATATGTTCCAGTTCGTGTTTCAGTTGCGAGTCCTGACGCCATCTGTGGGTTGCTGGAACGCCGAACTGCGATCCATTTGTGTTGGACGAGACTTTTTTTTTTTCACTGGTGCCCACGTCTCCCAGTTAGGAAGCTTATTTTATTTCCCACAGATAGTGATCAAGAACATACCAAATTTGCAGCACTTGGAGTTTCAGATGGTTAGAGTTGGCACGTTGATGAGATGTGCGCCCTCAGGAGCAGAAACAAAGGATAAAGGGGCATCGGGAGGGAAAGGACGGCAGAGGTGCGTTTCGAACACCAGGCTAAGCTGGTGTAAGAAAAATAAGAACAAAATGCTCCCTCAGTGGCAGGACTCGGGTTGCCAAAACAGCAGTAGCTGCTCGGTGATTGTCAAACTGTCAGCTTCCTTGAAAATGGAGGAAATTACACATTCAACCAGCCTGTGGGAAGAGACAGTAATTGCTGTCAACGTTTGAATGAAATATGACTCAACACGGGATTTTAAAGGAGGAGGAAATGTTTGTGACTGTGAGCAGCAAAAGGATCTCTGTCTCTTTGTCCATTTGTTCTTTTCACCCTGACTGCTGTTGCATGCAGAGCCCTCTCCGAACCAGGCAGGTCATGAATTAAATATGCCCCCCTCCCACCACCATCCCCTCCAATCATGTGTTTCTTTAAGTGAGGGCAGGAAACGGCTTCTCATATGTCATTAAGGGTCTCTGAATCCAAGCATAGAAAGGAGGAGTATAAAACTATCACCCTCTGACCTTCTATTCATCTCAATATGGGATCCAAACATTAAAGTAGTCATAATTACACAAGTTTCGCAGAAGCCATGTAGGAGACATAATAAATGTGTAAGAAGGTGATTTGGACAGTCGAGTCAAAAATGTAACATTTTTGGCTTCCATGCAGAACCAGTCAAACATTGTCACCTCCCAGAAATGTTGCTTAAATCATCTTTTGGCAAGAAATTTTATTGAACTATTACTTTAGTAAGGTGATGATATGGTCATTCTCTGGGAATACTTTACTTCAAAAAAGTTCCTCAGAGTATTGAATCAGTGGGGCTGAATACATATGCCGTCCACAATTTTCAAATATTTTCCCCCTTTTTTATTTTATTTATTTATTTTTTAAGATTTTTTTTCTTTTTTTGGAGTCTAGTGGTTTTTAATAAACAGTTTAAGGACAGAAAACAGGGAGGACAGAGAAGAGGAAGATATGTAGCAAATGGTCCGACACTGGGAATCGAACCCAGGACTTCCTGGAGGAATGTAGCCTCTACACATGGAGCCCACGCTCTGCCAACTCAGCCACTTCCTCTTTATATTTTTAAACTATCATTTTCTATATTTCCATTCAGTTTTCATGGGAATTTTGAGCAAACTTTTGAAATGTCGCAAACAAATACTTTAAGAGAAGAAAATGCTAATTAGGTGTATTTCCATCTGCTGTTTTGGGGGGAATCAACCAGCGTAATTTAGTCCGATTCTGGGATTAACAGGAAGTAGAGGAACTAGCATGGAGCTCACATCTCAGAAAAATGGAGAGTTCTCACCTTCCAGCTGGAGGTATGGATTTGGATTTTTTTTTTTGGCATAGTAGATGGTAAGGTTTGATACGTTGGAACTTTTTTGACAAATGCGTTTCCATCTCTCCATTAGCGCGATAACTCTTGTTTCCGAAGAAGCCAGAAACCACCACAAGTGAGATTATAAGCGCTTTTTGCAAAACTGAGGAAGTTGTTCTGAATTTTCTCGTTTCCATCAATGCTTCAAAACAGTAGATGGAAACTATTTTGAGGGCTCTGACAGACAAAACAAAGCAAAGTTCTGACAAAATATGTAAATGTTCAACAGGGTATTGAAATATCTTTTTTTATTTAGCTCTTTTTGTATTTGGCGCACACTATCGGCCTTGTTTAAAAGCGAAAGGGCAAAGCTAGAAAAAGGAAGGGCAAAGCTTTACAGCACCATATAAAGGAAGGCTGTATAATGTTTGAAACCATATTTTTAGTGAGTACTTAGTAATGCAGGCTATAGGATGGAGCAGAGCAGAGGATGAAGAGGGAGGGAACAATGTCCTTGCCAGAGCATGATTTAGGAGCTGTGTACCAGGCCCGGCATTATGAGAGCCACGAGATATCCAAGCTCCAGAAGGCCAAACGGGAAGGCAGTAAATCTGTTACCATCTGTACTATTCCCAACTGTGTGTATCTTTGACAAATACACACCACCACCCCACACCCTGAAAGGGATTACATGCAGAAAGCAGCCAAATGGGCAGAGACTGGCCCTACAGAAACCAGCTGGCTTATTAGAAGAAAGACTTACATGGAACGCAAAAGAAACAGAGAGGGTGCAAGATGCTGCACTGCAACATTTCAGTTTTTGTGTCATTGAATTCCTAGCTGTCTGTACCAATCATAACCTTTTTAATCTGTTGTCTGCACTTGTGAGGAGTTGGTCTCTGCAGACTTTATTATGTTCCTCCAGTCTCATTTCCCGCAGAGAGAGATGAGTTGTTTATGACGTATCTTATGTCATTCATGTGATTTTCAACATAGGAGTCCGCAGCCCTGATAATATGATAAATGTCTGTTAATTACTTTTTATTTGTGGAGCCAAATCTTCATTCGCAGGATGTGTATTACCATGGAAACAGTTTTTATATCCTCAGTGCAACTATCTCAGTTTGAATCGGTCTGTAAATTACGACGGTGCATTAGGGCGACTGTAGATTAAAAAAACAAACAAAAAAGAAAACTCAGGGAAAAACACGGACATTCATGAGCTTAAAAAGTGGAAAATTAGCTAGAAATTTCTAGAAAAAAAACTAAGAAATCTCTGAGTTTGAAATGCTAGAAAATGATTAGAAAAAACTCAAACTCAGACACAAGATTATTCTCAGGAAATAGCTTGAAAAACATGGACATTTCTGAGTCTGAAAAAGGAGAAATATTGATAGAAAAAAATAGGATATTTTTTAGATTTCCTAAATTTTTGGAACAAACATTTGACAAAAGTTTCAAAAGTCAAACATGCTAGAAATCTCGAACTCACAAATATCCCTCTTTTTTCTAGAAACTTTCAGAGTACTCCTCCCCTCTTTTTCTAACTACAATAGCCCTGATACTTTGTCAGAGTAAATGCTATCAATTACTGTCCTGACAGAAATTTATTTTGGAGTAAATGGATTAAGCACCAACATCGGAACATTATGTGCCTGTAAGAAGATTTGAAAGAAGCAATTTACACTGTAAAGCTTTTGTGCAATTGTTCTCTGAGGTAATAAATCACAGGAGAGCCGGGCTTCTTGTCCTACTGACTTCAATACAAGCAGCTTTGGGGTTTTTTTTGGTTGTTTTTTGCAAACAAAGGAGTTTTTTTTTCTGCCGGCTGTCAAAAAGAAAACAAGTTCACTTTGCAGAATCAAATGCAATAATCCGCTTTATGTACAGTCTATTGTACAGAGAGAAGGTGCAAATACATTAAAAATGGATACGGCTTTTGTCATATGCACAACAGAGTCCATTCAAAATGGAAAGACGTAGTAAGTAAGTCAAATTTATAGTATTTTTTGTAGAAATGATGCAAGTAGAAACGTAAGGGTGGTAAAAACAACACGATTAGCATTTTTTTCTTTAAAAAGTCTAATATTTACAGCAAAAACTGTAAAAAAAGCAAAAAAAAGGAAGATTTAGCAGATTTCATATGGAAGACAATAAGGGCCATCGGAGAAAAAAAATAGAATTCAGACTTTAATCTGTCATGTAAAAAAAACCCAACATTAAAATCTGACATTTTTCCGCGTGACACAACTCATCTTTGTCATTGTGCCCAGAATTCTGAAAAAATAAAGGCAGAAGTCTTAGATTAGAGTCAGATTCCTTGTTTTTTGTTTTGTTTCATGTTTAATCCTCCTCTGTATTCCTGGGAATAACTAAACTAATATTGAGATAAAGCAATGCTTCTGGAATCTTTTCCACATCTGTGTTTCAAATAATTGACCACAACTGATGAAGGTTGAACTACATTCCAACATTCCTTCGCAGTTCTCGACTTTGCCTCAGAAACGACATGTTTGATTTCACTCCTTGTGTTTTCTGTTGTATTGGAGATTGAGCTGACCGCTCCATGGTCCTCACTGAACATCATGACTCATATTCAGTGTTTGGGGGGGTCGTCTGATAAACTGTAAGATCCTCAAAAGAACAATCTGTCTTCTGTTAGTCTATAAAATGTTTTGCCGTTGTTCTCTAGGCCTTAGCTCATGTCCTTTTTCTTTAAGAACAGGGCTTTGAACACACAAACAGTCGTGTTCTTACAGCCGTACAGTTTGATCCAGCTGTACTTCTGAGTCCTTCCTCCATATAAATCTGAAGCGTGTATGTTTTGAAGGCATGGCTGTGCCTTTGTGTTGTCCCAGATTTAAATGCCATTGTGACTGAGGCACCTCGTTTTGTGAATGCCACTGTGACTGTCATTCATTCAGATTCAGCCTTTACCTGAATGAATGGCCAATCTGGTTACCATGGCAGTGTTAGTACCTGGTGTTCTTCTCTGTTCAGAGTAAAAACAAAGTTGAAGTTGCATGGAAGCTCTGGACGGCAGCGTCTTTTTCCTTTCTGCACTGCTGCTCGTTTCTGCTTGAACTTCTCCAGCTCTGATAGCTGTGTAGCTCCCAGTCCACCCAGTCACCTTCTAACACTGTTACTTTGGTGCTTTGACTCCAGCTCCACCCCAGTTTGTCATCCGCCCACGGGATCAGATCGTGTCGCAAGGCCGCACTGCCACCTTCCCGTGTGAAGCCAAAGGAAATCCCCAGCCGGCAGTTTTCTGGCAGAAGGAGGGGAATCAGGTAAGAACACAACACACCTGAACTCACCATGAGAAAAACCGTTTGGTTATTTTATTCCACCCACATTATTAAAGCGCTACTCACTACATACACCAGAGCAGTAACTGACGATTATTTCAGTAATCACTTATTTAATCAATTATTCAGTCAATTATGCAATCCATTATTTGATTGATTATTGTGACAATTAATCCTAAAAAAATGGCCTATTTTGCACATTTGAGCCTATTTTTTCTTACAATATAAGAAATATATTAAAAGATGCAAATAGGCAAATAATTCAATTCATTTTCAAATAAAAAAAAATACATATTTCATTGCCTAAATCGCAATAACAGTATTAGTGAAAGTTGGATTGTTTGTAGCAAAGGAGGCATCTGCAGCTAAAAATGTGGAAGAACTCCACCCTGGACCGAATATCAGTACGACGTAGAGATAAGTTGTTTTGTTTTTTGTTTTTGTTTTTTCAACTAAGCAAATAATAATTGGATAGCAAAAGTGGCTTAGTAGGCAATTATTATTTTTCAATTTTCTTTTTACAAATTTGAACCAGGTGAAATTAAAGCTGTGCCCCTTGAGGAGTTCTGGATAGAACATATTTAATGACATTTATTTTTAAATCTAAATGTAAAATGTATGTTTATTTGTGCAGTTTGGGCTTATTCACTGCTCCAAGTGTGATGTTCTTTCAGCAAATAGTCTTTATTTTTTGAGTCTATATACTCCGGTTAACTATTAATCAGTTATTAAGTAAGTCGACTATTGGTTCAGTAATTGATTCATCATGATTAATCCGATTAATCGTTTCAGCCCAAATATACACAAAGCCTTCCAGAAATATTCATACCCCACTGAATCACATCACACTCAGTGTGACTGGGGTATTGCAGGTATACTGCATTCACTGAGGAGAATTATATACTCCTGCGTTTGTTGGGATTTTAATGTGATAGACCGTCACACCATAAAATGGAAGGAAAAACAATCATAGTTTTATCCATTTTTTGTAAATAAAAATCCCAAAAGGTGCGTTCGACCTCTTTTACTCTGTTGCTCCTAATTTAAAAGCAGGACAGCCAGTTGTCTAAAGTCAGTCAAAAGTGGACTGGGTTAGAATTAGACACCACACTTCTTAGTTTTATTTAGAGAGAAACTTCAAAACCATGCATTCCTCTCCTTGCCCTCCACAATCACGCTCTACCTTTGATTGGTCCATCGAGAAAAATCCCAGTGAAATGCACTGACGTTTGCTGTGGCACTGTGACAAAATGGAGAAAATTTCCAAGCGGTGTCTGTATTCTGTAAAGCGCCGTGTCATTAACACTGATTTGTTTGTATTCCCTCCACTGTTTGTACAAGTTCTCCCTCTGTTCACCACGCCGTGGCACAAAGTGCTCCATCTCTCAACAGCGTCTCCGCTAAAGACACAAAGTCGCACCTTTGTTCCACGGAGCAGCCAAACGACAGCAAACCCGGCGGAGCTCTGATCGCTTTTCCGTGAACCTGAACTGATAAGAGCGATCCGATCCCTCTCTCCAGCAGATAAGCTGATTCAAATACCCGGGTGTCCTCTCTACGGTCAACAATGGCGCCAATTAGGAGCGCGTTGGGACTTGTCGATGAGCCGCAGATACGACTCGGCTCGCGCGATGCAGTCAGTCAACGCCGACAATTACCAAACAGTTATCTTAGAGGCTGAATCAAGTTGCAAGTTCGCACAGAGATCAGGAGTGACGCTCGCGCACCTGCGGGCGACCTAAGGCGCCGTCACACGTCACTGGAACCGGGAACTTAAGATTGCTGATGCGTCACTCTGGAATCAAACCGAATGCACCACATGCAGCCTTCTTAGACACGCAGATGCACGTCTCCCCCCATCTGTTTGTCAACACGTCCGCCACCTCACCGCTGAGATGCAAAGGTATCTGCTCAGAGAGCAAATTAAGGATAATTAAAACGCCGCGTTTTCAACACACTCCAGCATAATGGAGTTCACGAGCGCTTAAGGTGGAGACGGCTAAGTTAAACAAACATCATTTGTTACAATGATGTGATTAGGTATAATTAAATCTAGTTTAAACAGGCACAAATAAAGCCTAATTTTTATTTATCTTCCTGCTTAACATTTGGAGAATGAAATTATAGTCATATTCCAATGCTGCCTGAGCAAAACCATACGGAGAAGCAATAATGATGCTTATTAAAGTGGTGGTGGTGGTGGTGGTGGTGGAGGGAGGGGGGTGGGGTTGTTGCCAAAGAAAAAAGGTGAATATGATTCAACTTCCCAGATTTTTTAAAAACTTTTTTCCCAATGAAGTCAACTTGACTTTACTGAAAAAAAGTCATTGGGACTTTTTTTTTTTTACATTTAAAAAAAACCAAACCTCCATTATGTAAGTCTGATCAATCAGTCTCTCTGTGAGGCTTAGTTCACGTAGTTATACATATAAAAGTGTTTTGGCTTTGCGCTGCACTGCCCCCTATGGGTTTGGCATGTATAAAGCAATGCTCAGGGGTGGATTTGTGTGGGCTTATATGGACTAAAACTTTTCCCAAACAAATGTGCAGCAATATTTTTTAGGCGATACGTTGTAGATATTCATTTGCACAAGGTCTGAGAAAACTACAACCTGATTGGTGAACAATATTGTTTTTCTCAGAGAAGTGCATGCTTCAGCGAATTCAAACTCTTGTAAAACTGAAAGGAGGTGCAGAAACTTGTTTATCTTTTTTTTCTTTTTTTGTGCAACACAGTAATAGCAGCGATTCTTGTTTCCTTTGCCAGGTGTTATAAAATGAATTGATTTTTCCCTTACCTTTGTGGGGGTTGGGGTGGGAACTGTTCTACAATCTAGTTAAAGCAGAGAGAAGAGAAGTCATAAAGCCATCAAGCACAAAAATCTTTTACTAGCATACCTCAGAAAAACACATTGCAAAGTGTCGACATGTTTTGCGGTTTAAGGTTGGTTAGCCAAGTGGGAGATGAAATTGCTCATACCCTAGCTGTAACACTTTAATCTCTTTGTTTGGAAGTGGGCACAGTCTCCTCTGTGTTTGTTCGTGTATCGTGGATGGCTGATTTTTGTAATTTGTCCGAGGCGCACCGTGTTCGTGTTCTCTCTAATTGGCTGTTTGTTTCCCCTCTTTCCTTCAGATTCTGCTGTTCCCCAACCAGCCCCAGCAGCCCAACAGTCACTTTTCCGTGTCGCCCGGCGGAGAGCTCACCATCTCATCTGTGCAGCGAGCAGATGCCGGCTACTACATTTGCCAGGCTCTGACCGTTGCGGGCAGCATCCTCGCTAAGGCTCAACTGGAGGTCACAGATGGTGAGAGGTGGAAGGGGAGGGGAGAGAAACACTGATGGTTGACTTTTTCCCCCCCACTCCAGCACCGACACACACCGTAGAAACGCTGAAAACGCATCGATCAAACCAAATGTTTGCTTGATTCTAAGGAAGGAGGGGAAAAACTCAGCTGCTTTCTTCGGTTTTCTAGAGAATTTGACCTCAAACAACTTTGAAAGTATGCAGCACAAACACAAACAGAGTTATCATTGTCGCTGGCGCAGAAATAAATGAGAAAAACCACAAAATTTAATTAAAATTCTATCTCTTTTTTTTTTTAGAAATAAAGCATTGCCCTTGAGTTCCTTTGAGCTCCTTGTTCAGCATTTGTGCGAGGCAGAAATATGTGTATGTGGGAGTTAGCGAAGGACAGGCAGACAGAGAGATTAAGTGAGTGAATGACAATAGCTTTCCATGGAATGAATCATGTGGGCCTTGCTTAGCGTGGGAGCCTCTAAGCTGCTCAGCTGCTGTGATGGCAAGACAGACGAGTATCCGCTTGCCTGCTGAAGTACCTGCTTGCAGAAAGATTAAATGCAGAGCGACTGCTCCCTTTTAAGCATTTTTTTGGTGTTACAGGTTGTAGGTTTGTCGTTGAAATATTTCTAATTGTAAAATTGTGTATTTAGGATCACTTTTCCAAAAGTATCTAAGATAAAGTTCAGCAAAAAATTGTGGTACCAGTAAAAGTGCTTGTAGGCATCATCCTATTGAAGATTGATATTTTTATTTTGCTTTAAAACTTTGCTTGTTTTTATTAATGGTAGAGAGTGTTATTTTTGGTTTATCATTGCAATAAAAGTTATTTAATTTTATTTTGCTATTGACCATAAATATCTTAGTTGCTTCATGAAATTTTCTATTAAATGTTTTTATAAGTTAAGATTTCCAGCAAGCTTTACTTTTAATTCTAAGGTATTTATAAATTATATTGAGTATAAAGTTTTTAGAAACTACTTATTGATCTACAATAACTATTTGAAGAAATTGAATTAATTTGAGTTACAACATTTAATTTCCTTTTGGGATCAATGAAGTATTTTTAAATTTTAAATCATTTTGCTAAGTAGGACATTTTTTATTATTTAGCTTTTGAAATTAAACACTTGATTTGTTTTGGTTTTGTTCAGAGGGGCGGGGTGTTTGGTTTTTCTGTTGCAAATATTCCTAAAATTATACTACTGGAGGTAAATATTTGTTTATATTTTGCTGTTCTTTTTTTTAAACTTATTTTTTCTTTTCTCTTTTCCCAAAACATGGTGGGGAAATATTTGTTTTCATTTTACTTTTATTCATTGTTTTCTTTCATAAAAAAAAAAAAACTTTTTTTTTTTTTCCCCGACACATATTGAGGAATATGAAATGATGGCGATGCAGGTCTGAGATAAAACGAGAGAAAGGAGGACGGAGTAGAGAAGGGCCAGGCTAAGGTCATGGCCACACCTGCCGCACTCTTTGTGTGATTTACTGCCCTGAGTCCCGCCAGCAGTCTGTGGAGTTCAAGGATATCTGTAATGAGAAATTCCTGATCCAGAGACCCAAGGCCAAGTTGAGCTTTGCCTCCTCCTTTTGTCACCCCTACATGCCATCAACACCGGAGTCTGAGGGATCACATTTCATGACAGAGCTAGGTTGTCTGTTTTCTGAGAGGCTTCTGTTCAAACAATTCAACTCTCTTACCATCTTCGCTCATTTAACTCTCACAACAGTCGTGAAAGCAACATTCTGCTAGAAAGTGTGAAATGTTTAGCAGAGAAAGGGGAAAAAAAGGGTTTAGTTATGCATCTTTCTTTCATTAGGGTACTCCCTTGTCTTTGTAGAAATAATTTAAAATACAAGACAGTCTCTGACTATTATAATGTGCTTACATTTGCACTGCTGCTTCTGATTCATTTAATTAGATTTGCCCTTAAAACAAATATCGGAAATTAATGTGGTGCATTTGGCTCGTGATGGATAACCTATCTAGCTCCTGCACATTTTTCCTCCCTACAATGTCTTGGGTGACCCCAAGCGAAGGGCCCCGACTATAACAGCTCAAAACTGAATTACCTTGAATCACTTCCTTTTGTCAGGTGGAAGTGTGAAAGAGAAAATAGGGTTCGGAAGTGCGGGTGTGATAATGTGTTGAAAGGTTACTGAGGTAGACTTGGTAATTAGCCCCTGCAGGTCTGACATCATTAATCCATACTTTCTAATTAATGTAGGTTCTGTGATGCCACGGGGACTCCACATTATTCAAGTCTAAATTATCAACTGTCTCTGTGCTTTGGTGCAAATTCTGTTGGAGATCGCCACTATTTCATTGAATGGACCCACAGGCTTTTTTTTTCTTTCTAGCTCATCTTAGCAAATTAAGCTGCCAGTGCAAATGGAGTTCAAAGTATTAGCTTTCACCTAAAGTGGAAATGCAACAAATATTTTAAACAAAGGATGCTACTCATTTTATTTGGTACAGATTCATACGACTTGAAAAAATATTTTATTTGAATTTTGTGTACTAGATAGACAAAATAGTTCTTATCTGTGAAGTGAAAGGAAAATCAGTTCTTTATACTTAGACATCTTATAAATGAAAATCTGAATTATACAGTATTTGAATTTAGCCCCCTATACATAGATACTAAATAAAATCCATTGCAACTCACCAACCCATAGTTCAGGTGAGAATCGACAGGATAACCGTTAGTGGTGCACAGTGGTAGACACCACTAACTAAACAGTTGGTTGCGCTACCCAACATCACTAAGCATAAACATTAGTTCAGCTAACGCTAAAGCGCTACAGCAACATAGTGTTTACCAGAAGCTAGCGATAGCATTAGATTCAACCATGTTAATACTCAGCATGTCAAAGACACAACATGTGCTGCAACATAATATATCAGTCTAAACGGCGGCAAATTTGTTTTTCCAACGCTAGTTTGGTTGCACTTCAGAAAGTGAGTCTATGGAACAGGTCTTTTCTTCATGATTTCCATTTTATAGTTGTCGAGTATTGCTAACTCTGTTAGAAAAGCATTAGTATAAACATCTAGCTACCTGAAGGACATAGCTAGGTCAATAACCATAACTTCAACACAGATTTAAAACTTAATTCAACTGAGGGTTTATGGAACGGCCAAGTAAATTAGCTGCTGAACATTTATATGGAGAAAACTATTTAGGGAAGCTAATTGTGCTGTTAGCGCATGAGCAGATTAGAAGGGCAGGATGGAAGCTACTGTTGAACAACTATAGGATATCTGATTTGCAGTTCACGCCAAATGATGTAGGGGACACGACAAATATGTGAAAGACGAACTGAAATGTAGCCTTTTAGATGTAAGCTAAAATGTAACTTTGTAGGCTAAATGTAGCCTTTTAGCCTAGATCTAAAGGGCTATGAATGCACCATTCCCGTGGTGAAACTTATTTATAGTTGCTTGTATCTTGCTATGAGGATATTATTTTTCAGCAGTATCATTGAAACTTTTAAGAGTGTAGGAGGAGCTTGGCTTGCTTGGCTTCCAGTTGGTAGCAGCATTGGCGTAGGAATGGTGCAAAATCCAATCCTAAATCAGATTTGGAATCTGGGACAAGGCTTTATAATTAAAGTTTACATGGATTCTCCAGCCAATCGGACTGTGATTGAGTAATTTTGCAACTAATGGTTAAGAATTTCAGTTGAGGGACATACAATTCAATATTTGCACCTTGAATAGAAAGATACTTCTACAAATTAACCACTGAATTTTTAAATTGCAGACTGTTTAAACCTGTGTATTTTTTTTAATATCACAGTTAAGCGATACTTTGGGCGACTACAAAAATCCTGACAACATACACTAACGTCTACGGAAGAACATTTAGCATTTAAAACTCACCTTTTCTTGTGTCCAACTTTGCACATGCTGAAGTATTTATCTAAGCCATATTGAGTCAACAAGGCGAGGCTAGCCTTGCCACCTAAGTGTACCACAGAGTCTAGGGTAGTGTGTAAAAATAAGACTATCCCAGCAGTAAGTGGAAACGGATGCCATTGTTCTGCCACATCAATGAACTTAGAAAACCTTACTCAGCTTTTCTTTCCACACTTCTTGGAAACACAGCAATACTCATTGTTTTGTGGCACAATTGCTAGGCTTGAAGAAAAACGGTCCGCTTTGTGACAGATAACCCACATGCTTCCCATTGTGTGTCACGCAAAATGCTGTGAATCGGGTCATTTTTATAGTTGACATAAAAACCATTCAACCATTATCAGTAGAGTCATGCCATGTTCTTGTTTTCTTTGTTTTTCTCATTGTCTAAGTTCTCACAGACAGACCCCCGCCTATCATCCGCCAAGGCCCGTCCAACCAGACCCTGGGGATGGACAGTGTTGCGCTGCTGAAGTGTCAGGCATCTGGAGACCCCATCCCCTCCGTCAGCTGGCTGAAGGACGGGGTCAGTCTACTGGGAAAGGACTCCCGCATGTCCCTGCAGGAGCTGGGCAGCCTGCAAATTAAAAACATCAAGGTAACAGATTCAGTCCTCTCTGCTTTTTCTGGAGCATTATGGGTGCATCCACACAAGCCCTGTGTAGTCCGTTTAGCTGAACTCTTGTCCATTTGACTCGCAAGTCCGGTTCATTTGGGGAGGTGCAACTGCGCAGTCGAACTTTAATGCGGACCAAAAGAGTGAAATCTGGTCCGCCTAAAAACCTCAGTCTGGGTTCAATTAAAGGGAACTCTGGTGCTGTTCAGCTGCCCAAAACTGGGGCAAAGCAAACAAAAAGAAAAAGCTCAGGTCTAACGAGACCAACGTTAAATGTTTGTGCCTGCATGCAAAATGTAGGGTGGTAAACCAACACTGGGCATTACCCTGTATACGTAGTAAAACAAAGTGGTGCCAGTGTCATGATGAGGGGATCCAGAAAACACAACTCTATTAGCTTCCTTCCTCTTATTATAATATCGTGACAATAGTGTCGGCTCCAGTTGCTAAATAAACTTTAAAATGTATACACAAACAGCTCCACCCATTACTACGTCCATAAGAAGAATGTTATGTCAACATTCTTCTTCTACTCATGCAGGTTTATTTGGGATAGTAAACCATTCACATATTATTGCAGTCGCAGTTAATTATGAGTATGAACAAGCACACGAAAAAAATCGGATTTCAGCAAAAAATCTAAATTGTGCATCAAGATCTGCTGTGTGAACTAATCCGAAGAGATTTAGATCTTTATCTGTGGTTTTTCTTCCTCTTTGTAAGTATGGCAGCTGGCGTTAGCTTGTCATATAAAATCCCAATAAAAGGTTGTGCTTGTAGCAGAAATACAAGAGGATGTGAATAGTTTAGTGCGTATGTCCTCTGACATTCAAATAATAGTCTCTAGTCTTAAATCTTAAAAGTTGTCATGATATATTGATATGTTGCGTATGTTCGAGCTCGCAAATTAGATCAAAAAGGTCCGACATGATGTCCAGATGAATAGCCCGCATTGATATTGATAGCATCACTTAGAGGTGTGGAGACCTTGGCCGGGCTCAGCTGTGGATGGATGAATGGACTCCAGCTGTTTGAGTGAATATATATTCACTTACTGAAACATACACACACGTGTACACACGAAGCGTATTTCCACTAGATTGAATTTAAGAGGCTCACATCTTCCTTCACCCACTCAGAGGCCTCAGTGGAATAGCCATTACGCTTGACAAAGCTGCAGACCACTGACTTGTTATTTAATAAATGGAGGGAAGGCACGGGGACAAAAAAAACAAAAAAACAACAAAAAACCAACAAACAAGCAAAGTTCCTGAGAGAGATGGAGAGGCATGCCAGCTGTCATCGGTCCAGGGGTTCCAGCAGCCCACCCTAAATTAATTAGCCGAGCTTTGTTGTGGTCAGAGGGGGGAAATGAGTAGGAGGTGGTGGGAAAGTGATGGAAGGGTGGTGAGTGGAAAATGGAATTCATTAGGAAATTAGCGTCAGCACTTTGAAATGACGGTCAGTTTGTCCAGCAGAGGGCTAGCTTGCCTTCTCTGTGGTGTTCCATTGTCTTCAGTGGAAGTGTTACAGCAGGAGACTTTTCACTCTAAGTGTGTGTTCGATCTGTGTGTCAGTGCTGCCAGTGGTGTTGTTCTGAATCCTGCTTTCATACCAGCTCTCAGACTCGGGGATCTACACGTGTGTGGCCACCAGCTCAAGCGGGGAAACATCGTGGAGCGCTTTCCTGGAAGTGAAAGGTAAATCACATCCTCAGTAGTTGTTGTAACTTCTGGTCGGTTCCGGAGTCTTGTAATGTGTAGAATGTCTTAAGATAAAATATTTCACATTTCTGTCATCCTGTAACATAATCTAACAGTGACACATGTTTGGGTGTTCTTTAAAGATGAGATTTCTTCTTTTCTTTTTTTGACACCTTCCCATCGTTCTCAGTGCGTAATGAGAACTTACACTCATTCTGCCATTTTGATCGCAGTTCCTGTTGTTTTTAACTTTTTAACTCTGCCATTTCCTAACTTACAATCCCACCTGCCTTACCTGATCGATTTGCTCTCTCGTCTCTTCATATTCATATTGAATACAGAAGCAGCAGGACATTGATTCTAATTAAAACATTTAAAATTAAAGGTAAAAAAGTCAACTTTGTATTTAAAAAATATGTCCTCATTGATTTGATAGAAATATCGTGGGGTTTCAAACAATCAGAGGTGGGTGATACGGACTTAGAATTTTATCGCAATATTTTATGGTGTTACGGTGAAAACGATAAAAATTATGATTAAACTAAACTAATTATTTAAGAAGTGTGATTTTTATCACTAAACTGCACACAGTAATTGTATTTAATTGTATTTTGGAATTTACTGATATTTATTGATGCTCTCGTGGAACAAACAGCGGAGAAAATAGCAAAACTGTCAGTTTTATTTTTTTACTTACTATGAATAACTGAAATTTATTGTGACAACAATGAATCAAAAGTCTTCGCATGATAAATGATAAACCATACAATGAATGCCCACCTCTACAAGCAGTTATTTAGCAAATTTTCCGCCACTGAAAACATTTAAAGGTTTGATTTTCTTAAGTTTGACAGTGTGAGGTACTGGTACTATAGTATTCTGAATGTGTATTTTAAAGCTTGCAATCCATCTGTATCAGCTTGCCAATAAATCTGGAGTGTGGCAAAGTAGAACTTCTTCTCCATTTTGTCTCCTCTGAACAGAATCATCGGCAGTGATTGTCACAAAGAGCTATGATGAGAACGAGCTTCCAGGTCCTCCGTCTAAGCCCCAGGTCACCGACGTTACCAAGAACAGCGTGTCGTTGTCGTGGCAGCCCGGGATGACCGGAGCCTCTCCTGTCTCTTCCTTTGTCATCGAAGCTTTTAGGTTTGTTTACTGTTTCAGGTTCGTTTACTTCCTGTTTACTGTCCAGTGCTGAGGTTGATTCTGGCTCTTTAATTTTTCCTAAAGTTTTGACCTAATTCTGATTTTAGTCTCTTCTGATTTCTCTTTCATAACAGTAGCATAAAAACAGTTTTCAGTATGTTAAACATTTCTAAATCTTTCCAAAAACATGCCAACACTTCAAAATCCAGCTCAAAAGTATGAAATGGAGTGACTACTTTCTGTTATATGTTCAGCCTTCCTGTTAATCTGTTAAAAGCTCTCTCTCTCTGTGTGTCTTTCTCTTTCTCTGTCTGAATGAACAAGATAGTTACAGGCATGTCTTGATATGAAAACACACTTTCCCTTTAAGTCAAGTCAAGGTTATTTGTATGTCACATTTCATCAACAAGGCAGTTAATGTGCTTTACATCATAAAAATATAATACAGTCATCACTTATGAAACAAGCAACACACATTGCATTTTGTCAAATGTCTTCATCAAATCTTCAATACCAATCAGAAATGTCAATATTACAGTTTTAATGGGTCGAAAGCAACTTTAAACAAGTGAGGTTTTAGCCATGGTGCGAACTGCTTTGTGTTTCAGCTGTTTTGCAGTTTTCTGGAAGTTTGTTAAAGATTTGTGGTGCATAGAAGCTGAATGTTGCTTCTCCATGTTTGGTTCTGGAGATGCAGAGCAGAACCAGAAGACCTGAGAGGTCTGGAAGGACGATACAACAACAGCAGATCTTTAATGTATTGTGGTGCTGAGCTGTTCAGTGATTTATAAACTAACAGAAATAGTTTCAAGTCTTTTCTCTGAGCTACATGGAAGGATTGTGGAAGTGGGTGATGTTCTCTATCTTCCTGGTTTTAGTGAGAGCACCAGCAGCAGCAGTGTTCTGGATCAGCTGCAGCTGGAAGTTTGATTTTTAGTCAGTTTAGATAACTTTACACATCTCTATACTTCTTTTGTCTTTGTATTCAAGCTTATACTGACATTTTCTAGCTTTAAACTCTCACACATACTCTGCCATACTGTGTGTTTTCTGTAACCGACGGGGACTCCAGCCCACTGAAGGTTGAGGCTTCATAGTGGAGCGTACCAATTACCTACATTTCTCATGACACATTCTTTTATTTCCTACTATCTGAATAGATACTAGCAAGTTTAATAAGCTAGCTGGGTGCCTAGCCATATTTCTTCACCACTTTGTGCCACCACACAACTGTTAGTCCTGCACAAAATGACAGTCTGGTTGATTAACATTCTTGTGCCTTGCAACTCTCAACCTCATCAGCTTGGTGTTGCCTACGATGTTAACACTGCTTCCAGTTTACTGTGCAACACTGAGTAAACGTATGTGGTCGTAAAAATGTACTTTTGTCCACCGAACATCTGGTTTGAGCCAACACTGAGTCTGCTTGGAGCATGTGGGGAGTTTCAGTCTTTCTTGGGTTTAGCGTTGCATTTACAGATCTAGAGTATCATAAGGAAACTGGATGGAAAACCATGTGAACTCATCTTTTCTCTTCTCTTACAGTCAGTCTGTGAGCAACAGCTGGCAAACCGTGGCGGACCACGTCAAGACCACCCAGTTCACCGTCAAAGGTCTCCGTCCCAACACCATCTACCTGTTCATGGTCCGAGCCGTCAACGGCCAAGGCTTAAGTGATCCAAGCCCAATGTCTGAACCTGTTAGAACACAAGGTATTCCACATTAGCATAAAATAATCCGTGTTTGTTGATTGAATACTAGTCACTTTTTTATGGATTTTTTTCTCTTATTTTTATGAATATAACGTCTGTTTCATTACACGCTGCGGCTCCTTTCTCTTTCTAAAAAGCGATCCTCGTCATCCTCTCTCAGTGCCATAGCATTGCAGAATGTTCCAGAGGTCAAATTCTTCAGCTGAGCTCAGCTCATTAAAGCTACACTTAAGCAATTATGTAAAATAAGCATGTCTACTTTTGGAAGGCCTAACAGCATTATCTCCTTCCACGCTTTGATAATCTTTATAGCGGTGGAAAATGACCATCTCCAAAGCCAGAGAGGATTTGATTACGTCCTGGGCAGACCGCAGTCTTCGGTGTGTAGAAAAAGTTTCCATTTAGAAGAAAAAAAGAAAAACTGGAAAAGATAATAAAAGCATTCTTTATCCACACTCTAAAATAAAAGCAAAAAAAAAAGCAAATCTGATTTTCAGCAAATCGCCTGATATTTTTGAGGCGGTACATGACGCCTTGTCTTCTCTGAACTCTTTCTGTCCGGGTGCATGGAGGTTCAGGACTGTGTCGCGCTGTGTGAAGCTTTTCTTTTTTTCATTTTAAAATACAATTTTCTCAAGTGGGAGTTTTCCTCTGTGTGTCGGTAAATAACTCAAACCGTGGGTAACTTTTTTTCTTTTTTCTTTTTTTTCTTTTTTTTACCATTCTCATGATCTCATATAATAACGTTTTTATTTCTTTTAACATAAAACACATGTGGGGAAGGAAACGAGCTGGAAAAGTTTGTCATAGTGTCCATTAATCTTCCATCTAATGCGTCCGAGGGTCACAAATTCTGAGTTCATTCGCCGCTCAGTCAGACCAGAGAACGTGCAGAAAAGTCCCAGATAAACATTTCAAACCCGTTTTTTTTTCTCCGTAGTGATAGAAAGATGCTTCATTTTTCTCCCTTTTCTTCTCTCATTTTTTTATTTTAAATTTTTTTTCTAGATATAAGCCCTCCAGCCCAGGGAGTGGACCACAGGCATGTGCAGAAAGAGCTCGGAGAGGTCATAGTTCGCCTGCATAATCCCGTTGTCCTGAGTCCCACCACCATTCAGGTCACATGGACAGTAAGTGACTGATGACTAAGCCTGATTGCTGTTTTGCTTTTCTGACCTGCAGCATGTTTAAATGTTTAAAAATCAGAGATGCCATATGTGAAAAAAAAGAGATTATTGTGAAAGACCTCAAAAAAATCCACCTGTTATTTACGTAGATATTTTCTGACTTTGAACAATTGTAAAACTCAAAATTTTTAAGTATATCTTTTAGTGGAAAAATATGTTTAAAACACTAAAACTAGTTTTTTTGTTTTGTTTTTTTTCTTCCATTAACTCTTGCTGTGTCAGATTTTAAATTGCCAGTGTGTGTTTCCAGCCACCTGTTTTGGGAATAGAATTACTAACTTCTTAATTCAAATAAACATTTTCAGGTTTTATGCTGTTCATACTGTGCGGCACAAATAAAAACACAAACCCAGTGGAGCCTCATCAGGCTTGTAGAATCGGTTGGGACTCCCTCAAGGTTTATTTTTTTAAATATTTAAGACTACAAAGTTCTTCCATCCATTTCACATGTGCTCTTGTCTTCCCTCTTTTGAGAGAAACGGGCCTGTCTGACATTATATTTTTACCTATATCACTTTGAGCAACTCAAAAGTATGAATTTCAGTTTTTCTTTAAAGGGACAACCTTTCTCTTCTGTTTACTTAATGTACTGAGATGAAATGTTGGTTTTCTCATTTTTTTTCTCTCAGATATTGTGGTTCTGGAGTAAAAGTCGGATTTATTCTGAAGCTTTCCTCGCTACTTTAAAATGTGTGCCGACAGCTTCCTTATCTGCCTTTTATTGTTTCTCCATCTTTGGTTCTGCAGATGTCCGTCATAAAGCCGAGATTGTTGACATTAAAGATCCATCTTTGAAGCTTCTCCTGCAGGCGACCGTTTGTTTTATGTCGAGGGGATTTTTATTTTTTTTTGTCAGCCCATTCCCTCCCGAATACAGCTTTTGAAATATTGTAATTGGCGACTTTAAAGTAACCAAACATCAAATGGCTGCAGAAATGGTTTCTTTAACCACAGAGAGCATCAAAGGAAATGTCAGAGACACCTGGATGTTCATCAGTCCTCCAACTTCCCTCCCTAAAACAAAGCCTGCCCTGATAGATTAAAGTATCGCTAATGGTTGCGAAATCTGGTTTTGCTGCAGAGGTAATGCATTTATCTTCCTATATGCAAGGTCTGTCTGTGCTATGTGGATTTAAGGGAACGAAAAAGATAAAAGAAGCATCTCCTTCCTGGATGGGAGCTGTTTTTCTATTTTAATTGCTTGGTAATGAGGACGAAAATGCCGCTCGGATTCTTAGAGGCTGAGGTGTTCATTTGTTTATGTTGAGCACGGCGCCATAAATCACTCAGTTGCAGGTATTTACCTCACATCACTTAGCAGATGGGGTGGCGGTTAGCATTTTTAAACGAACAACATGAGCATTTTTCCCGCTGACATGTTTATTGACCCCTGCAGTAAGTCTCTCTCTCCCCCCCAAGTCCCCTGCTTCCCTCCTCCAGAACTAGCTGCTAATTTAATGCTGAACCCTTTCGCTTTATGATTGTAACGTGAGGCTAACACCAAACCATGGCGGCCTAAATCAATCAGGACTCTTTTTTTTCAGTAAGCAGAGAAAGCCGCTTTTTGTATCTCCAAGTCATCCCATTAACAAGAGTCCAACACCAACAAGGTTGTGGGTGGGGGTGGAGGGGTGGAGATCCATTGTGCTGATTTACTCAGTCTGTGCTGGTGAAAAACAGCTGCTTAATATCCCACTTGAAAGCAGCGCTCACTTCCTCTACTGTTAACAAGCCATTACAGTGAGTTATGCGCTCGCTCCTCCTCTGCATAAATTCAGCTTCTTTTTTTTCTGTTTAACTAAGTGGCCCAACTTTTAAAGCAAATACCTCTTTGTGGGGTTTTTTCATCACAGAGATCTCCTCTTAGTTTGTTTTTTTTTAAAGGGGAAATGTCTGCTGAAGACACCTCTGCTGTGCGTTCCGATGGGAACGTGCATTTGTAGCCACATGGCGTTCTTATAGTTGTGAGATGTGCTTTAAGGTGTCACCGGGTTTTATTTATTGTACGTACGGGAGACACTTTGCGTCCTTTAAGGTGGAGCTGTTAGTGTGAGCTAATGTCAGGGTGGCTTTAATTGAGCAGAGTGTTGCATGGCTGGTGATAAAAGCCCCATTAAATAAGTAACAGCTCCTAAAGTGGCATGCATGCAGCCTTGTAAAGCACGCTGCAGGAAAACACCACTTAGTCGCCTCCACGTGCTTTCTTCCCAACCATAATCTTGGCTTTATTGCTTCCCCAGGTGGACCGCCAGTCCCAGTTCATCCAGGGTTACCGGGTTCTGTACAGGCAGACGTCCGGACTTCCTTCGCCGGGGGCGTGGCAGACCCAGGACGTGAAGGTGCCCTCGGAGCGCAGCGTCGTCCTGTCGTCACTGAAGAAGGGCATCGTTTACGAGATCAAGGTCCGGCCGTACTTCAACGAGTTTCAAGGCATGGACAGCGAATCGAAGACAGCGCGGACCACCGAGGAGGGTGAGACTCAAACAAATTGAGTTTATGGAGATTAACCTCTTGGCTAGTTGTGTGTGTTCTTCTGGGGGGGGGTTTATCATCATTTCAATGTATTTCTTTAAAGGTTTTCATAAAAAAATACAGTACCTAGCAAACCTTTTTTTTCGATTCTGGAAGCATAACTACCAACCTTCAATTTTGGCCTAATAGTCGTTCCTTCCACCTTTACCATGACGTAAACTGCGTAAGAATGGCTTTGTGCAGCTTGTGTTGTCTTGTCGACATTGAACTGTTCATCTTCACCCCGACCACACACTGCCTTTACTTGCTTCATCTTTTTTATATTGTTGACTCACGATTGGCAGTGCTGCTGCCAAACTTCCCGTAATCCATCGCCCAGTATCCACACACCTACACTGTGATTGGAAACTTCACACACCTCCTGCTACAAGGATAAGCTGTCACCCAGAGCTTAATTTATAGAGACTCTGACAAGGCCGTAGCGCAGCGTGGTAAAAATCACTCACGAAGACGCAACGAGGGCCTTTGTTTGGATGAATTTACTATTTTGACCTTTGCAGGGAGGAAAATTGCATTCATCAATACCAGGGCAGCCTTTGGGTTTAATGACTTGAGTTAGCTTGTATGGTGAAGGTTTATATAACACGTCTTCTCAAAACCACAAAAAGAAAAATAGAAGCGCTTCAGTGTGGAGGCGAAGCCTATCTTAACCCAGCATATACAGGCCTGCGTGTGTTGGGAGACAGTTCACATCCTGCTGTGTTGACAGGCTCATTTATTTCCCTTTTCTCAAGGGGGTCGTATCTCCTGTGGCCAGCATGTGTATGCACTGCTCACACTGACTGGCCACAGGAGTGGAACTGCCACCACATCCCAGCTGTCCCCAACACACACCCCCACATGCCAGCACACCTATCTCCCATAGACCTCAGAGGCTACATGTCCCAGCTATTACGTGTGCTGATGGTATCCCCCTCCCCTGTCCTCTCTTCATATTCTGGTCTTCCAGAATTCCAGCCGTTTGCCATTTCTGTCATAATGCTGCTTCTGTTTCTTTTCATAACTAACACACTGTCAGACACTTTGCTCTGGGCTATTCAGGCTGCCTTGGATGACTAATGGGGGCCAGGAAAAAAATGGAGTTCAAGAGGTGATTAAAACTTAGGTTGTCCATTAGTGAACACAATTAGAAAATTCCCTGAGAAGGTTAGGGCAACTGAAACTATTCCCCTTAACCATTGTACCTCATTCTCCATATAAATATTTACACTGTCTTAAAAAATTTGATAGCATTTACAGTTCTTATACATTTGTACCACAGACTTCTGTGTTTTATGCAGATTTTGTGTCAATGGTTTTCTCATTTCAGATAGGTATGTGAAATTGGTTTTCAGTATAAAAACACCTTTTCTTTGAAGGCCTTAATGGTTTGGAGAACATTAGTTAACCAGAACACATCATGGAAGTGTTTAGGTTATAAAATGTCATCCCAACATCTTAACCAGCTCTATGTAAAGGGCCAGGATTATGTATTTTCCAGTCACATTGTATAGCTCAATCAAATTACTATGTTAACTTAAGCACCTTCATGACTTGGAAGAAATTTGACTTTGCATTTTCCATCCATCCATCCATCTTCTTCCGCTTATCCGAGGTCGGGTCGCGGGGGTAGCAGCTTCAGAAGGGAGGCCCAGACTTCCCTCTCCCCAGCCACTTCTTCTAGCTCCTCCGGGGGAATCCCGAGGCGTTCCCAGGCCATCCGAGCGACATAGTCCCTCCAGCGTGTCCTGGGTCTTCCCCGGGGCCTCCTCCCGGTGGGACGTGCCCGGAACACCTCACCAGGGAGGCGTCCAGGAGGCATCCTGACCAGATGCCCAAGCCACCTCAACTGGCTCCTCTCGATGTGAAGGAGCAGCGGCTCTACTCTGAGTCCCTCCCGGATGACTGAGCTTCTCACCCTATCTCTAAGGGAGAGCCCAGCCACCCTACGGAGAAAACCCATTTCGGCCGCTTGTATCCGCGATCTCGTTCTTTCGGTCATGACCCAAAGCTCATGACCATAGATGAGGGTGGGAACGTAGATCGACCGGTAAATCGAGAGCTTCGCTTTTTGGCTCAGCTCTCTCTTCACCACGACGGACCGGTACAGCGCCCGCTTGACAGCAGACGCTGCGCCAATCCACCTGTCGATCTCCCACTCCCTTCTTCCCCCATTTGTGAACAAGATCCCGAGATACTTAAACTCCTCCACTTGGGGCAGGACACCCCCCCTGACCCGGAGAAGGCACTCTACCCTTTTCCGGCTCAAGACCATGGCCTCGGATTTGGAGGCACTGATCCCCATCCCGGCCGCTTCACACTCGGCTGCGAACCGATCCAGCGAGAGCTGCAGATCATGATCTGATGAAGCCAAAAGGACCACATCGTCTCCGAAAAGCAGAGATGAGATCCTAAGGCCACCAAATCGGATCCCCTCAACACCTTGGCTGCGCCTAGAAATTCTGTCCATGAAAGTGATGAACAGAATCGGTGACAAAGGGCAGCCCTGGCGGAGTCCAACTCTCACCGGAAACGAGCCCGACTTACTGCCGGCAATGCGGACCAGACTCTGACACCGGTCATACAGGGACCTGACAGCCCGTATCAAAGGGCCCGGTACCCCATACTCCCGGAGAACCCCCCACAGGGCTCCCCGAGGGACACGGTCGAACGCCTTCTCCAAGTCCACAAAACACATGTAGACTGGTTGGGCGAACTCCCATGCACCCTCCAGGACCCTGCTGAGGGTGTAGAGCTGGTCCAGTGTTCCACGACCAGGACGAAAACCACACTGCTCTTCCTGAATCCGAGGTTCGACTATCCGACGGACCCTCCTCTCCAGGACCCCTGAATAGACCTTGCCAGGGAGGCTTAAGAGTGTGACCCCTCTATAATTGGAGCACACCCTCCGGTCCCCCTTTTTGAACAGGGGGACCACCACCCCAGTCTGCCAATCCAGGGGAACTGCCCCCAATCCAAGGGAGTCTCCTCCTGGGGACTCCCTTGTTCTGCTGGGGGACTTCAACGCTCACGTGGGCAACGACAGTGAGACCTGGAGGGGCGTGGTTGGGAGGAACGGCCCGCCCGACCTGAACTCGAGCGGTGTTCTGTTGCTGGACTTCTGTGCTCGCCATGGATTGTCCATAACGAACACCATGTTCAAGCATAAGGGTGTCCATATGTGCACTTGGCACCAGGACACCCTAGGCCGCAGTTCGATGATCGACTTTGTCATCGTTTCATCGGATCTGCGGCCGTATGTCTTGGACACTCGGGTGAAGAGAGGTGCGGAGCTGTCCACTGACCACTACCTGGTGGTGAGTTGGCTCCGGTGGTGGGGGCGAAAGCCGGTCAGACCTGGCAGGCCCAAAGGTGTTGTGAGGGTCTGCTGGGAACGTCTGGCGGAATCCCCTGTGAGACGGAGCTTTAACTCCCATCTCCGGCAAAGCTTCGAACACGTCCCGGGGGAGGTGGGGGACATGGAGTCTGAGTGGACCGTGTTCCGTGCCTCCATTGTCGAGGCGGCCGATCGGAGCTGTGGCCGCAAGGTTGTCGGTGCCTGTCGCGGCGGCAACCCTCGAACCCGTTGGTGGACACCTTCGGTGAGGGATGCCGTCAGGCTGAAGAAGGAGTCCTATCGGGCCTTTTTGGCCTGTGGGACTCCGGAAGCAGCTGATGGGTACCGGCAGGCGAAGCGGCATGCGGCTCGGGCGGTTGCTGAGGCAAAAACTCGGGCGTGGGAGGAGTTTGGAGAGGCCATGGAGAAAGACTTCCGCACGGCTTCGAGGCGATTCTGGTCCACCATCCGGCGTCTCAGGGGGGGGAAGCGGTGCAGCACCAACACTGTTTATAGTGGGGATGGTGTGCTGCTGACCTCTACTCGGGACGTTGTGGGCCGGTGGGCAGAGTACTTCGAAGACCTCCTCAATCCCACCAACATGCCTTCCACTGAGGAAGCGGAGCCTGGGGACTCTGGGTTGGGCTCTCCAATCTCTGGGGACGAGGTCGCCGAGGTCGTTAAAAAGCTCCTCGGTGGCAAGGCCCCGGGGGTGGATGAGATCCGCCCGGAGTTCCTTAAGGCTCTGGATGTTGTAGGGTTGTGTTGGTTGACGCGACTCTGCAGTATCGCATGGACTTTGCATTTTGATGCCTTAAAATTGGGCCTCTGTTTCTTTAAGCATATCATCACATTTCATGATGCTGTTTATAACCATTCTCAGGCGCATTGGACTGAGAAGTAGTTCGTAAGATGAGCTCAGCAGACTCACAGTTCACCAGGTGTTAAAAGCTGCTGACGCTAGTCTAGAGGGGCTGATGGGAAGAGGCGTTGGGGAGAGGTAGGCTAACGGGAGGAGCTCTGTGGAAATAGGTGGAGCTTTGTGAGAGGAAGTGTTTAGGCCCCCTCTGAATGGTTGATATGGGAGATTCAAGGATTCCTCAAACATGCAAAGAAGAATCAAAGTAACCAGCAATGACAGAACAACATTATGACATGTTATAAAGATCAAAATTTTACTTAGTGAGTTAAAGATGCAATGAAAAAAAGAATTGGCAACAAATTTAGTTGAGACATTGCTTAAAAGACTTAAAGATGTAAAAGCAGTTAAAGTGGAATTCCAAAGAAGTGGACTCTACTTGACCTTTGAAGGCAACTGAATTTATTAAAGATTATTAAGGTAAAAGAAACTAAATAAAAATGCACATCACACTTTTTTCATAAAAAAAGAAGACCTTAGAAGTTGAGGCTACAAAATCCCAGTTAAATCATTTTAGGTTTGTGGTTGTAATGTGAAAAAATGTGAAATGTTCAACAAATGCCTTTGCAATGGTCTGTGTACCTAGGCTGATAAATTGATTCTGGCTCCCCTCTCATTACACCTGAAAGTCTACCTGAGGTGGAGTATACTTTAGGAAACAACAGTGCTTATACAGAAAGAAAGGAAAATCATTTGTCGTCACTTAAATGTTCATTTGTCGGCTAATTTTCCACGTTGCTCTCTAGGGAGATCCCACACTGCCCACGCCTTGTCATTAACCATTGGCTACGTTTTAGTAATGACCGGCTCTGTTTGTCTTCCTCCCATCATTCAGCACAGCATGGTGAGCACATGCGAGACAGGGGGGTCACATTCCTGCCTGCCATACATCAGTCCGCTAATGGCCCTATTAGCACAGCCTCCAAGGCCTCTAATGAAAAATGTGTATTGTTTAGCACAAATATGCATGATAATCAGCTGCTAAATCATTCATAACATTAACTTTGAACGACATTGCCTCTGATGGCTTCCGTGGACAAGCCGGGCACTTCATCACCTGAACGCAACGCAGTGCCGCGCACGGCGCCGGGCGCATTCGCTCGATCAGATGCTCGCTCGGAAGATTGTTTCTAATCTGGCCAAGGTGTTGAGTTCATCATTGGAACCATTCATCTTCCACCGTGCCAGGGCCTCCTGGCTCTCTCGGGGCCCGTGTGGCCAATTGCGCTGAGGGATGAGCACAGATTTACGGGGTGACACGTGCCATTTTGGATAGAGGTGAGGTGAGGGAGAGGCAGCACCAGGAGTAATTGACCTGTCAGTATTCCGCCGTGCCGATCCCTCCTCCCCCCAACCTGCCAGCCACTGCGGAAATGAGAAAACATTATTTTTAAGGCGTTATTTCCAGTTGGGCCAACTGTTATTTATTTTTTTTCCGTCTCATGCCTTGTGGGGTCAGAAGATTGTTGCCATCAGAATAACAATGGAGGTTTATGAAAGCCCGGGCTGCTCTTGTTTCCATCCTCTCCACCTGTCTGCCTGCGGACAGAGCCGATGCATTCCCAGGTACCTCCCTCCGTCCCTACCTACTGGCTTTAGTTTCATCCGCCCGATCGATGAGAGTCTGTCGATGTGTTTACTAAGACATTGTTTCCCACCTATTAAATGACTTTTTTTTTTTGCTTTTTCATATTTCTTTGGATTTTCATCCCAATAAGCCCGTTGACCCTTGTGCCAAACCGGTCAACGACAGAGTCTTAGCTTGACTGAGAAGTCTTGCCTGACTCTGCCAAGCCATCATCGCACGAATCAATACCAGTATCCTCTGTGCAAATCCACTAGAGTGGAGCAGCGGCTGATATATGAAATCACAGTGAAATGTTAAAGACAGCTGATAGCCATGTCAGATCTGACCTGATCTTATCCTTACAGTCAACTGTGTCTTCCCTACAAAATGCTATTCTTTTTCAAAGACATGGACACTGGTGGTGTCATTGTTTTTTTCCCCTTTTCTCTTATGGTTCAATTTCAGGCACTCTTATGGAAGAATAGAATACCTATCAAAAATACTAAAAACACAAAATTTTATATATTTAATGTTTTATCAAATTGGCCCAACTGGCTGGGGCCCAACTGGCTGGGGAGAAGGAAATCTGGGTAGGCTGCTGTGCTGCAAACCGGCTCTAGATGAAACGGGAGATGGATGGATGGCAAATATTTGACTTTGGAAGTCACTTAATTAGAGGATGTTTATATAGATTTGTTAAAGAACATTAGTGAACAAACCAAACAAGAAAACTCGGAAGACCAAAGAACACAGAAGACAGGTCAAGGATGAAGAAGTGTTGGGTTATATTATATCATAAGCGCTAAGGTTGCAATGGGTAACTTTTATATAATATGAGACAGACAGTCTGTGAAACAAAATGAGGTCCTCTGCCTGTGGTCCTACTGCTATCTGCAGAAATTCATTGTTCAGTTAGCAACAACCAATCACAGCTAAGAAGGAGGAGGGGCTTAGCCCTTGCTCTCTGCTACACTGCAGCTCTTTCCTGACGTGAATGCTCAGGATAGTTAGTATGACGGCCAATGAATGGTTTTCCTGTGACGGTAAGTTGTTCGTAAACCATCAGCACATATAGTAGCACGCACACAAGAATGATTTACAGCAGTAAGGCCCTCCTTCTGGCTCTGATTGGTTATTTCTGATCAGAAACTGAGTATTTCTGCAGACTGCTATAGGAGAACAGAGAGAAGGCAGAGGAGCTTGATTTTTTTCAAAGATTGTCTGTCTCATACAGTCAGAACTTAGTGACAGTTGTTAGAAGTATGGAAAAAAACATATTGTTTATAAACGTTACATGCTACAGCTTTAAGCTTCTCGTTGAGTAAAACAGATTGGTGTTAACAGCATTGTGTTAGCTTGTTATGTAAAGTTCCAGTAAGTAGATTAAAGCTTGTGTGTGTGATGTCTGTAAACATTAGCAAGTCTCTGTATATTCCCCATTTCTCATTGCTGACTATTGAGAAACCGTATCAGAGCTGGCCATGCTGCATCTGACCGTCGCTCCTCCCTCTCTTTCAGCTCCCAGTGCCCCCCCTCAGCAGGTAACCGTCCTGACGGTGGGAAACCAGAACAGCACCTCCATCAGCATCTCCTGGGACCCCCCTCCACCCGACCACCAGAACGGCATCATCCAGGAGTACAAGGTCCTTTTCAGGAAGCGACCGTCATCCATTCCCACCGCACCCCTACACGACTAAATTAAAATCAACTTCTTTATTTTTTTTTTTGCCTTCTCAGATCTGGTGTCTGGGGAACGAGACGCGTTTCCACGTGAACAAGACGGTGGACGCAGCCATCCGCTCTGTGGTGGTGGGCGGGCTGCAGGTGGGCCTGGTGTATCACGTGGAGGTCGCCGCCAGCACCAGTGCAGGAGTGGGAGTGAAGAGTGAACCTCAGTCTATAATCATCGGTGAGATAAATTGATAGAAATCCATCGCGGCCTTTCGGCGTCCACTTTTTGAGAGAAAGTGATGCTGGAGGGAGCGGGGGGAAAGCAACCAAACAGATGATATTGTTGAAACGGTGTTATTTGGAAATGTGCTCTGACTGTTTGTGATTTATGTGGAGCTCTGGCAGATTTTCTCTGATTTGACCCATAACTGATGACTTGGCCTGCAGCGTGTTCTTATTTCCCCAGTGTCACTCACATAATCCATCTCTGAGAGCAGAACACTGAGCTTGCACTCATAATATAGTTTTTTTTTTTTTCGTTTCCTTGTCTTCAGAGCGGCCTGCGCTCAGACGGCTTTGACGGAACAATGTGGATCAGCGTCTTTTCGGTGCGTCGCAGCGTTTGTGAATAATCCACGTGTTTGTTACCTTAAGAAGTTAGCGGTGTTACAGTGAGGTACTTTGTGATTCCGGTTGTACCTTGCTCCGAGAAATATTTGTCAAGCCGGCTAGCGGGAGCTGACGTGGGATTGGGGATCAATAGAGACCGTGGCGCTCTGCTCTCATTTCATGCGGTGTGTTGCAGTGGCGGTGGAGTGAATTAGAGGCTGAACAAAGCAAACAGCCTGATCACCTGGGGCTTTGCTGTGAGCTGCTAGACTTTGTCTTTTCCAGTCTGATCATTGTGTTTCACCTCACATCCTTTTTTGCTCTTTATCCAGTTTTGACGGTCAATATCCTCCTCTAAAACTCAACAAAACCTTAGATGAAGCACAGCAACACCAGAATGTCTTGGAAAACGTATGCAATTTTCGATTCAACTCAGACGCCTTTATTTATCGCAGAGGGACAATTTCAGTGGACATGAACAGTACGAATATACTCAAAAAGCCTCTTTAAATGTCTGCCTCTCCAGAAACAAATCTCAAAATATTCTCTTATGTCTGGGTCTGTATCTGGAATAGCAGAAGCATATGTCCATGTCACTGGATTGAAGACTATAATATTATAATGAACTATAATACGGTATGAAACGTGTTGCAAAAGTAGTTTTTGCTTTTGAGCTTGAGTCGTCGATACAGTGAATTTGCTTAGGTTGACAGGAAATGTTGGTTTTCTGCCTGTATTTCTGTAGTTCTGTTTGTTCATATCTGCACATTTAAAGCTTGGGGTATGGACGCTTTCTAAAAGAAAAATGTTTTTCACATATTTGTTCAAACTGTCATCGTATTGTGACAGTATGGTGTGAAACAGATAATCTATTAAAAAAAATCAAGCTCAGTTGCCTTACCATGAATGCTAGGCTAGCTAGCATGGCCACTGATGATGGTGGATAAATGGTTTTCCTGTAATGGTAAGCTGTTTCTCCACCATTAGCACATTGAGCAGCGCATACATGAGTATGCTTAACAGCGAGAAGACCCTCCTCCTGGCTCTGATTGGTTGTTTCTGACTGGGAGCGGTGCATGTCTTCAGACTGCAATAGTAGTTCAGGGAGGAGGAGGTTCATGAGTTGTTCCACAAATAACCTGTCTCATGTTGCACTGTAACAACATTTGGACAGTTTTAACAAATACGTATAAAAAAAAAAACATTTTTACATTTCTCCAGCTCTTCTAAAAATGATCAAGACCTGCTTATTTTTAGCTCTGGTTCCAAACAATCCTTTGTGTATTTCTTACTGTGAACAAACATAATATTTCAAAGTCACGGAGTGCTTCATAGACAACTGACGTTTCCCGCGGGAGATTTAAAGCATACGTAGATTTTTTTTCTTCCCTTCACAGCTTGGCACTGCTGCGTATTAATCTCGTCTGCTTTGCTTGCGTGCCCTTAGGGAAAGAGTTCCGGGACGTGATCATACACGGAAACCGAAACAACAGCATCACAGAGCAGATAACGGATGTGGTGAAGCAGCCGGCCTTCATCGCCGGCATCGGAGGCGCCTGCTGGGTCATCCTCATGGGCTTCAGTATCTGGCTCTACTGGAGGAGAAAGAAGAGAAAGGGTCTAAGCAACTATGCAGGTTAGCAACGGCTGGCTGCTCAGGTGCCTGAGCAAAAATGATGAAAAAAGGTCCTCCACTTCTCTCTCTCTCTCTCTCTGTACTAATTTTTTTATTGTTTTTTTTTCTTCCTCTCCCTTCAAAGCGAGAATGTTTTATCATTAGATCATTATCCATCAATACCATAGCCGCTGCTAGCGATATCATCAAGATGAATGCTCTGTTCCGGCTCCGCGGGGAGACACATGTTAGCTCAGATCGTTTCCGGCAGGCTGCTGGTTTTTTTTTTGTTTTTTGACAATTCCACACACAGACTTATTAGCCCAAGGTGGTGGAGTCGAGGTGCCACAACGGAGCGGTTGGAGCCGCAGCTATAGTCCGGCTCTACGCCCACACACTGACCCTTACATGTTCATGGTCGATATCCCCAAGCCAGTCCGCTTCCTCTGCCAAGTGCAGCGGCTTTCATTACAGAGGTGGAAATGGAAATGCACTCTCTCTGGGGTTTTTTTCCTCTCCTTATTAATAATCAGATATTCAAGAAAAGCACATTTAAGGGAATATATTTGCTCATTTTTCCGGGGAAAAGCGTGAACTGCGGCATTGATGTTTGCTGTTTCATCTTCATGTGCTACATTTTGTGTTTTGTTTTCTGTTTTATTTGTGGGACCTGCTCAGCGGCCCCTGAGCCGGCTGCTTCTCTGGCTGCAGCGGTGCATCTCAGCTCCACTCCCCCCTACACACACACACACACACACACACACACACACACACCCTCATGCCAACACACGCCAACACATCCCCCCCTCTCAAAGCACTGCTTTGCTCTGCAAGCTTTTTTAACACAAAACGTTTTCTGTCTTCTTGTTTTGCAGTTCAGTCCTTCACCTTCACCCCTGCAGGTACTGTTCATTTGTCCCATCACCTCGCCCTCCTCCTCACCCTAATCCCCTCCTGAGCGCAGAGTCATCCTCCTATCCGCTTTTACTTCCCATGCTCGGACTACAACCCTCTTGATCATGGCTAATAAAACCAATTTAAACATCACACGGGTGGAAACATTTTAACCTGCCAAACATTTACAAGTCAGTTTTTGCTATTAGCCATGATTTTTATACCTGCATACTGAAACTGTTTTCCTTGCCAAGCCTAAAGCCGATTTTATTTATTTTTTTATTTCTGTCTGTCTTAGCGATCTGGTTCTGGTTTCCGAGCTCGGTTTCATTTTATCCATCTTCCTCCTCCTGCTGAAATGTTCCTTTTAGTTTTATTTCCAGTGATCAAATCATGCTGTGCTTTACCTGTCCACATTCCTCCAGTTTCATTTAGGCATCTGACTTTTGTTTATTTTTCTTTTTGCCGTAACATCTTTTACACAGAGCTTTGGGCTGGACCTTCTCAGATTCCTTGGCTAAAATCTAATCTTAAAGGAGCAGTGTTGTGTATTTTACAGACACATGGTGCCATTTTATAGCGCAATCAAGTAACTATGTTGAGTTTATTTATTTTTCTATCTCTTTTTTTTTTTTACTTTTCCATAAACAAGTCAGAAATGAAGAAAAACACACAATACTGGGGACGAAACTAATTCAGGAATATATAAACAATATTTATGCACGAGCTTATGATACCTTCACTTTGTTATAGATAAGCATCATCCAAATGTTGAACTGACATCTTGAACAACTTTAATGTTTGAAAAAACACAAAACCCTGGCCAATAGAAGTAATAAAAAATGTTCCTAATACTATTAAAAACTTGTTTTTAAAGTTATGGAAATGGTGTATATATATATATATCACATAATTTTAAATAACTATAACTTTGTAATTTGATGCCCTGCAGACCACCCCTGTCCACCCTGTCAGTTCCTGACAGGGCTTTCCCCACTCAGTTCCTCCAGACTAGTGGCAGCAGTAATTAGCAAACACCCGTTGGAAGTGGAAGTTTGCTGATTTCATTATATGTACTATTTCTCAGTCCGACGCTCCTAAGAAAGGTTAACAGCATAATGAGAAACATTGTTGTGATAATGTGCTGAAAAGGCAAAGTGTCAGAAAGAGCAGGAGCTTCTTAAAGAGACAGAGGCCCAATTTCAAGTTGTCAAATTAAGAAGTCAAATTACATTTAAGTTATTTTTGATATATGCAGCATTTTTATAGTAACTGAAGTTAACAGTTACTATGATTGTACTATAAAATGTCACTATGTGCCTGGAACATACATATTACTGCCCCTTCTAAGTAATTTCTGAACTTTTTAGGGACATCAGATACAAGTGATGAATGCCACACTTTAGATTTCATTTTGTAAAATTGTTTTAGAACCATTAATCCTTTTGCTTCCACTTTGCAAGGGTTAAGGTTACACTATGTTGTGCAGGTCATTACATAAAATCCTATTGACATTTGTGGCTGCAAATGACAAAAATGGGGATTTTTTGGGACGCCTCGCTTTCCCGCCTTAACCTTAAATGGAAACAATTTTGTCAAAGCATGCATGAATATGAATGTGACCTCTACTTAATATAAAGCATTAAATCAGCACATTATGAAAGATAAATAATCTTTGCAAAAACTGTGCGGTTTTCAATCAGTCTTCTTAAACACCAAAGAGGAAGCAGGTTATTTTGAAAAAAAAAAAAAGCTTTTACTGGCAAGCACAATTTTAACGTTCAGTTCAGCAGAGATCAAAAGCTGAGACTGCGGGGTGATATTTGGAGCGTTCATCAGAATGTGATCGAGGGGTTTTATACTGCTGCTTTCTTTCTATTGACAATTAGCTGATGTATCGAGTGTCCTGTCTCAGCGCAGTAAAGCTGTCGGTACACGAGAGGTAAATCACAACACTGGTGTGGCACACAGCCAGCAGGAATTAGATTTGATGGAAATTTTATATGCTGATTACACTTCGTCAGCCCCCTCCCCAGTGCTGATGCTCATTAAAGGGGATTAATCTGAATTCATATTGGAGAAAGTGCTTATCCAGCCCAGCCCGGACAAGCCGTGTCAGTCCGGCTAACATTAAAATGCGCCTCAGCAGCCCAGAAAAGGGCCAGCCTTCAGATGGAGACTTCAGAAGCGTCCTCAGCCAGCTCCTGTCAATCCTCACCCAGACAACGAAGTTTCCTTAAATGCAACTTCTGCCGGTGGAGGAGCAAAGAGCTCAAGGCTTTGGCTCTGGTTGAATCAAGATGTCTGCCTGTCTCAAAAGTGGAATTTCTATCCTCACAGAGCAAAGTATTCACACCATTTGGTCACATCCCAACCACAAGCTTCAGAGCATAAAGCAAAACCTTTTATACCATTAATGTTCAGAGCGCCCAAACCAAAGCTGCAGAATGTAGCTTTTATAAAAAAAAGTTACATATTTGTTAAAACAATCACTATGTTATGACAGAATATGAGACAAGTAGTCTAAAAATATCAAGCTCCTCTGCCGCCACTTTGTGGTCCTACTGCCATCTGCAGAAATACACAGCTCAGTCAGAAACAACCAATCAGAGCGAGGCGGAGGGTCTTATCACTGTCAATCAATCTCATGTATGTGCTGTAGCTGTGCTAATTGAAATGAGAAACAATATACCATTTCACGAAACTGTTTGTCTACCATCATCTGTGACCATGCTAACATAACAATAGAGCTGCTCACACCTTCCAGCCCCAAGGTCTCAACTACGCTACTCTGGCGTGGCTAGCTGAATGCTAAGGCTAGTTAGCATCATGGCAGATAAACAGTTTTTTTGTAACGGTAAGTTGTTTCTCTACCATTTCCACATTTAGTGGATGGTATATGAAGAGGATTCTCAGTGCTAAGAACCTCTTTCTTTCTGGCTCTGATTTGTTGTTTCTGAAGCTTTTGGAAGGAACCCCAAAAGGTTTTTGACCCAAATCATAATTTAAAAGATAATTATTCCTGATACTGACCAGATGGGTATAAACTTTTGAATTCGAAGGAAGTTACAAAAAACGATTTCTAAAATGGACATTAAGCTAATTGAAATAATGTCGGTCATTTTAACTAAGCTAACACAAGAACAGTTTGGTTTGAGTTAACGTCAGACAGAAAAAAAAGTATTTTTCAGTATATGTAAATATCTGGTTTCAACTGTAGGTAATGCATATTTTACCCATTCTTCTTTGCAGAATAGCTTAAACTCAGTCCGATTGGATGAAGAGTTTCTGAACAACAAATTTCAAGTCTTGCTTAAGATTTTCAGTTAGATTCCATCGTAGCATGGTTTTGTATTTTTAGTGTCACTGTCTTGATGGAAGGTGAACCTCTGCCCTCATCTCGATACTTTTGCAGCTCAAAATACCCCACATACTGTACATCACACTTTCAAATTTTAATTTGCAAAACAATTTCGCTCTAATTTATTTCAGTTCACATGAAATCCCCAAAAACCAATTGACTATTTCTGCAAGGTACTGAGAAGGTTAGAGAAGTTCTGATAGGGATTCACTGTTTTAGCGACTCCCGTCTGCAGAGTTCTCATCTGTTTAGGGAGTTCCTCCTGGCTCTCGTCTGTTTCTCAGAAGAAAAACTAAACAAAACATCGCTTGCCTGAGCTTGTTCTGGAATCAACTTGAATGAAACTGGAAAAAACAAAAAAAAGAGGAAGAATGTCGAGTCTTCCTCTCTTTAATCTCCATCTGTGAAGCAAATGAGCCAAATTACTAACAGCTTTCCTTCCCCTCTCTCTCTCTCTTTAGTAAAGCAGTCCTCTGATATCTTTCCTTTTTTCTCATTGGAATGAGGTGAATTCCATAAACCCGACGGTTTTCGCTGCAATCCATTGAAGTTCTTAAAGGCTTAGAACTTTCCCTGCTGCTTTGTCATCCTGAGAATGCCTCAATTTAGGAGTTTTACAAGCCAGAGGGGGAGTTCTTCCTTTTATCTCTGCATTTTGTTCCTGGATCAGACCACATGCATGGCTTCTGGGGATTCCTGCTAGCCGCATGACCGGTGTCTCAGATAAAAAAAAAACTCAAAGTGATTAATGAGCCCTCTGCCTTTTCTAATCATTTTTTTTTTGTTGGAGTTTAATCACAAATCTGATAGTGACTCGACAGCAAAATCAAATAGATGAAATGAGTTTTGCTTCTCATCTGGCACCTTGTCCTTGAAGAGCACATGACATCTTGATTTATGTAAATCGAAGCGATATGCAGGCTGAAAAAAAAAGGCACCAAAGACATCGCCCGCAGAGGGACAACCGAAACCCATGGTGAATGCATTAACAATACAAAACAAAAAGAATGAGCACTTTGCTGCTGAAACACAAGGGCAAACTGGACCAGACTAGTAAGATAGAGCTCACCGTCTTATTAGTAGTAGTGCAAAACTCCTCTGAACTTTTTCATATGTCTTAGTGTTATAAATATAAACTGGAATGTCTTCTTGGGTTCTTTGTGACACAACAAAATGACACATTTCCTTCAATATTTTTGATAGATTATTTGCAATGTTTGGAGTGCGTTTATATTCTACCTGCTTCGCTTCAACATAAAAGAACTGTCTAGTCATCCTAGTGCCAAGCTTTGCAGCGGAAAAAGAGAGTTTTGTCAAAATTGGCATGTGTTCCATGAAGCGAATTTGTTTTGAAATGTCAAATTGCGCAATTCTATGGCTTCCAAAGGGTAAGGACGGCTTTGTGATGTCTTTAAAGCCATGTTTGTATCGCCCATAAATATAATGCTTTTTTTCTTTGTCCTGTTTCTTTCCTTTCTCCTGCCTTTAGTGACGTTCCAAAGAGTCGACGGCGGTCTGATGAGCAATGGAAGGTGAGTGCTGCCACCAAAATAAAAGTGTCTGTTCTCGAATCCTCTGGCTCACGCAGTCTTTCCTCCGGAGTCACGCATGAACTCCTCGGCAACCGCTCCCGATTCTAACGCTGATAAATGACTGATGGCTTCCAAAGATTACCAATACCCGTTCTAATGCCTACCGCACAGGCCTGCCTCTCCCCCCATCCCCCAAATATACATCCCTACCACATCTCCATTTATGCATCAATAGATATACTCATAAATCTCCTCAGCAGAATTAACAGAAACAATTTAAGCAGAGAGAGGCTTTTATTTTGTCATTTATCTTCCGCCTGCTGGCTACGGGTAACCCCAAAGCCCTCTTGAGTGATAAATTTCCCTGTCACCTTGCGTGGGCGGCTGGGATCTGAGCACATGTAATAATGTAAAAATAATTACCCAGGGGAGAGGTGTGCGTGTGGATGTGGGTGTGTGTGGACATCTCCATGCAGCCCTGCTCCGTTTCAGTGCGTGTTAGTGGAACGGGACGAACTGCAGTGAGCAGGGTGAGTCTCGGTGGCACCAGTCGTCCTCTGTGGGGATTCATGGGACTCCCTGGAGGATCCCAGGTTTCTGCTTATCACATCTGGCCCGGGGCAAACCAGCACATCTCCAATGCTCACTGAAAGATCGTGACTAAACGTGACCCTGCTTGTCTTTCTTCTTCTGGGAGGGTGTTCATCCCATAATCTGGCGTTTTTTTTTTTACATCTCCTGCATCAATGCAGTAAAAGGGCGATTTTCACCCAATCGTTCTGCGAGCTGCCAGCAATCCCTTAATGAATTAGCCACACCACTTGCTTGTCATGCCGCTTCTCATCTACTTTCTGCTGTTATGTTTTTCTTTCAATTTTCCACATAAGCGGTTCCAATTCTCACTCCGTGTCTGTAATTTTTTTTGGGGTGGAGAGGATGCTTTAGAAATCTTTTGTCAGCAGCCTCTGAACGCCATAATTTTCTCGAGATGCACCAATCAATCGGCCAGAAATTCTGGGTTGCACAATTTTCCCCTGATTGGCTGTGATCAGTGATCAGCAGGCCAAACGCTGCAAAATCAACTTCTCCCGCTTTTTATTAAATCCTAAAATACCCCGCTATGTTCCGTCTGTAAATGGAAATTTCAGTTATAAGACCTATAATAGTGTTATTTTTTTTTTAAATATGAAAATGATGACTGACGGAAGACGTGTTGTCATGGCTGCTTTTCCCTGAACAGTGGCACTGCTAAGGTTTTAAGGTGGCCCAGGTTGAGTATTGCATCGCAAGCAGTGCCTTACTACTACTGCTTTATTCATAAATCACTTTACAACAACATATGTGACAAAGAGCTGTACAGATAAAATGAAAGAACATTTACAAGTTGGAAAAGACAAAAGGAAAAAAAAGACGATGATGAAAACAAAACACTTATACAAGCAAAAGTCTCAAAGTGTGTTAAAAGCCAAGAGTTTTAAGAAAAGTTTACAATATAGGGGCATTCTAACATGAAACAAAAATAATTATTTGCTATTCCCATCATTTTGGGGCATCAGTCCTAACAGTTCTGTCTCCTCTGATCTTCAGTGGCGATTAAAGCAGGTGTTGGTATTTGTGGCGTTGTGAGCAGGTTCCACCTCCTCCTGGAAAAGTACATCAGCATCTCCATAGCATTCCAAGCAGAGTTAAAAAATACACAGTGCTGTAAAATTTTCTGTTAGACATCTTTGGACTCGATAAGATGCAGAGCACCAGCATCAGCAGGTGACACGGCCCCTCAGATCATCACAGGCTGTGGAAACGCCACACTGAACCTCTAACAGCCTCTCCCACCTTGATTTTCAAGTAAAAGCCAAAATATACTTTTATCTGTAAGGAGGACTTTGGACCTTCTGTCTTGTTGTGGAGTACATTAACACACGTAATGCAGCGGTTGGAGCCCATGGACTGAATACATCTGTGTGTGTTGGCTCTCAAAGCGCCGGCTCCAGCTGCAGTCCACATGTTCTTGACTAAACCCTGCGTCACAATTGTCTCAAGACTACAGTTGCCATAATTTCCAGACTATAACTGCTAATTTTTTCAACACATTTTGAACACTGCGATGTGGGTAATATGAGGATTTTCATCAGCTGGACTGCTGCATGATGAGGAGGACAGACACGCTAAAGAGTGAGAAGAAAGTTTCATTAAAACAACAACAAAGGAGAGACTGAGGAAATGTCTGTGAGGCCAGGGATGATACTGTTGTAGGACACGCACAAAAACCATCACCAGTCCTAAACGAACACAACCACATGCCTAAAAAACATCATTCTCACAACGTCCCCCTTTGTTCTCTGCTTAGCTGCTGCTCCTTCCCCACACCGGAGCCTGCTGTGAATTCTAAGGCTAGTTAGCATGACCATCAATGATGGTGGATAAACAGTTTTCCTGAAACAAGCTAACTTCACTATTAGCACATTGAGCAGTGTGTACACAAGGGTGATTGACAGCACTAAGACCCTCCTCCTGGCTCTGATTGGTTGTTTCTGACCAGGACTGGAATATTTCTGCACATGGCAATAAGAGCACTGGGAGGAGGAAGAAGAGATAGATTCTTTTCACAGATTATCTGTCTCATGTTATACTGTCACAACTTAGTGACAGTTTTAACACATATGCAGAAATCATACTGTTTATTAAAGTTACATACTGCAGCTTTAAGGGACATCTGTGTAATTTATCTTCTTTTTGGCAAATGTTTCAGTGGTTTGAAAGTTTGTTAGCTTGACCACTTAGCCACATTTGGCTTAGGGAAAAAGCACCAGCCAGCAAATAAACAAAAGTAAACTACCCCATTACATTTGATTTATTTATTTTGGATGTACATGCACCCACCCCTAAAAACACACTCATGTACACCCCGGACGTTGTGAAACAAAAGACAATTTTTATTAATGTTTTTTTCCCCACATTTTGTTGATAATATAAGCTAAAAAAAAGGAAAAAAAAGTCAAATGTGATAAAACATTTTTTTAAAAACTCAAGACACACAACATTAACACCTGTGGCATTTTGACAAGTGTGGAATATATATTTATCTTTTTCTCTTCAAAGTTAATGTTGTGCCTTATATTCCGCTGCTCTCAATAGTCTGTAAATTACGGTATCTCTACTGCTGGTGCTCTTTTTTTTTTTCAAAAAATTTATTTTTTTTTTACCCCTCCAGGGGGTCTTTTGTGGGCTCTAGTGTATATGACACTAGGCTGACAGGAAAGGGGGATAGCAGAGGGGGGAAGACATGCAGCAAATGTCACTGGGTCCGGGAATCGAACCTGCGACGGCCGCGTCGAGGACTCAAGGCCTCCAAACGTGGGTCACACTATCCCCCACGCCACCACAGCACGCCCTAGTGCACATTTTTTGACACATTTTAGTGACCTTTTGTGGATTTTCTTGCATTAAATATGTTTTTTTACTGCTATTATGTAACATTATGTAATAGTCCTATTTTTAAGATTTTTTTTTTTTTACTGAGATGCGTCTGTTCTTTATTGCATTAAAGAGGATCATTTTGTAATCTCAAATTTTTGATTTGGTTTCCAAACTACTACTGTAATCCTCTGCACAGAACCTGCTGCCATCTTTCTCTTGTATGCATTATATTTTGCCGAAGAAAAATACTTTGATCAATCTTCATATGAATTGATAGTAACCATCACCAGCCTGCGTGATGCGTCTCGGACCTCGCTGTCGAGCCTTTGGTCTGCCTCTGTTAGCCACTCTGATGCCATCACATCCCAGATGTCAACGCTCCCATCTGTCCTGAAAGTGAATCTGTGAAGCTGATGATATCGGGCAAAAATAATAATAATAATAATAATAATAATAATAATAATTTGTTGCATGTAATATTAATTAGACAACGGCAAATGAAGCCACATCTGTTTCCATTTTCTCACTGGCTCGAGCCAAATTGCCCTGACTGAACAATTATACTTAATCGATCACAAAATAAATGATTCATGGAAGATGAATAGGCTGCAGATTGTAGAGACCTGAACAATTTGGCTTTGGCTGCTCAGTTAAAATTGATAAAAAGCTGATAAGGGTTCTTTACCCCCCTCCTCCTTTGCCAATAGGGAGTTAGTAATTAGGAGCTAGTAATAACTTCCTATCTCCACACTGATCAATGTTTTAGCAGAGCAGATTCACTCCTTTTGGCAGACCAAAGCGTGCTGAGGGAACAGGTTTTAATAAATCCGTTGCCATAGAGATTCCTATCCGTCCCAGGATCCGAAACCTAAATGAGATCATCTTCTCGGAGGGTTAATCCACAAAGTAATCTGTGTCTCCCATTGTGTTTAGATAACATCTGTACTTTAAATTCAAGTTTAATCAACTGGTCTGCCGAACCATAAACAACAGATTTATACAGTCGGTTTGGAATGAATCTGCCTTGCTCGGCGTATTTATCGGGAGCTCGGCGTCGGCCGGGTTTGCCGCTATTTATGGATTCACTCTCGTTCGTCGCAAGTTACTGAAATGTTTGGGAAGGAGGAAGGATTGTTGCTCCTAGTCGAATTTCATCTCCCAAGGTTGCCATCCGTCCACGGGTTGGACGGAGATTAAAAGTTAAACGTCAACATTTCATCAGCCGGATGTCCCCGAAACCTTTCCAATCCCCCCTACACACAAACACACACACATAAACACACACCTTTAACAAATACCCTCGGTAGAGATCAGTCTTATTGTAATTATGCTTTGCCGAAAACCACCGCGTGACAAATGCAAGGACAATACAGCAATTTCCACCTTCTGCTCCTTCCTTTCCAAGTGCTACTTAAAAGAACGAACAATGCCTTTATACTCAGCTATTTTTTCTTCTTCTTTTGCAGGGTGAAAGATTTTAAAATATACAAAAACAGAATGGGGATGTGTAGATGTGTAGTGGAACAATAAAAGGAAAATGGGGTTAGGAAAATATGGTATGGTAAGAAAGAATGATGGCAGCGGTGGAACGTGGCAGCCAGAAACAGAGGTGGAAGTACAGGGAGAGATGTATTACCCTATAAAAGTGCATGTGTCTGATGCACGACCATCAATTTGAATGACTTGTCTCCCCCGAGGGCCTGCTTTGGCATTCAGGAGCCACAGCGAGGGCTCTTAGCCCGTCACCAGGACTGTAGTTCATTTGAACTCCTCCCTTTTGCTGAACAGCTTTTCTCATTAGAACCGGTAGCTGAGACGGAGAGCGACTGCAGCACACCCATTACCTGGCCTTGTCCTCGGGGTTTGACTCTCTCCTAGTGTCTGGGAGCCAACACATCACCCTGCTGGAGCTCAGACAATGAGCCCCGCCGTCAGGCTGCCAGCTCTGACGCTAACTGTGTCGCAAAGCTTCGCTGGTCGCGCATTCCATAATGGGCTTCAAATAAAGCTACAAGTACAGAAGGAAAATGTTTATATTTCAAATATTTTCTGGACTTTTTTTAAAAAAAACTATTTTAGCCCATTAATATGTTTTGATCCAAGACGCTTCATTGTAGCTTTGTCGTGCTGGGAGGTGAACTTCTCTCCAAGTCTCAGATCTCCTGAATCCTCTAAAAGAGGATTTTATTTTAAGAGATGCACGACGTTGAACTCCGTCAACCTTCTCTGACAGATTTCACTGTTCTAACTTATTATTTTAGTAATTAAGTAATCTATTAATTATTCTGACAACTGATCGAGTAATCTAATTAAAAGTTGTCCAGTTCTGTAGCATCTACTTACGCCAGTAAAAATAAAGTACTGTGGCCTACCTGGGAAAGTCATTAACCGCCATCTTCATCGTCCTCCTTACAGTAACACCTCTAAAGTCATCTTCTTCTCCTGTGTCAGAATTGAACAGTGTCAGAATTAGTTCATTGTAGACTTCCTCAGTGCCACCCGTGATCTGTGTGACAAAAGTCACAGCCTATTGTCCAGAAATTAAGGCATTGTTTAGGATTGAAGAAAGTTCAACTTTAGGTTTCCTTTAACCAGAGAACCTTCTTTGATGTTACTGAAATATCTCAAAAAAGAATATTGACTTTCTTTCCACAATGCTTTGTTGTCATTGATCCATAAAGGCCGCATTTGTTTACCTTAACATGAATAGATGTCTAGTCCATAGATTCTACCATCTGAGCTGTGGATCTCTGAACACTGAACTCTTGACTTCTTTTTATTGTTCTCTTTGCCCTTTGTCTTTCTTTCCAAGAAAACGTCCCTAGAAAACCTCTAGGGCCTTCACCAAACAAATGTTTTTATGCTGACATTAATCTACACACAAGTGAGAACCATTTGATAAACAAATGACCTTTGAAGGTAATTATTGGTAAGGGAGTAAAGAGGGCTGCACACAATATGTGTTTTTTCTAAGTGCAAAATGTTGAACTTAGACTTAGACTTAGACTCACTTTATTGTCATTTTGCATGCACAGGGTGTATACAGAACGAAATTTCGTTGCATACGGCTCAGGACAGTGTTTTGAGGTTCCAATGTTGTGAGGTTATTCCAGAATAAAATAAAATACAGTATAAAATATGAATATAAATATGAATATAAAACATAAAGTGCAGGACTGACAGTAAAATGGAGGTTACTTAGCTATGTATATGTGCAAGGTATGAAGTGGAGACCAGTTTTTGAGTGCAGTCCAGTTAAGCCTTGCTTTTTCACTTGACAAGTGTTCACTACTTTAAAATCCTATTAAAACACACTGTAGGTTGGGGTTTCACACATTTTATTAGCATTTCACCGACTAACTCAACGTGTCCAAATGAACATAATCGACAAAGACATTTAGGTGCCTCCTCTCGTACACCTTGACCTGTGTTGCCAACGGTAACAATCCTCAGAAGTTATTGTCCAGAACAGCATCCCTAACGGCCTCCCAGCAGTCACCCGTGACAAAGTAAAGTCTTGATGGACTGTTTTACAGTCCGACACGGCGCCTGTTAAAGGGAAGTGTCTGCTCCTACATTCTGGTTTCCACCACAATGCCGCGATGCCACCAGCCCTTCAGTCCCCTTCAAACTCTGTGGACATCTCCACTCTGGATTAATGAGAAGACACAGCAGGATGGGTTAGGTTTATGGTATACATCACTGCCATTATCTGCTCCTGCACATGTGTGTAAAAGGCAAAAGTGGGCATTAATGTATGTATCCACAGTGTGTTTTTGCATAAATAGCTGAATGAATGTGACAAAGGCACTGCAGGAGAGAAACAAGAAGAAGAGCAAACGGCTCTACTCGCCTGAAGGGATTCCAACTTTCTGAAACCAGAAATGTTTCAGAGTGCTGTTTCCCCTAGAAGGGTTTCCTTTGGCTTATCTCACAGAAACATGTATTATTTGGCTAAAAGTAACAATTAAACTAGTTAAATTTAATCAGACTGTTCACACTCTACTGTTGTGATTAATCACAATTATTCACTATGCTGAACTTTGCAAGCTCAAACGTAAATATGCACATTTTCACCTTCCCCTTTTTTTAAAAATCTACCATGGCCCTGATACGCTGTTATATATTCAGGACGTTTTATTTCAACCAATTTAGAAACATCTTTTATAAACTGCTTTGGTGGCAGGTTAACTCATTGTTGCAAAATACATACTACCTGGTTTTTTTAACAACCAAATTTGCCGCTGAGCACACTAATGTGAAGCTCCTCGCTTTAAACTTTTTAAATTATTGCTAGCTTCAACTTATGTATAACGTCCTATATTTTATTTTTTCCAAATCCAGAAATCTTATGAAAACATATTATGAACATTGTGTTTCAACCTTTTGTTTTCCTCCAGCCGTCCAGGCCTGCTGAACGCCAGTGACCCGGGCTACCCCTGGTTAGCCGACTCCTGGCCGGCGACCAGCCTGCCCGTCAACAGCAGCTCTGGAGGACCAAACGACTTGACGAAGTTTGGTCGAGGAGGTGAGTGTGCTCCAGATACTTCAAAACTAAAACCGCAAGAGAGGAATGTCGGCCTCCCTGCCTTCCTTTGTGTTCAAACGGAGCCCCCGTTGTTTACCATGAACATCTACGCATATGGAATGCACACGTTGGCGCATATTTCATACGTATCCGGACATATTTATATTTCACAGTAGACAGCGGCTCAAGCATTAACAGCAGGGGGACTCCGCTGTCACCAGCCTGAGTGATGGCAGCTAGTCCAGCTTGGTGTCATTGGCCATACTTCAGAGTAGGGGAATGTGAAGGGGAGAGGCAGGCGGGGGGACGGATGTTTGAAAGGATGATCTTGAGCAGCGAGTCGTGAAGGACAGACGCAGCTTGACTGGTGCAGATGTGGACACTTCCGCCGTGGCTTTACATCATCTCCCCTTCACTGGGCATGCAAACCGCGTGGTTTCTGTTTCCCTTGCTCTCTCTTCATCTGGTGCAGCAGGCACACGCATGCTAAACATGGCCGTTACTCCTCATGTGCGGGAACGGAAAAGGGAGGGTTTGGAGATATCCAGAGGATACCAGGGGGCAAAACACAGCTCTTCATCCTAAGAGCGAAGAGGCGGGGGACATTACAACCAGCTTTATTTTATTCATCTGAGTCTTCAAGTGCAGTTCCTCTGTCTGTCTGTAATGTTGGGTGTGTTTTTGTTATTTGGTCTTGAATTTGACTGATTTAGGTGTTTTACACCAGATGTTGAAAAATAATTAAAGAATTTTGAAATAACTTGCAGTTTAGCTAGCTAACTGTTAGCATGTACCTTCCAATTCCACTTGATTCCCATCTCCCTTCAGTGCTCTGTCTGGGATTTCCTTGATTCCTCTGGTAGAATTTCAACCGGGCCAATCAGCAGGCAGAAGAACAAGTTGTGATTGATGACATAAATTTTTTTGCGCTGGTAGTTATGTAGTCTCCCTGTAGTTTTAGCAACAGCAGCGTAGGGAGTGAGCGAAGCTGTTCCGTCTGTGTTGGCCACACCTCTAAATACTGAAACACATCAAGAGCCATCTTGTTCAACTCACCACTTCTGTCTTTGCAGTGGAGGAAGGTTGTTTACAGTGCAGGCAATTTCCAGTACGCTTCATAGTATCAAATTGTGTGTTATATGTCTATTATAGCCAAACATTAGTGATTGGGTAAAATTTTAAACTTTAACAAAGTCCTCTCCAAAATCTAAATATTTCAAAGCAGGTAATGCTTTAGTTTTAACTTTTGTGACTTATTTCTGGCAAGCATTGTTATCAGCCAATGTTTTCCCTCCATAATGTTCTTTAATAAGAAAGTTAGTCATGAAATTTGACACAGTTTCAGCTATAGCTTTTCTTTTGTTAGCTATTGCAAAGAAGCTGTTGAAATAACAGATATTCCACCTGATAAAATGAGAACAAGAGAAAAATCATTTGATTTTTCAAAATATTTTCTGTACTTCATCTTACTTTGAAAAATCTTCAAGGCAGCATCTCTAGTCAGCATACGGGTTAACCCTGAATTAGCTCCCTCTTCTTCTCTTTACCAGATCTCCCCACTGGACAGGGAGATAAAACGGGCACCATGCTGTCCGACGGAGCCATCTACAGCAGCATAGACTTCACCACCAAGGCTAACTACAACAGTCCTGGTCAAACATCCCAAGCCAATCCTTACGCCACCACTCAGATCCTCCACTCCAGCAGCATCCATGAGCTGGCTGTGGACCTGCCCGACGCCCAGTGGAAGGCTTCACTTCAAGCTAAGCAAGAAATGGCAAACCTGGGCTACTCCCTGCCTGACAAGAACTCCTGCAACAACAGTGAGTCAAAGATCCCTCTCACACTTTTAGCATTTCAGATTTTATTTCTTCTAAGACTTTAATATAGACACATTGCAATGTGACATCATGCGCACAAGATCCCACCAACCAGTCCCCTGCTGGAGGGCAAAAAAACTGTTCACTGATGATGACTACCAATAGCTTTAGCTGTCAGGTTGTCAACGTTATGCGCAAAATCTTAAATGTACGCATGATATATGAAAGAAAAAGGGATGCAGTGCTTTGCTACTAATTGACAGCACAATGAAAACTAGATAACAAAAACTTTTTCCCCAAGAAAAAGTTTTTATTAAGATTAAAAAAATAGCAAGGGAGAGGGAAGTTGGCGGAGGGAAGTGGGTCAGTTTTGCTAGCTTGACTTTGACACACTTAACATGTAGATGTGTTGTGGAATTTGGTGTGTTTCGGTTCAGTAAAAAAAAAACACCAACTCTTACAAATCATCAGTAGAGCGGGTGTTTAAATTGGCTAATCAATCACCTCTATGTTCAGATATCACTTATTAATAATTGCAAAATGAACATCAAGCCTGAAAACGTGACACTGTAACGGACTGAATGATTTGTTCTTTGTGTGGGATGTTTTTAGTGTCGAATCCTGACACATTAGTTGAGCTGTGGTCAGTCAGTTGCTACGGTAACAAGTCTGTGTGTGGCAAAGTCAACACAGAGTGAGAAAGGGGTCGAATGCTAGTGGTTTTGAGTTGTTTTTCTGCGTGATTTTTCCCTTTGCTGTGGCGCGCTGCACTAGATTAATGCTATCGACATCTCCAGGTTTCATTTCGTTAACAGAATTTTTCTACTGCAGTAGTGCAGCTATAGATGGCAAGTAAAAGGATTGTCTTTTTGCCCTCCAGCATTGTGCCCATGCGCAAAATTTTCATATGTGGCTTCACAAAACAATAGCATGCAACGTGTCTATATCTGGCCCTCAAAGTTCTCTCTTTTGTGAAGGAAGTTGAACTCAAGTTTGTTCCGTTGTAAAAGCACAACCTATTGGTGCTTAAACTTAAACTCCACCAAAAGGCTGGAAATCCCTTCTAACCTCACTGTGGTGGAAAGTGGATGTCTTTAAAAGTTTATTTGTAGTTATTTTCTAGCAGTCATCATATTGGTTTCTGTGGTTGAGGTTAGATAAACCATGAAAGAGCTACACAGCTGAGCCATCCATTAATTTCCTGCGGAGTTTTCATAGCGAGCCTACTCCTAACTTAGCTTTAGCATAATTGCCAATCTGTTTTATATTTCCTAATATTGAAGAAAATCATCTAAGATCATTACCATGAATTTGAGAAGGTTTTTTTTTTTTAAATTACACTATAAGGGCTCTATCATAATACATATTTATAATCTAATTTTCTAGCACTCTAAAATCAGTTCGTTTTATTTTATTTTTTTTCCTACTTTGTCCCCTCCTTTAATGAATCTTGTGATAAAATGTGATTATATCTTTCTGAACTGGAACAAATATTGAAGCATAATCTCCACTGTTGACTCTCTGATCCCATTCCAAGAATGGAGAATAGTCAGGGGAGAAGATTAGACCCACATTTTTCAAATTATTTATACATATATCAAAGAAGAAAGTCTGACTTTCCCAGTGAATGTGTTGTCTGTTGCTCTTAAGAAACTGAACTGTGAAATCCACATGTTGATGCCGTGTCCTGAATTGATCCTGCTTGCTTTTGTTGCTCTAACTGCATGTTGTTGCATGTGCTTGTGCTAACTGCCAGTCACCTGATGCCACTGTGATTTTTGCCCTCTAACCTCCACTGTAGCCCTCCTTTTTATTCCCGACTACCGATTGGCCGACGGATTGTCTAATAGAATTCCACACAACCAATCACAAGATTTCAGCACCACCAGCTCTCACAACAGCTCAGAGCGAAGCGGCAGTCTCTCAGGTTGGTTTACGCAGCAGAGAGTGAAAGCAGTCTGGGATGTTTTGTTCCCCAGCCCATCTTTATGATTGACCCATGTCTTAATTGCTTTATTGATCTGTTATTTGCATGTGCAGACGGCATTTTCATAAACACATTCCCTCCACCACTCACTGAAGGCGCTTTGCTCAATCAGTTGCTTCCCTTGTTTCCACTTCTTTGTACCTTTTTGGAACAATTCCTATTTTATTTCTAGAGGAAAAAGGCTTTTGTGTGTGTACAAGTGCATTTTAATGAAAAGCTAAGTTATTTCAGTGATTCCATTCAAAAAGTAAAACATAATTTTGAAAATACAAAGCTATTTTGATTAGTAAGACATCCAGTTAATAGAAACTCAGACTCCACCAGTTTGCGTTTTCTAATTTACTGTAAATTGTCTAATTTCTAATTTAATTTTCTAATTTAGGCCAGTTTACTGCCTTATTGGCCAGTAAACTGGCCTAACCTAAACCCCATAGAGGTTTGGCTCTGAGGTGGGGTTTATATTTAGGTCAGGGGTTGGGGCTTGGAGGAAAAATGAGAAACTCCACACCAACTGAAACACATGAGCTGGACGCCAACGTTAAAGCAACCTGGGTGTTTTTACTGGATCTCTGCAGGTTTCACCAACTGAAATTTACGATTCTTTAGGAACTTTTTTAAGACCATCATTACCAAATTTATCCATAAAAGTATTTATATGTGCATGTGTGTGTGTTTGAAATTCACTATACCTCCAACTTCATAGTTTTGTCACACCAAATGCAGCACCGCTGGCTGTTTTCTGGGGAGCTTTAGCTACCCCAAGGGAGCAAAACTGAACATTTCTGAGGTCTTTGTTTGGCTCTTAGTAGCAGCTCTCTGCTATTTACACTGCATATGGCTCTTTACAGTCTTAACCCTCGTAGCACCAAGCTTTATTTCACAGAAAGAACGTAGCACCGTATGAGTTAGCAACAGATGTGAACCAGAGGCGAAGACGTCGTCCAGCCAACTGGCAATAAATTTACACTTAATCAGGATGGACATAAACAAGCTAGCAAAGGTGTGTTAGTAGTTTGTTACTGGTAGCCTCAACCTCAACTGCCTCGAGTCACAAAGCGCAATAAAGACGTCTGTGTGTGACTCAAACTTTCTGACAGGAAAATCCCACTGAGAAACAAAAACTACAAGATTAAATAGTCGCAACAAAAGTCAAGACCTGCAAGGTTTCCCCCAGAAAACTCGCTAAGCCCAGTGGTTGGGTGCTAGGGCAGTCATTCATCCAGCGGCCCGTTGTGTTTTTGAGTTAAATGTTTTTTAAAGTTGACAGAAAATTTGAAAATATTACTTGATAATTATGTGTTATTGAAAGATTGGGAGATTAAGACCTGACCAACAATGAAGCCTTTAAAAAAGCAATAATTTTAAAAAGACTTTAAAAAAATAAGCGATGCTTATCGTGGTGGGAGTAAAGCCTGGTGGTCCGCCAGGCTTAAAATACACTGGGGGAAACCCTGGACCTGGGATTCACGTATTTAAGTCTATCTTACATTTTTAAAAATGATTTTAAGTCATTCTGAGACCTTAATTTTGGTACATGAATTTAGACATTTTAAAGAAAAGCATGTTTTAACACTGGTTGAATCTCTCTATGCCACACCTCATTAATACAAGAATTCATCCAAAAGGAGTCTCAGGCAGACATTAAAATAACTTTTCATAATTCTCATACAACTCAAATTTGATGAGAAACCAATTTTGGGCTTTTCATTAGCTCTTATCCATAAATATAGTTTTAAAATATATCACTCTGTATCGTTTTTTATTTAAAATATTGAAGTAAACAAACTTTTCGATGATTTTCTAATGTACCGAGTTGTACATTAAGCGCAGTGATAAGGGGCGTCTGTTAAGACTATCAGAGCACAAAGAAGTGGAAGCAGAACATGGCTGACAGGAGTCGAGGCAGAGGGAGTTTTCAGACGGAGTGGACTTTATCCACACGTGCACACACAGACACCATTAGAGATGCTTGGCTGGCTAAAGTGGCAAAAATACCTCCCTTTTCCCTCATCCCCTAATGGTGGCCGACTACACTAAAACCCATGTTCAGAGAATTACAATGTCATTTATAGGACACCCAAGCAGCCCTCATGCCTGCCTCCCTTCCTCTCTCCTCTTTTATCTAGTTACAAGCCACTGCCTTAACTGCTCTCTAATTCAATGCTGTGCGCACAGTGAGGCAGAGTGAAGGATCTGAAGTGGCCATGCCTTACAGGCAGATTCTTCCTATAGACATCCAGCTTGTTGGGTGGGGGACTCCAGTCTGGCTCTGCTCTGTATTATAATTGATTCTGAATGAATAACAGTGGCAAAAATATTTTAGATTTAATGACATTTTTGCATACAGGTAAAATGTAAAGTGTCTCTGGAAAAATAGCAAAAAAGTATGAGTTGTATTCATATGAATAGGTTTTTTTTTATTATTAATTAAAAGATAGTTCTGAAGCCCCAGCTACAACATTAGTAATATCTTTTAAAATCTTTTTTCTCCATTTTTGAAATAAACCTGCTCCTACATGAACTGCGCGATACTAAACAAAAAAGCCGTGATACCTATGCCCCTCCTGAAGGTGACAATAATAGTACCATCGACATTCAAACAAAGAGGATGCTGCAGGAGCATGGCAAAACTTACGTTGTTTCTAGTGTTGCTCTGGTAATTTTTAACTTTAGGTTACATTTGAAGTTAGCTTCAAATGTAAGCTAACTTGCTTAGCTTACATTTGAAGCGGTGAGGACAAAATAAACATGAAGAAAATTAAAATGGCTTCAGTATTTTTGTGGTTTTCAGATACTGTTGGCTAATTCCCTTTCCACTATTTGTTTGGAGTTTTTGTTGCTTTGTTTAAGACTTACCCACTGTTTTCAGAGGCAAAATGACCAAAACCACAAAGCCCATGGCGGGTGGGCAAACATATATTTTGAAGTAAGATTGTTGCTATCTTCAAAGACACATTTTAAAATGTAGCAATGTGTTGCTTCAAAATGCTAGGATGAGTTAGCAGAGGGATAAACTGACTTCAGCTGTTTTTTTGTGGTATTGTGATATTGGGCATGCACAATGTGGGTCTCTTTATCATTGTTTCTAATCATTTCTAAATATCTTCTCCACAGATATTAAGTAATTCCAATTTGCGGTTTTAAAAATATTTTCTGTAATATAAACTTCTAGATTAACTGCAAATGCAACATAAAATCCAGATTTTGTAGAATATCTGTTAGTGTGAAAGCAGCCTGGTACAAAGTATAAAAACTAATACAATGAATAACTTATTGATTTTTATTTTATTTACTTGATTTTATTGTTTCCAAACTCCCCAAGTAAAAAAAGGGAATAAAACGTGTTAATCAGTGGGCTGCAGAGGTGCTGGCGCAATTTAATATCCAGAAAGAACATCTTTTATGATGTTTTTACTTTTATTCAATTGAATCCTGAAGGTTGTTATTAACAAAAACAGACTCCTGTATTTTTCTGACAAAAGGCTTCGAAATTCCTTCAGAGATTTGAAAAGATCAGAATACAAACAAAAACTAACAATGTTGCTTAGTGTTACAGTGATTATTTTTCTTGTACATTTCAATGGAAGCTCATAACAATGACTTTATCATCTTCAACATTATGGTGTCCGAGTTATGTCATTGTACTGATATTAAGGGTAGGAAAAACTATTGCATTAAAATTTACACTTATCTTATGCTACCAACTCAAATTATTTAATTCAACCTATACTGCTTAGCAACGTGGAACAATGCTCAGAGTTTTAGCTTTAGATAAATTTACACCAAAGTTAAGAATGAGGAAGGTGTGTGTGTGTGTGTGTGTGTGAGAGTGTGTGTGTGGGGGGGTGTAAGTTATAGTGCTTTGCTCCCCCTCCAAGGAGATGGAAGGAATAATGAATGTCAGGTCTGAAGGAGGGAAGAAGGATGAAAAGGAACAGAAATAGAGCGGCTTTCATGACAGCGTGGATCTCCACTGGGGACAGGAATCTGCTCATTAAAACCTTTCTTAGTGTAGAGGAGAAGAGGTAACCGGTGTTTTCTGGAGCTGTTAGAGACCCTGAAGACTCTCCGCTGACCCAAACACTCACCCAGCCTGCCTCTGAACATTCAGTCCATGCTCACCTGAGGACCACAGTTGTGTTTGAGATGCTGAGTTCAGGCACTTCTTTTATATAAGGCACGTCTCCTCATTAGTTACCATGTATTTTATCAAAGCTAGTACATATATATATATCTGCCATATTCCCGACTCGTACAGAAGTGGAGAAATTTAGCGACACCCTGGTAAATATCAATTCCTTTTGTAATTGAAAATCCAGCCTATACATGGAGATTTGACTGTTACTCTTTGAACAATCGAGTCCAGGGTCCTCACTTCTCTTCATCTCACCTCGACTTTCTATAGGAGTTAGGTCAATAAACTGAGATAACTCTAAGGAAAAAGAAACTGTCCTTTTAATCCTGTCTCTTGAGTTGACCAAAGACTTTGGACTATAAACTTGCTGAAAGACAGAAGATGTATTTTCAGTTTTCTGACACAGTCCACCAGATTTGTTTATAGTTCTTGACAGTAGGGGCCCTAACAAGGTTCCAGGAGTCTTTGGAAGAAAGGTAGATGTTCCACCATACTTAACAGTAGAATTAATCTATCTCCTCATTACTAAACCCACCTTTGTTTGCTGAGAACCTCAGTCCTGGTCTCATCTGAACAAAGAGCACAGTTTCAGCTAATATAAAGTTTACATATTTACATTTGTGACATAACACAAAATGTTTTTACTGTTCTGGCATCACTCCTAGATGAAATGTTAGACTCTAGATCTAATTATAGTAATAAAGATCAGGTGACCCTAATATGAGACCCTAAACATTTGCATAGATTCTGCATCTTATCCAAAGACGACAGGGGGGGGAGGAACGTCCTTCTTCACAAAATGTAAACAAATATGTAGGATTTCTTTTCTGTATTTGGTAAATGTGCCAAACGCTTTTCAACAAATCTCTTAGCATGAGCAGAACATCATGGAGGATGTAGTTTTCACATAGTGACTGAGGCACTGCGGTCCACTTCTTCCAATCCGCTTCGCATTCAAACAGCACCAGAGTTCACTTCAACTGAGCAGAGACGTAGGTTTGTAGGCTGATCGAAGTTCAGTTGCACATTCACACACTTCCCCAAACAAAACGGACTTTCTAGGCAACCATACTAGAGTTTGATTAAATCAAACTAAACCTGGCTGATGTGAACGCTCCCTAAGTTGCAGTCAGAACAATCACAGTAATAGGGCTGTGAAGTCACTGATAGGGCCATCAAGGTTAAATGAGTCACTTGCATGTAGAGCCAGTGACTCCCACTTCTGTAATCATAAGCTCTTTGTCTTTTTTTTCACCTCCCTTACCATCTGGACATGTTGGCAGGATAAACATAGGCTGAGAGAAACGAGGCACTCTGTCATCTCATATTTATGTCAGGAAGTGCGGGTGTGAGGTGGTGAGGCAGAGGCAGCGGACCCAGGTAAGATGAAAATGATGATTTTAATGGTAAATAAGTCCAGCAACAAGTAGCAGGCACAAGGAAACACTGACCACGACTAGACTGAACATTGACAACGACAACTAGACTCGACATTGACGAGGACCCGACGAGGAACAAGGAACACAGGTGGAGTTAAATACACGGGAGGGTAATCACAGAATGAGACACACCTGGGAACAATCAAGGGGAGGACAGGACAACGAAGAGACTCAAGGACACAAAACACTCTAAATGAACACAGAAAACACAGATCCTGACAATTTATACCTTAAGGAGCCTGAAGTCATAGACGACCAAGTACCTAAAAGTGCTGATCAAGTTGAAAAAGTAAATTATAAAGATTGGTTAAAAAAAAAAAGGTTGTGTTTTTTAAAATTGTTTCAGGTTTACATTATGTTGATGCTGCAAAAACCATACATTCATTTCAAAACCTTTTACAAGCCAGATGTACCAATAAGTGTCTGTCCATCTGGGATCTTTCGCGACTGTGAAGTCTTTTGAGAATCTCCGATCTGTGGCTTTTTCTTAAGCACTGAGGCACGCTGTGAAAACAAAGCTCAAGGCTGAGCAGCCCTGCAGTTAAAGCCCGGGAGTGCCCAGACCTTGGGTAAAAATACCCAAAGCTGGGTCTATGTTTAGCATCAGTTCCCTCTTTGAAGAGAAACCCAATTTTATCAGAAGACATGAGTCTGCTGTGTAATTCCTGCACAGCTCCCGGCCGCACTGCGTATATTTCATATTCGGGTGAGCTGTTGCAATCTCAGTGCCAGACCATCTTTCCCTGGAAGAGGCTCATTTACAATATTGATGGCCTATCTTGTGTGGAGGGACTGAGGATGATTGAACAATCACGTCAGCTTACTATTTACTGGTAAAAGTCAAGCATCGCCCAGAGGCGCGATTAGAAAACCCAATTACTTTCAGACTATACTTATGCCGTGTTGCCACCTGCCTTGGGCTTACAGTTGTTTTTCTTCTATTACTTCCTTTCTGTATTAATCTCATTGTGACACAACTTCTGTCTTTCATGCCAGCATTTTCTTTTTTGCACCAAGCTTTTTACTGCCTACATTAACAAGTTTCATTTTGTTGTTGGCTAAGGAAAATAGAACCATTTTTAACGACGCCTCGTGTTCTTTTTGGACTTGACTAGAACTGTACACTGCTTCTTATTTGTTTGCCATCTGGCTTTTATGAAACCAGTTGAGAGATAGCGCCATGTTTCTGTTAGTTTCACAACAGTGCAGTTTTTTTTTTGTTGGCACTGCAAAACACAAAGCAAAGGCTGTGTCATGAAACACCCAACAGATTCCAAACAAGCGGTTTTGTGACTGGCTTCTGTAGGTACATTATGTGTAATTATTAGTGTTTCTTTACACAGTTTATCTTGCCATTTCAGTTTTCCATTTATATTTTACTAATTTCTAAAGACAAGTTAAAAATAAGTTTAAATTGTGTCTTAAAAAAAATGTTTTGTTAACTCTCTTTTCACATAATAATAATAATAATCACAACTACAAACAAACATGCTCTTTGTTACATGTTCTAGACGGTTAATACTCCAGCATGCTGATGAGTAGAGACTGTCCTGAGAGAATCTGTGAAGTTTGGTTCTTGGATAAATCATTTTCCTGTGCTCTAACTTTTAGATTTAAGAATTTTTTGATTCTTCAAATTAGTTTCTACCAACTATTAGCATTTTTTCCTTAATGCTTAAATAATCAATGCAATGCTGAATATATGAAGCAAATAAGTTTTCGACTCACAACAAGAACACAAAAAATAGTTGTGAGACTAGATAAAAATAAATTTATTGGGTGTGTAATTAATTAATCACAGTTAACCACATTTTTATTGAAAAGCAAATATCAACAAAATAAGCAATTGAAAAACTCTTTTTGCTGCCAAATTATTGAATAACTAGACATATGAGCTCAACAGTAAAATATATCTTTTGGTTTCTAATTTGTCATTTAGGTTACTGATATATCAAACTGGTGCAGAGTGCTATTATAGCAATTCAGTTTCCAATGTTTCAGGACTCCTGATCATTTGTGGAACTTCTTTAGAAATGTGGACTGCGGATGCTTACGTTAGCGCTGGGGATGTCTGTCCTGCTGCAACATGTTTAGCATTGAAATAATAGCTTAGACTTGAGTAGCTTCGCTAATAAGCTAACTCCTTTTAGCACAACTTGAACACAGTAGTCATTTCCCAGCATCCCACCAAATCGGTTTTTGAAGTAGAAATGAACCTCCACTTAGCCAAGAGAAGAGGCTTTGTCGTCCATCGCTGTTGTTTGCGGACGTCTCTTGTGTTACACATTTACAGGTGTTCTGTGAACGGGTAAATACAAAGGTTCCAGCTCAAGACTTTTATATGTAAAAAAAAAAAAGTTGCAGTTAATTGCATTGACAATTTTAAACGGGTTAAATTCTATGTAATTTATTATTCTAAATTAAACGTCAAAGTATCAGCCCTATGAATACCCATCAAAAAGTCTGTCCTTTTCCTTCACTCACCTCCATTTTTTATTTTATTTTTTTTTACATTGGATTACATATATTCACTTAAGTGCAAGTAAAAACATGTACTTACAGATAAGTACGGATAAGTACATAGGTCCAAACTATGATTTACTTTTTGAGGGATTCTTTCTTATCACATTTGGCTGCATATCTTTAGCTTCAGATTTTGCACTGTCTGCTCTTTCAGTGAGGTCACATTTAAAATCAGTGGGAATTTAAATTATTTCTACACTTTCTACTTTTTTTATTCCTCACAACACATACTACCCCTCTTGATGTCTCTGTAGATGAACCATCTTATTGGAAAGGTTGCAGCCAGCATGAGCAGCACTTTTTATTCTCTCAGTTTCATCTACTGTAAATGCTTGCATCAAGTAATAAAACTTGGACACCAATTTTTCTTTTTACGTTATAAAATCTCAAATTATTCCAGTCAGCAGGCTGGAGCAGTGCTGCTGCTGGCGGACCTCCTAACTTTGGGCCTGGCAGCCTCACTGTTCGTCTTTACAGACTTTCTTCCCCCCTCTTGCACTGAGCCGATCACTTAACATGTCCTCAGCTGAAACGACTGAACCAAACAATTCAGGTTCTTTTTTTTTCATATCATCCCTCGCAATCTTTCCCTAGAATTTCCCCAGCATTAAAGAAATAAAATGTACAATTTTCTATCAATTTGACTTGGAGAACCAAGCTACAGAAGTTGAATGTTGTGTTCAACTTGAGATAAGCCTAAATGATATTGCGACTGAAAATCCAGTACATACAATAAAAGTATTTTACATTTACAGATTTTTTTATTTTATTTCTTGCATCTAATTTTTAGTATCATTTTAACTGATTACAATAGCAGACCAGAGGCTCAGGGGGGATTAATCCTCTTTGTTAAATCATGAGCAAAAAGGTGAGTTCAAGTTCACTGGCCACAGCCGGTCCTGATTACAGCTTGACCTATAGAGTCAAAACAGAAACTTAAGAACGGACCACAATGTCAGGGTCAATGTCATTTCCAAGGCTTTAAGGTTCCAGTCAACCACAGTGAGAGAAATTACCAAAAAAAAAATGTTTTTTCACTCTGAAAAATGTGATAGATGTCAATATTTTCACATTTTGAATATTTGAATATTGCAATTTGTCACATAAAAATGAAGGACCTCAAGATTGTTAAGAGATTCTATTTATTAAAGCAGAGAGGGGGATAAATAGACAGAATCAATAGTAACAAATTCTTCAACAGGGCTTCAAGTTAAAAACAAAATTACCATAACAGGAAACAAAGACACAATAAGTAGTAATACAACTTACAGTCATAGAAAATATCCAAGGTAAAACTGTTTCAAAAAGAAGTAATGTAACTACGATTGAATCTGTTAGATGAGATATAGAAAATCCCAGCACATAAAAATGTTCAAAAACCGTAACATGCTGTAATGGTAGCAAGAAATAAACAACCCCTGGTATAGTTTAGCCTTTTGGAATCTTTTTATGCTGTGCATATATGAACCTAAAACTAGATTCAAGATTAAAGTCAAATATCTTCCAAAGAAAATAAAAGCGTTGCTTGCGATGTGACCAAATCGTATAAAACTTGGTATTGACCTGGCTGGCAGATTTATAAAGATGGATGTGACAGTGGAGAATTTGGTGTTGGAGGGTTATGAGTGGAAATAGATGGGGTTAGCAGCTCTCCGGTGTAATAAAAGAAATGAAAGTAGTAATAGACTCTCAGTGAATTCCATTAGGGACACACTGACACTACACAAGCCATTCATTATAATGATGCTGTGAAGTGAGATATTTCATTGTGGGGACCCAAAGCCTGGTGTTAAAGGGGACACTGAGGGATGGGTGGAGCACAAAGGTCTGCCTCTGCCGCATTAACTGCTGTTCTCTTCTGTTTCTATGGAGATTTGAGGCTTTTCAGCCAATCAATCAATAGGAGCATGCTTTTCATCCTTCATCAGGCGGCCTTGAGCTTTTCTGTGTAAGCGGAGACGGGTGGAGAGCCCATTGAAATCTTGTGTTTGAAATTGTGTACGACTTTCCAGCGGTACGCTGAAAGTGAGTGCAAATGGATTTGTAATCTAAGCAGCATGTTTGCACCAAATTGAGTTGTTTTTTTGTTGTTTTTTTTAGAATACATGTCACACAGCAAAAGCATCTACTGTTATTTACACTGCCTCCCCCACCTATTTGTCACGTTTCAATAGATTTTCTAATAAAATGTAATTTTCAGTGACTATGTCGGTTAAATGAATGGTCTCCTTCATGCAGGTGGAAAAGGAGGAAAGAAGAAGAAAACCAAGGCTGGATCTAAACCTCCTAAAGCTAATGGCTCCAACTGGGCCAATGTTCCGCTGCCCCCTCCCCCGATTCACCCTCTACCCGGCACAGAGATGGACTTGTATCCCATCGAGCACCATGACGGCGGAGGGTAAGCGTGTGAACAGCGCCGGTAGATACAGAAAATATGTTTTCAGTTGACCAAAAAAAACCAACATGTTTTTTAGGGCAAGTTTCACATCAAAACCAAGTGTTCAAGTATTTGCGTCATGAATAATGACCAATTATTGCCGTTTATTTTAATGTATCCTAATTAGCGACCATTTTAATTTCATTGCAATTGTGTCTTAAGCTGCAGTTGCACTGTTTCTTATCTTCCCATCAGTGTTGGAGAATTGAAAACAGCGAAACCCAGGACTAAACATAACATGAAGGGTATTTTGTTAAACAGACCTACTACCACGAGGAGGTTCTGTGCCTCTGTTGACGTGCTTGCGTTCTGAATAGCACGTTTATTGGGATCAAGGGTGTAGAATTTACAGCAACTGTTAGCATAATGTCTCCTGACAATACCTTGCTGAAATTGAAACAGATCTCTGTAACATGCCTGCATGATGACAGTACTGCACTGTACATATTTAGAGTATAAAACAGACAGCTGAAGGAAGCTGTTGCTTTTAGACGTTTAAATTAGTTCCAAGTGTATCCAGGCACCTCAAACAGATTTCACTTTAAACTAACAGAAGCTAATTTAACTGGTTCAAAGTGTCCCTCTTTTTTGGTGCATGAGGTGCTGCGTCCTCTAACCTCCATTTCCAATCTGGGAGTCATCTGATTTAATAGGCTATCTGGCAAATGAAGAGTCTCCTCCACTGTAAATCTGAGGCTGCTTTTAATGGCAGCAGATTAAACCTGTTATGTCCTATGGCGTGTGCGCCGACAAATTTCTTTAATGAACATTTTTCTTTATGGCTTGTATTATTACATCACGTATAAGCACAGCTATGAGGAAATGAAGCCTGACAAGCACTATAATTTTACTCAAGCCAGTCGTATAACAAACCCCTTCTTAACTTGGACAAGGTCACAGAGGTTCATGTTTGTGCAGAGATTGTTCTCTTGTAATCAGAAAATGCTTTCCGTGGATTAATTTAAAAAAAAAATACAAATCTCTTAGCTGGGTGATTTCCGGTCTTACCACAGGTATGAGAATGACACCTGGGGCCCACCCATGCCTGTGCAGACGTACCTTCATCAAGGCATGGAAGATGAGCTGGAAGAAGAGGAGGAAAGGGTTCCCACACCACCCATCCGAGGAGTGGCCTCCTCACCGGCTGCCGTCTCTTTTGGACAGCAGTCCACAGCCACCCTCACCCCGTCTCCCCGGGATGAGATGCAGCCCATGCTCCAGGCCCACCTGGATGAACTGACCAGAGCATACCAACTGGACATGGCTAAACAGACATGGTACATTTGAATCCACTGGCCTACGGTACTGTGCTGAATTGATGTCATCAAATGTTTTCTAGACCTCCTAAACGTATTCCAGATTCGCTCTTTGGACCTACTGGGGTTTTTTTTTAAGTAATTTTCAGTACCATTCATATACCTGACCTTGACAGATATTCTGCAGCTTTTTTTTAAATTGGGTAAAAAAAAAAATTCTCTTAAGGAATAAGAAAAAAATCCAAGAAAACAGGCTACAGGACGTATCATCTATTTTATATTTGGAATGTTGTTTCACAGATTTACCAAAAAATGTTGCAAGAAATTGCATTTAGTTTCTAGTGGTTAGCAACAAAATGTTACAAGATCCTACATTCATCTCATTGCAAAGCTTTTATATTAATGTGTGAATATAACACTTGATCTTTTTTATTTATTTTGCATTCTAAACTTTATGTTTTAACAACAAAGATCCAAGATCACCTAAAAAGATTATATGAGGGTCTTAGTCATTTGAAGTAAAAAATATAAGAAATATTGCAAAGTACTTTTTATATTAGCCTGCAAATCACTTTGTCTAGCTAGCTAGTTGGCTAGCTGGCCAAGTTATTATGATATAACCTACTGTAGATAATTTATTTATAAATTGAGGATACTTTATCTAAAAACAAAATTTTTAAATGTTAGTTAGATTTTGTTTTAGGAAGGAAAAAGTCCTTGATGCAACTACCTAACATTATAGCCACTTTGCTAGCTTTCTAGATAACTCATTCAGATGTAACTTATCTGAAAATAAGTTTGACTATTATGATTTAGCTCTATTTTGGGGAAAATAAAGTATTTCACTTCATTTTCAGCTAGCTATCTAGCTACACAGGATCACAGTTAGTTAGTTAACTGGCTATTGAATATATTTAGGTAACCTCGTGATATTTTTTGGCAGCTGTAACAGGGAATTTACTCTCAAAATGGTGTCGTGCAGATTCTGATTGCTTGTTGTTGCAAGTTTTATTTTTGTTCTGCTGTTTTTCCACACGTGAACTCTGTGTGCCATGGATACAAACCCATTAATCATTCAACTTTAATAGGCCCATGCTACCACTCTAAGCAACAACTACATTTTGCTTACTCCAACAGACACAATTTCATGCCCATGGTAGTTTACTTCCCCTACACACATACATTCTGCATTCCATTGTTGTTGTGCTCATGCAAGTCAGATGAAGGCCATGCTTCATTCTGTCATCGACGCCGAGAGAACCAGAGCCTGGCATTCATTCATAATCGTGAAGCGGGCTGTGATGTGGGGGGTGGGGGAATCAGGGATGCCTTGTCAGGAAGAAGATGTCATGTTACCCAGTAATGACTATGTTGGTTAGAGAGCATCTCTGACAACACCAGAGGGCCAGTAATTACAACCAATTCCCACTGCAAACCGCGTCAAACACTTTGTACTCCCTTTAACAAATGCGGCTGTCAGCCACTAAGGTGACAGCCATGTGTCGACAGGCCCCTGAGAAAGATGCCTTGGTATCATCCACGCATGCAACCACCAGGTCATTGTGTTAGCATGCAAGCTGACCTTTGGAATTAGTGGATTTGTCTAAAGTCGTTCAACCATTGATATGAGGCAAGCCTCGAACAAAAACTTTACGTCTCGCTTTTTGCACCAGAATCGCAGAATTTTTGTACTCCGCTGTATTCACCTAATCTATGAAGTTTCCCTTCTCAGGCACATGCAGGGAGGCTCTCTTCCTCCCCTGGCACCAGCTCCGCCAGTGGGCTATGTGTCGAGCACAATGGTTTCCGACCTGGAGACTGACCTGCAAGACGAGGAGGAGGAAGAGGAAGACGAGGACGAGGATGAGGGCTACGGAGCCAGGCATCCCCGTGGTATCGAGCACACACCAGGGTCTAGCATGGACAACCTGGACAGCTCTTTAACAGGTAGGTTGGTTACCATCACAAAATATTATTAGTTAGGAAGAATATTTTTGCTTTTTAATGTCATTACAACTTGTTCTAGAGTCCTGCTGTTGGTCTTTTTTGGGTCTTTTTTTTACATGAATTTGCTTACTGGTGTAGCCGTGTCCAATTTTTAAGCACTTCTGGAGGACTGTGGGGAATTACAATTATTATTTCTAAAATAGAGATAAGAAAGTCCATGAATTTTAAAGAGGATAGTGAGAGGGGATGTGACAGGAAAGAGGAAAACAGGAGAGGGTGGGGGGAATGGACGTGATTTAACTGGCACCCAAGTCCAGAGCCAGCGCCACCCGTATCTCCCCAATGAGATTTCAAATAAATTTCATGTGCAGCATATTTGATTCCAGACCAGTGGCAACATTACCATTTTTTACAATTCAGTGAAAACTTTTACAGCCCTCTGCCGGGGATGGATTGAAGGGGAGAGGTGGATGAAGGGGACATCACTGCAGAGCCGGGTTCTGGTCTGCTGGCTGGGTTCAGACAGAAGGTCACTATCCTCCACTGATGGAAAGCACTGTTCCACTATAAGGGGGCGCTAAAGAGCTCAATGGAGCCAATAAACAAACTGGAAGGAAACAAAATGAAATGATCAGTTTAGATGCATCTTTCTGTGCTGCTTTTACACATATGGTGCAACTTTCATTGTAATGGAACTAGAATGATGAGAAACAAAGAGCACCATTTCAGTTACATTTATTATTTAAAGGGGCAATTCTTCTGGATTCAAATTATGTTTTTACACTGAGACCAACTTATACAGCATCTGCTGCCAAACTTCATATATGGATCAGGGTAAAATGATTGAAAACATCATATGGTTGACAGCAGGGTGGATTATGAAGCAGGGCGTGTGGGAAGGCCTCTCATTGGTTTGTTGCATCTCACTATCAAGGCCAAATGAGTTAGAAGCAGAAAATATTGTTGAAATGTTTACAGTCAGAATTGTCTCATTATTTGATAAATGTATTATATATATATATATATATATACAGTATATAAATAACTTCCTGGATTGTTGAGTTGTTTCTCCAAATTTAGCAAATTAAAGAGCATCTACACAAACATGATTGACAACACTAAGACCTGGCTCTGATTGGTTGCTTCTGACCAGGAGGGGTGCAGTTCTGCAGATAGCAGTAGGACCACAAGAAGGAGGCTACATTTTTTCACACATTATCTGCCTCATGGTTTCCTATCTCAACACCGTAACAGATTTAACAAATATGTAAAAAATAAACATGTTGTTTATAAAAGTCACATACTGCAGCTTTAAAGCTTATTGTCGCGTATGTCCCTCTCACATAAATAAACTCAAACTTAATTCCACACTGATCAAATCAAATTTGTTAAAATGGGCATAGCAGAAATAGCAGGCCTGAATGCTAAAACGTGACTTTCCAAGGGATGATGGAACAGCACGTTTGTTTTGACATATGCTGCTGCAGTGACCGTGCTCAAATGTACAGCATTTCTTCTCCCCTGTATTGCTATGAAGACAGCGATATTTCTCCTTATCTCCCCACTCGTGCGCTTCTGAGCCCATCGGTCCCGGCTCCAGGGTGAGCAGAAAGGAGAGAGGACAGATAGGAGAACACCGCCGAGATTTATCGCGGCCGCCGTTTTGATGCTCGGCGAGCGAGGGAGGACAGGAGCGAGGCTCCTGTCAGGTGTTGCTTGATAGATTTGACATTGTTTCAGTAATATGGAAATAATTCTGTTTTCATAATGTTACACCAAAGGCTAGTAAATCAAGTGTCCTCACTGAAGCTTTGGAAAATATCCTCCATCTCCTCAGGGGGGTTTTTTTTCTTTCTTTTTTTTTCTTTTCCTCAAGCAGTGCTTCTGCTCAGGCGATGTGTTTTTACCGTGCTCTGAGCTCATAGAGCCTATCTTTAGCTGATCAATGTAAGTCCTCAAGTTGTTTTGGGTATTGGAGAAGCATTTCTTTCTTAAGCCAGTGAGATAAAAGGTATTACTTGGTTTTTGTACAGGTCGTGTAATGCAAGAGTTGTAAAACTGGAGAGACTGTTGTGGGCGATTACTGTTCCATAAAGCCCCGCGAGGAGCAGCGTCCTTTCACCGGACCGCAGGTAGAGGCAGCTGCTCGTCAGAGGGAATCATTTTCCCTCTTAACGACATGCAGATTACGGTTTCCGTCGTCATAAATCAGTTTTAGAGGCATGAGGGACATGGCCGGAGTTTTACTGCCCCCAAACCATGCAGTGTTTACTGGCCTTTCTCTGTCGGTGCATGGAGCGCATAAGGAGTTGGCTGACTTATTTTTTAAGAGAGAGAGAGGATATTTCGGCCCATTGCTCTCATTTGAGATATGATAAAATGACAGATAGTAAAAGCTGTGGTTTGAAACATTAACGGCGACATTAAATGCAAGAATGCAGTCTTTCCTGCATTTCTTTCCTAAATGCAGGAAGAAAAAAATTATACACGTCCGTTACAATTCTTGTGACCTTTTCCATTTAATGTGATATGTGTATTTAAAACTGTAACAGCCTGGTAGTTTAGGCACCCTCGAATGGTTGCCATGGGAGATTCAAGGAAATATGTATAGACATCCTCAAACGTGCATAAAAAGAGTCAAACCAACACTGTAGGAGCAGTATGTGTTTGAAGGACACAAGAGGGAATAGCATTATGTTATAAAACATGATATAAACTCCAAACAGTCAAAGATTTTCTGTCAATTTTCGTTATGAATGGAGCAGATCCAAAATCTCACTTTTCTTCAGGTGAAGCCAGTATTATATTGACTTTAATGTATGCATGAATGAGATGCAGAGAAATGTTATCCTTCGGCTTTTTTAGGTACCCTTCTCTTGACTGATACCTTTGGCAAAGGAGATTTTGATACTTTAAATTGCCTCTCTGCAAATGACTCTATTTGTCTCCTTTAGATAAAGAATGCAAAGTCAGGAAAACCCTACTAGCACAGCTGAGCTAAATATATATATATATTTTCTATCACAAGGTATAACCCTCTAAAATCACTTACCTTGGTCTCAAACCTTTCCGTTGCGACACAGTGGCAATTTGACAGAGCCGTGCAGATTTCCTACATCAAAGAGTAAAGAGTAAGCGTAATGGAACTCCAATCTAATTAAACTGGAATGATCACAGTTTGATGGGCCTGATGTTTCAGAGATTAGAAGAGGTTTTCTTCTGTAGAGAGTGGATGTAAGTGTGGCTGAAAAGTTGCTCTGTGAGGTGATTTGCTGAGGCAGTGCTCCCTTAGCTGAGCTGGAGGACTTGGAAGCCTCAGTGCTTTGGCTGGCACTGCCAATACTTCATTATCCTCTCTATTCTTTGTGGGAGGATTGGGCCCAGTGGAATTTCTGTCTTTCTTTCTTAGAGAAAAAAAACTCTTAAGAAAGAAATTCAAAGAAAATAGAGAGAGGGTAGACAGAGTGCTCGAAGCGGTTACTCCCTCTGATTTCAGTCGCGGCTGCACAAAAAAAGAGAAATGGGTCATGTCAGTAGATGCACAACCTTTTGCGAGCCTGTGCAGAAGGCTCCCAATAATTCTGAGTGAATTTTCCTGCAATCAAAGTGGAAAGCTGTTGCAACTTTTGCTGCCGAAAGTGCAATTCCCCGAAGTCACATCCAGCGAAGTAGCAGCCGTCTCTTTTTAAATGAAGGAGGCCTGCAGACGGTGGGGGAAGTTGGAAAACTTTGAGGGGGGATTTCCCCAGCGTGTCTGGATACATAAACCACAGTCATAATTTTCTGCCCAATTTCAGAAGTGTTACATGTTATTTCAAAGGCTAGTACAATCCAGTGGAGCAAGAGGCATTGGATTGTTGTGCGAGTTGTGTTCGCTTCAGCGATCGTCTGCTGCCACTCTTGTGAGTTTTTTTTTTGTCATACTGACCTTTTAATTGGTCCAACAATCGTCCCAGTTGCCGCCTTGGCCACCTTTACCCTGGAACCATCCCAGTTCTCTGTTAAAGCAGCCTGTTCCGTGGCGTTGCGGTGTGTGAGGAAAGAGATGGGAGTGTGTGAGTGAGCTCTTTGGGACCGTGCCACTCAGGCAAAGTCTGCCAAACCATTTCCACTGAAAGCTGTCACATTAGCCGACTGTTCTCCGTGTCTCTGCCCGCCAAAGTGCCATATTTTTATTGGCAGACAGATACTTTTATATTTAAAGTTGCTGGCCCAGCTTTTTATGTGTATGGGGGGGAAAAAAATCAAGGCACAAAGAAATGCAGTAGGATGCATATAATCCAGCGGTCATGAGTAGGTCAGTGTATATACATCTTCCCTGTGTGCCTTTTTGACCCCGTTTGACTAGATGTAAAACTTTTTGCCAACTACTGATTAAATCCATGTTTGTTTAGTTTTTGTGGGGTTAATTATGATGGCTGAACACGCAGGGGGATTCTTTGGACAGAGCGGCTATTGTTGTCATGGGATCTGCTTTAAACCATCAAAAGTTTTGTACTGGATTAATGCTAATCAGGTTGTGTTGCCCACAGCCTCCATAGACGCATTAATGGTCTGGCTGCGGACTCCCTGCTCCAGCTGTTGACTGTAGCTGTGGTGTGAACTGAGTTGTGTCTTCATCCCTTAGCTTTGGGTTGGTTTTGTTTCATTTTATTTAACCTTCAGTTTGCCAGGATGAAAGCCAGTTGAAATTAAAAACCTCTTTAAGGGAGTCCTGGCCAAGAAGCAACTAACACAACACAAAAAGTTTCACAGTTAAAATAATTCAAAAAAATGTAGATATCACATCACTTCTCTTCAATTGTAGATTTCAACTGTTTCATAATCTTTATGAGAAAAATGTTGCAAATATATACATATATTTTGCAGATTAGACATTCGTCGTTTACTTACAAAAGTCTTTCTCCATTATTTTCTCATACTCCTCTAAGGGATCATGCATTTTTCACTTCTCCCCGAATTAAAATACTATTTAAAACTTCATCATATTTAATCATTTATCTATACCAACCATTGGCTCTATCATTTAATCAGTCTATCAACAGATTTTTTTTAAATATCAGCTACAACTTCAATTTTAAGTGGCTAGGACCAGACTAAGAGGTTTTTGTTGTTGTTTTTAATATGAGAATGAAGTTGTAAGAATACAAGAACCAAGTTGTGTTAAAATGAGGAATATTGAGCATCTTCTGAGGTTATAGTTATCAGTTTTACAAATAAGGAAATACTTCTAACACATTAGCATCAAATTATTATCAGCCGCAGGACTTTGAAACGATTGTTTAAGCTGCTGAATCCTTTTCAACAAAAGAACCACAGACTGTCTAAGCTGGTCATGTCAAAGCTTTTTTTTTCTTATTAATATTACTACTTCTGTCAATAGTATAGCTTTTTTCATATTATAACGTTATTTTTGTATATGTAAAAAACTACTTCTCTTGGTCTGGCTCTAATACTCCATCATACTTGCGTTACTAACCAATGCTTCCATTTTGTTTCCTGCTCTTGTATCCTCCTCCATCAGCTCTGTACCAGTGTGCCTGTACAGGCTACTTCTTCTAGTGGTTTGAACAGGCAGCCGGTTGATTCATTTGAACACTGCTGCCACCTAGTGACCGGAGACTTGTTTATAAAGATAAAGACAATGAAGACAATAATAAAGTCTTCCTGCATCTCGCACCCCACTAGAGCTCAAAAATATTTTCTGTCAAGGCAGTCTTTGTAGTAAAAATACTCTGTTTATCCATTTGACATATTCCCTTTACAAAAGGTCTTTTTGTCAGCAAAAGAAAAGCCAGTCAGTATCCATATATGGAAATGCTTCCTGTTTTAAGGTAGCTAACTCCAAATATTCATTTGTTTGTTTGTTTTTTTTTTTAAAGTACCTTTTAAAATTTATTGTCTTATCTGAAAACTAAATTGATGCAAAACAAAATGTAATATATTTAGTTTTTGTAGCTGCAAAATATATTTACCCTTTAAAGTACATTCAAGAATTTAAAAAATGAATTTTTATATGCTGATTCTTAAAATATTCCCGCTGCTTAACCACGGGTGGCTCTGCATTTTTAACCAGCAGGATGAAACTCTCCTCTTACCACCAGGTGTTTCTTTCTATCCAGCGTTCAGTGAGACGTCACCTGAGGCGCTTGTGAAGCTCCGCACAGGTGCTCGCATTGTTCTTTATCAAAAGAAGTTCACAAACAGTTGATGACAGTCCTGCTGCTTCACTGTGTGCATTCCTTTGTGCGCGTGTGTCTGTGTGTGTTTTGTAGGTTTGTGTCTGTAATAGCTGAGAGAGGGCAGGCCAGAACAAAATGACTTCACAACATTTTTTCTCTTACAAGAACAGAAACGGCCTGCGGCAGAAACAAAGTGATTAAATGTAGTGATTGAAATATTATTTTTCTAAGATCACTCAGTAGCATTATGCGTCTGTATGTACGTAGATTTACGTACAGGTGTTCAGCCTGTCAGATGTTATATCTGTGAAAGTTATAGCAGCTGAGCACACAGCAGGCAAGGACCGGGATACGAATGTGACGGAATGGGAACCTACAGTAAAAAATAAAGGTTCCACAGTTTTCACAGAAACATTTGAAAATACATTATAAAATGATGACAGGTGCCAAATTGCATTCATTTGGGAAAAAGTTTGCAAAGCTGACTCCACAACCTATTGAGAATAACATTCATATTCATCATTGCCCTTTAATATTTTGATTTTTATAAATACACATATGCAACAAAACAGAAAAAGACCCACTAAATTTTAGTTTACTTTGCTTGTTGTGTTGAATAAATCCTTTTTTGTCATTTTGCTCTTCAGATCTAGTAACCTGCTGTCTGTAGTGTTACCTTAATAAGCATATAACACCAATTTGGGGGGGTTTTTCAGACAAGAAAAATATTGCCTTTCTGAAATTATATATGTACAGTATATGCTGTATATAGGCACAGAATCAGTCCACATTCTCAAGGGACTGAGAATTTATACTCACCTGGTATAAATTAAATTTTTAGTTATTGGAGTAACGCCTGGTGTGAGTGTGTGTGTGCATGGTTGTTTGTCCTGTCTGTGTCTGTGTTGCCCTGCGACAGACTGGCGACCTGTCAGGGTGACCCCGCCTCTCGCCCGGAACACTAGCTGGAGATAGACACCAGCACCCCACCCACTAGGGTGTTAGAAAATGGATGGATGGATATATACATTGATATTTATTTAATTAGCAAATAAATGAAACACAAGAACGAAAGAGCATGCGCATTGCTCTTTGATTGTCTTCATTCAAAGTGGCACCTGTAATGTCTGCCATGATGGGAGACATTACAGCTTTGTGCTGCCTGATTTCATGCAGTGGGAGAGAGAGTGAGAACAGTCATGGTGAGCGCCTTGTGCTTGGTTACTTCTTGCTTGTTGCTCTTTGGTCAGCGTTCATAGTTGAGCGTTGTTTACCGTCAGGGCATTGCCTCAATTGCTATGTTTAATGGTGCAGACAGTGGTGATTTCTGACATGAATGATATGGGCAAATGCCCAGGGCGTTATCTTTTTAGATAAACAGAACAAAGAGTTTGTAGAGGTACTTTTTATTTAAGATTGATGTATCATCAAACTTCTTATTGTTTATGCGTTTCTGTGTTTTCCTTCTTTTCAATATGTTGTTCCAACAGAGGAACAGAATTTGGACAAAGTTTATAGATATTTACAAAATACTTTTATGGCATACTGACATTATTTGTGTTCAGTTTTCTGAAGTAAACAAATCATAAATAATGTTAATTTGAGAGCAAACTGAAATAAAACTTTTTTTTAAGTTGAGACACTAAAACACAAAAATAAGCTAAAATTTCAAGAGGGAATCTGAAACTAAAGAATAGATCTTACAATGCTAGCTAGCATTGCTCTGATACTGATACCGACATGATATTGATATTATGAATGTTTTGAATCAATCTTCTCACTTTTACCTGCCAGCATCTGGAACAGTGAACCAGATGAAGAAGAGCAGAAGGCAGACTTTATGTACAATCAAAGGCTTAAATGAGGAAAACTGAAATTTACTCAACAATGGAACTGAATTGAAAGGAACTGACAACGAATGGATGAAGCTGCTCAATATAAATATTGGGCAGGGGTGCTTAATGGAACAATCGGGTTGATTGATTTAGATGGAGAGGGAATAAAAAAGTCACAATTACTAAATGGAACATAATTTATTGATGACTCAAGAAGACAGAAAATCTCAAGATAAAAAGAGAGACAGGAACCAGAATACCAAAACTATGATCCATAAGAACCAAGAACTCAAACAGTCTTAAGATCCAGGACAAGACTGCCTTATGGTATGATGAACTCCCAAAACAGTCTTACTGAAAGCTGTGGTGTTCCACAGGGTCCATGGTGAATGGGTGGGGCTCGGCCTCGGAGGATGAGCGTAATTTTTCCAGCCATAGATCCAGTCTGGGCAGTTCTTCCGATGGCTCCATCTTTACCCACTGCAGCTTTGCCCAGGCCCTTGTGGCTGCTGCAGACAAGGCAGGCTACCGCCTTGAGGGAACCAGCCTCAGCAAGAGAGGTTGGTTTGTGGAAACTGGATACCCACTGCTGCAGTGGAGCCGCTCTCCTCTAATAATTCCCTCTGTCATCAGCTGGCTGATGGTTTCTGCCTTCATGTTTTCTTGGCCTTTCTGCTTTTTTTGGAATCTGCACAAAGACTGTGCATGGCCCTCCTCTTGATTCTCCTTTTTTCTTCCATGGGTTGTATAAGTAAAACATGGGAGACCAGTTAAATATGCAAGCTTTTACTCTTTTTGTTCTCTCTCTCTCTCAATCCTCCACTTGTGAATGAATGAAAACCGTTTTCTTCAAACAGTTTTGCCAAACTTGAGTTGATGTCATGTGTCTTTAATGGTATCACTTCCATCTCTGCTCTCTGGGTGGCGGCTCCTCAGGGCTTTATTAACCGGGCGGCTTTTTGGCTAATGGAGTCTGTTTTTTTATTAATGCACTATGAGCATAAATTTGGATTGACTGATTTGTTGGTTTGCAGGTAAAGGCTTGTCCCACAGGCCCCGTCCCAGCAGTCCATTTTCAACAGATGGCAGCACAGTCGGCACACACAGCTTGGGCCACCAGAGGGCCACCAGGCCCACCCGCAAACCACGAAGTCAAGGCACAACACCTCACCGGAGAGACGCTGGTGCAGACGGTGAGGCCAACGCGGCAGAAACATAATCCAGTTGGTTCAGTAAATTTAAAAAAAAAAACAAACATCTGTAACATTTTAAAACATTTAAGATCCAACTCATCATATCAATTAGTGTTCAGCTCTTGCATTGTTTCCAATATTCCATTCAAAGATATACATATCCCTTGAATAACATCAATATTTTACATTCAGTTGCAGGCACTGCTGGCTAAAAATTTAGCTTCACTATCCCCTGCACAGCTAATAATAAACATTAGTTTAGCTAATGCTAAAGCGCTATGCTAACATGTTACTTTTTATTTTTTTACTTTAAATTTTTATATTTTCTAGAAATAAATCTGAAAAGTATGGCATCCAGTCAGCTGCCTGGATTAACAATTTTTAAAACCATTTTTCACTTGCCACCATTACAGTCCCAATTGTTTTGGCGCATGTCTACACCAGCTTTGCTCATCTAAATGCTGATGTATTTGCTCATCTTTCTGAGTGAAGTTATTCATTATTCAGTTACAGTTATTTTGGACAGAGAGCATCAATGCCAGGCTTTTAGTCTTTTCACAAATTCCCATCTAGATCTGTACTTTCATGATTTTACTTAAGTGTTTAGCTCCATACATCTTTCCATCACCTCTGAAAATATTCTATTATAGGGGTGTGTATTTGTAAATCCTTCTTTCAATAAAAAATTATGAACTGCCTGTCTTGGTTTATCTCATAAAATCCCAATTTGAGACACGTGCTAAAAAGGCAAAAGGTTTGCATGTCAGTTAATCTGATTCACCATGTGGTTTTTCTTTACAAAGACCTACCTCCCCCCCCTGAGCCTCCTCCCTGTCAGGGCCAGGGCCGCATCCAGGGGACCCGCAGCGTAAACAGCATGGCACCACCCACGGACAGGAAGGCTGCGTCTCTGGAGCGCACGCCCATGTCAGGACCGCTCTGTGGGCCAGACGACATGAAGAGCTCTATTGACAGACAGATGCGAACCTCTCTGGAACATCACCGCCAGGCCCAGGACCGGCTGGGCTCCATGGACCGGACGGACGATGCCCGCAGGTGCCACAAATCAGGTACAGAGGAAACCAAGACCGTCTCCAAACTCAACTCCTGAAGTTATGATATGATAACTTCACATCATAACTTGTGAAGTTATGATGTTTAAAGCTGCAGCGCTTCAGTGTCAAACAGACGTCATAAACATGTCAGCAAGTTCAGGTATTTTCCTGTTAGATAAGATAAAGGCTGGCCTATAAATTGATTTTATGAATCAAATTTTTGGTTTTGAAGATTTCCTGTTGGGACGCCCACGCCCAAGGCCACCATCTTGTTTTACAGCTTTTTTTTTAACTGGACATTGAATTTGGGTAAACTATTTGATGGAATACTAGGGCCAGCATAGGATATGTTTTTTTTTTCAATTATGAAAATAAAGTCATATTATTACAAGAATACACATATATGACTGCTAATGTACTTACAGTGGAACATTTTTTTAAAATAATACAAATGACATTGGCAGAATAAAGTTGGAATCTATTAAAAAAACTAATAACAGAAAATGATAAATGTTGAGGGTCTTGTGAAGTTATACTTTGGTGTGTTTTACAGATGATTAAGACTAAAAGAAATACTTACCTTTTAACACGTCAGCGTCAACTTGATATCAATAGCAGAGCTTTGAATCGAACTGAGTTAGTTATGTCAAATCTTTTTTCTCATTAAAACACTTCTGCTAACATTGTGTCTTTATTTACTAATATTATGACCAGGTTTTCGTAATTAGACAAACATTCTCTTTGCCTCGCCCTTATTCGCCTGCTTACAGCCCAGGAAAGGGATGATTGAAATAAAAACTGCCTTTTGAAATTGTTTTCTGTCATTTCCTTTTTCAAAAAAGAAAGAGAGCAAAAAAAAATAGGGAAATCGGATCTGGTGGGAAAAAGTATGAGATTTTTATTTTTAAGCCATATCAGGCAGCAATATTTTTAGCTAAAGATAAAATTGACAATTTGAGTTTTAATAGTTGAAGTAGTGCCCTATCGTGGACTGAAATTTTAACAATTGGATATCCACATCTTAGGAAAAATAAAAAATACATCTTCTATTTACCTCATAATTCTGGAATTTAGAAAGAGTGCCCAGGATATGTTCCAGTGAAATCAAGAAAAGAACAAAGACAGTGAGTTGTGGGCGCAGCTGTGCGTCGATTGCGCGGTGTTTGTTCTCGTAGTTCTCGTGTTAAATCGAGCTTCCACGCCGCTTCGAGACTGAGCGAGCAGATTGCGCCGTCTGCCACTTTATCTGCTTTCCAGGATTTCCCCCCGTCTCTCCTCCCTCCGCCCCCCCTGTTGCCCCTGAAAGTGTTGCCAGTGACGGCCCGCTCCGCTCCAAGTGACGAAGCAGGGAGTAGCAGCCGATAGACGGACCGTAATGGCTGCCGCTCTGCGCCCCATCTGCGCATTTGTGTGTGTGTGTGATCGTTGGCGCTGTCCGTGCTGCGCTGCCCGGTCCTGCTGGTGCCAGGGATTTTTTTTTTTTAAAACTGATAGGTGTAAGACAACAAACGGGGGCCACAGTCAGCGAGGGTCCTGACTGATGTTCAGGAGAATCATCGGAGGTCAGGGTGGGCTCCATTACAGTCATTAGCAGAACAGTGGGAAGCAGTTTGATGAGATTTCACGTGATGGTAGAGACTGCTGAGGGTTAATGTTGAGCTGCCCTGCGGTGGGGGTACAGGGGGGCGGTTCCAACCAGTGGACCCTCTATTGTTGTTCCCCATGATAGATCTGGTGACTGGAAGGAGAGGTCGAGGGTCATCCCTGCAGCACGCCCTGGCATCGCTTGCTGGCACTGCCACTCTACAGATGTCACGTTCCGATGGGGGGCTTTTCTTTATCTTTCGCCCTGCGTCATCTAGCTGTGAAACATTTCCAGTATCGACCACATCAGTGTTTTCCTGCGTCAATATTTTGCTAATTCATTTGTCCACACATACAAAAATGTTACATTTGTCTATTAATTAATTCAGTTCAGTTTTTTTTTTTAAAAAAACTTCATTTATCCTAAATTAAATTGAATTAAATGTCTTAACTTACATCATCCAAATATCTTCAGATGGTTGTTGTGGATGGTGATGCTCTGGGCAGGAAGATACCTACTGTAGCAGTCAGTTTTGCAACGACTCTAAAAAGGCCTCTGACTGAAGGCTGTTGACAGTCATGACAGACCAACATCTGAATTGCTGGACAGAGATGATATTTGACTGTAGTATAACCAGGATGACACCAGGCTCTGCTAATCTACATCATTTGCTCCACTTTAAATGTAAACCTAAGATCAAGACGGATGGAAGATGGTTTGAACTTCCTCCTTCTCCCACAAATCTCCTCTGGGATTTAGAGTCACAGTTCAGGTTTTATTTGAACTTTCAACATGCAAATCATCTGCTCCCATTTGTAAAAGTCATAATGTGTTGCCATGGTTACACATGACAACTGTTAAAAAAAAGAAGTCAGACCAGCATCCACAGCCAGAGGGACGCCTGGACTAAAAAACAAAGAACTAAAGTGTAAAATAAGAACAAGTCAGAACTGAGCAACTTCACCATGAGCAGCACAATTCAGTTCAATTCTAGATACATTCTACTCTAATGTATCTATGATAAAGTAAAATCATACAAGGAATTAATTACTGACAAGTTTAATGCGAAGTGAAAAAGCATAAGAGAACTTCAAAAGGTCTCCTGTAGGAACCGTCAGCCAGCTGGATCCTGACTTCATGTTTTCACTCCCCTTAATTACATGTAAAACAAACTGTGGACACGTTTCTTTTCATTGTAATTAAATTTGTGGATTGCTGGGGTTTGTCACTGACATCCTTTCTGTCATTACTTTTATTAGAAATATATTTATCGAGAACAAAAAACTGAGACAGTCAATACTTTTTTGTCTGTGTTTTTTTCTGCCCACCTGAAATGTCAGCATTTTGTTTTTCAGAGGATGGGTGTGTCCCGTACAGCAAGCCGTCCTTCCCCTCCCCCGGGGGCCACAGTTCCTCTGGGACGGCCTCCTCCAAGGGGTCAACGGGGCCACGCAAGACCGACGGGCCGCGGCAACCACAACAGTGGACCGCTACAGAGCATGCTGAATTTCTGGGGGCCAACGGACATGGAGAGTTATGTAAGGACTTGTTTCCATGTTAGCTGCATTCTTTTATGACTTTACACAAAAATGAAAAAAAAAAATGTTTTTTTATGACGATAAAGTCAGTGTTTATTGCCATGCATTTCCTTTTTACTGGCTTGGATACTACGTGTTAAACGTATATGGCAGTAGTTCTAAAACTCCTGTACAGCCATTCATTTTTGGAATATAATAATAATAATATCTTTTATTGTCCCACAAAGGGGAAATTTCTGTGGCAACAGTCAATCAATACAAGACTCACAAAAACAGCACAAAAAAAATAAAATTCTGTACAGTAAGGACATTTCAACATAAATACCATGTAGTTATACGTATATGTGAAATGTATTTAAATTTAAAAATGTACAAAATGTTAATATTACAGTGGAACAAAAGTGTTTGGCCTGCATAGTTTCATAAAACTTCACATTGATCCACTTGCTTCTGTTTTTGCTGCTGAACAAAGTGATCCCCACAGCATGCTGATGCCACTACCAGATGTGTTCTCTGTTCTTTAAGACACCGTTTGTTTAAAAACGTTATTTGACTTTCGCTGAACTGCTGTTTTCATAGATTAAGGCCTCGTCAACACATAGTCGTGTGTCTGGGAAGGCAGATCCATTTTTATTTGTTTTAACCTTTCATCCACGTGAAAACTGAGTTTAATGTAACTACAAACAGTTATTTACGTCAAAAATAACAGTTATTTGAGAAAACTCTGTATTTATGTTTATATGCATGTGAACATGGGAAAACTGAGACTTAGAGTCCCGCGCAATGCAGACAAATAAAGCGCAAATTTTTTCACATACTTGCTTTGACACAAATCAACCTCCGACCGCCATGTTTAATTCCTAACAGGAAGTTGTGGTTGTTTTGAAGCAATCTGATTGGCTGACATAGGTTTTAGCTTTGTGCTACACTGCCCCCTGTGGGTGTGCCATGTTTAAAGCAACGCTCAGCGGCGGATTTGTGTTGCTTCATGTGGATGAAAACTTTTCTGAAAATGATCCTGAGGGTAGGATGTATATTTTTTTAGTAGATATGGCGGAGGGATTAATTTTTGTAAAGTCCTGGTGACGTGTGTACGATGTCTTTATAACACACAAGTGAAGTATATTAAACTTTGTAGCAATAAATCATATTATAACTTGCCAAAATGTGGAAACCTTCAACAAATATGAATACCTTTGCTCTGCAAATATGTGTAACAAGGATTTTGAGGCATTTGTTTCCACTTTTTCTTGGATGTTTTTCTGAACCGTCTTCATGTTTTCCTCATCTCCTCCACAGAGTGACCCTCCTGGGCTCCCGTCCGGGCCAATAAACTTTCTCCTCTTACCTGTGCGTTCTCAGAGGGGGAGGCGCGCGGCGGCGGAGGGCGCCACAGCGACGAAGCAGTTTCACAGAAATGTACATGTGATGTAAAGTCACAAACATACTGTACATCTCACAATGGTTTTGTCCTCAAGAAAAATATTTTCCACCACCTACCTTACTGTAATTTTCTTTTTGTTAGAAAAAGGCAAGTTTAAAAAAAGGAAAAAAAAAAAAAAAAAGGAAACATCTATGTGGGGGAAAAAAAACCTTTGTTGTTTCTACCCTTCGGGAAAAGGGAATTTTGTTTCCTGTAAATATTTTCTTTGCCATGTTGTTGCATTGCTATGCAAACCCAATAGAGTTTAATTTTTTTTATTTCCATATACAATAACAGTTGGGTTTTACCTGGTTATTTGTACTATATGTGAATTAAGTGGCTTTTGTGCCATAAAATAATTGTTGTTTTTTTTATCCATTGTTCGTTAATAGCTGCCATTAATTATTATTAATATTATCATTATTATTAGTATTATTAATTATTGTTTTTTTGCACTGCAATTTTTGGTGATAAGCACAAAAACATAGCTCCTGCTGACATGAAGAACCGGAAGAATATGTGAAGAGGAGTTTCTGTACTGTAAAGTAAAGAGAAGATTATATTCTAGTGTACAGAGAGATATTAAAGAGTCGTGCTTTTCTCACAGACAGCATCCATTTCTACAGTAGAGACGAACCGAGTGGCAGACGCTAGTCCTGAAGGCGCGAGGCAGAGCTACAAGGCCTGGGAACGGATCCGAAACGTTGGCAACTCATGGATTCGGTTAGCTATTAATTTATTGTTCTCCTTTTTTTAATTTATGGTTTAGTGCCTAAATCACTTTACAAAGCGGATCTCATGCTCTTGCACAGTACAGCCTCAAACTTAAAAAAAAAAACAAGCGGTGAACTTTGTCTGGATGCTGACATCACGTCATAGCACAAATGAGGTTTTATTTTTATCATATTAAGTTACAAACGCATCTAAACCTCCTTCAATAACAATTAAATTATGTCCTTTACACTTATTTTACTCGCTTAATCTGTTATCACCAATCGCATCAATGAAGAAAACATTTAGTTTCCTGGGAACGGCCGAGTTATTAACGTGGCTTATGTGGGAAACTTGGTGACTCAGATGTGAAACAAATGGTCAGTTTGCCTCTTTGTCGATTTCTACAGTTTGACCCTAATTACCTGTAACGTGTCAATTCATTCTCCTGTTAATTAACAATTTTGAGAAATTAGGAACGAAAAAATAAATCTCAATTTCCATGATTGATTTGTTTGAGAATGAAAATTGCCAACAGCTTAGTTCTTAATTCCAGGTTCAAACCAGTTCATTTTAGCCATGGGCCCGAATCATTTTACAATAACCTGACAGTGTTATGCTATTTACATAAAGATAAAATCTCTATAACATCATGTAGAGCTACATCATGTGCTAAAAGCAACAAGTCTTCCTACTGCTGCTAAAATAGTACATTCTGCTGATTATTACAGCTTAATGTTATCTTTAGCTTTTTATCATTTAGCATTTTGTTAAAAAGGTTGAGGGTTTAAAGGTGAACATTATTATAGTACCGAATTCATCACATTTTTGCTCTAAAATCAACAAGTTATCAGTTTGGCTAGCTAGCCCGCATTCACCCGCTTAAATCCTACTCCTAGCTTACCAACAGTTGTTTTACAACAGTGTTGCCTTATTAAGGTAAGAGGCACTCATTTAGGATGGTTGCCAATGGGGGAAAAAAACACTGGAAAATGTTGCAGGTCTGTTTAAGCCAGCTTACAGGCAGTGTGTAGGGAAAAAATAGAGAAAACTCAGGTCACTCTGGAAACTCTTCAAACCTACTTTAAACCACAGAAACTTCATTTTTTGAAGCTATTTTTTTTTTAGACCTTGGTTTACCTTGATACATATCATTGGCCCACGCCTAGCAACATTTATTAAAACTGAGATCAATGCACCAACGGAAGTGCGGGGACGCACCCAGTTCAGTGTGTCAACTATAAACCTAGATTAAACTGTCTTCACTGTTACAGGTGTTTAAAAACCATATTTAAAATAAATGACGCTTAACCTGGTGGGGAGGCAAGTAAAGCCTGGTGGCCCGCCAGGCTCATAATAACAGGGAGAAAGTCAGTGAACTGTAAATGGATTAGATAAAATTGATTTGTCTTTAAAGTCCCCTATTAAAGTCAGAAATGACAAAAGGGCAAAGTGGCCAGCATCCACAGCAAGTATGAACAGCATAGTCTTGTGGGAAACTTTTATTTATTTATGTTTTAATGGTGATTACTGCACATCTTTAGGTTAGAGAGCTGACGAAGCAAAGGCCTTGTATGTTAGTCAGTGGCTCCAATGCCTTCATGTCTACAGCCACAGTGGGAAGCAAAAAACCCTTTCTTATCCACCTGACTGCCACAAAAACACGCTTGTATCATTTACCGCTTTCGACTTCATAACATCAGATTTTTTTTAGATATGAATCTTTTCCAACAAATATCCTTTTTGGAAGCTAAAGCTTGTTTCTTTGTATGCCTTTTATGGACTCCCAAAACGCTGCTTACAACAATGTTTTTCAATTGTAATGTTCAGGATTTTTGTGGTTCAATGACTGTTTGTTTTGTCTTTTTTTTGTACTGCTAATGTTGATTAAAAAAAAAAAAAACGGGGATGGGGGAGTAGGGGAAACTAAAGGCCATCAAAATGCTGTTGTACTGTTGTCGTAACACCATTGTCGTATTTTATTTTATTTTTTTAAGGATACACCCAGTGGCCAGTGTTCTGGGAATGAGGTGCAGAGAGTATCTCAGGTTATTTTGCATTCTGGTGGTGTTTATGTATGTGTATATATGTGTATATATCCATACACATCTCCACTTGATTATCCATTCCTTTTTCATTAATAAACACTTTCCATCCCATGTTGGAATCCGTTATACCCCCCTTTTTTCATTATTTTCATTACTTTTTAATTTTCTGCTGTGGACTTTGATCCCGATGTTCTGGTTCATCCAACTTAAAGACAAGATGTCAGTAAAAGAACATACCAAATTTGAAATTGATATTTCTAACGTCTAAATGCGTCTTCGTGTCTTTTAATACTCAATTTTCTTTTAAATCACAGTGTCGTTTTGTATTTATTAAAATGCTAATAAAGGTATATTGTGAAATATGCATAAAATTTGTAAGATATAAAATGTGTTTTCTTTTTTCTTTTTAACTGTTACCTTTGTTCCTTGCGAACGTTGGTGTCGGAGCTGAGCAGCGAGGCCGTTAGGAGGTGATGTGGAGACTGTGCTCTCAGCATGGTGATTCGCCGGTCAGTCGTCATCCAAGTCGCTCTTCGTCTTGCATGTTCACTGCACTGCTCTTCTCGAGTCGTAACGTTTCGACACGGGGAGTAAAAACACAATTTGCTCGTCAAGGCAAAAGAGAAAATGTCCTTTTCAAAGTGCTTTACCTCTTTTCGTTCATTTTCTCAATATTGTTGGTTCTTTGTAGCCTATCTGTGTCTTTCCTTTTTGCTATAAAAGCGGATTAAAAATGACAAAAAGTGAAAGTTGTTGGGTGAAGTCTTTCCTGTACAGCATGGGGTGAGGTAACGCTCCAAATCCAATGCCATTTCTACGGTACGGTTCTCCTTCTTTCTTTTTCCCACCTCTCTGTACACCTCCTCCTGTATTCACTTGCATGTTCTTCTCCAAAAAAGAGAGTGAATCAAGAAAATAAACTCCTACAGTTTAGTTCTGATGACCTGTAAAATAAGTCCATCTTTTATTTCCTTGTACCTGGATCAATATCAAATAAAAATATTTTTGAAAAACGAATTTAAATGACTTAAATCCTTTGTCCTTGAAGGAGAGAGATTTGATATATCCACTAATTAGTTGGCACGATACCATTAGCATGCTAACTACCTAATGCTAACTCATGCTAATGGTTTACATTAGCATAGTAAACTGCATTTACTATGCTAATGCTGCCTTCCAGTTGTAGTTGAAACTTTGCGTTTCAATATGGCCGCTCATCACAGCATTAGTAGACAACTGTGGGGAAAACATTAATTTTTAAAAGACACAAGAACACACAGTGTACCTAAAATCAATGTTACATGTAACGCTTGCAACTATAAACTGAACAAATTAAAAGTTGTGTTGACTTATGTAAAGCTTAAAATGATAGTTGTAATATGTTCTGCAAACAGAGTGTATGGGCGATCTCTTAACTAGAACTCGAGTCTGACATCAAACTTATGTAACTGGAACTCAGCATACTAACATTAGCATTAGCATGCTAACATTTACTGTGTGTATGATGCTTTTTTAAAAATCCAAATAACAAACTAAAAGACAAAATTGTAAGTGAACTCAAAGCCAATTGGAAAGTTTGCTTTTTAGCAGATATTTGACAGAAACTTGCAGACCTACTTCTTAAGCTAACCTGAGTTAAAGTATCTACTAGTCTTGCAGTATAACTAATGCAAGACTAGTTATAACGCATATATAATATTAATTAGTTACCTTTAATTAATATATATGCTCATCATAGTGAGCAAATCACTATGTTCAGAGGGGGAAAGCATATTTTTAATGTATATTTCTTATTTTTGATGACTTTGCGTTGTTACAGCAGCAGGAATGTCAAACAGGATTTTTTAGCACTAGTCCAACACGCCTGAATCCAATAGCTAAATTAGCTTCTCTGGATGTAGACAAGTTCTCCAGAGTCCTGCTAATGACCTAATTATTTGATTTGAGTGTGCTGAAGCAGAGACAGATCTGAAAGTTGCAGGACGCCGGCCCTCCAGGGCTGGAGTTTGACACCTGTGAACTCCAGGAACTGGTGATATTTTTATGTTTTTGTCGTGTAAATTGTTCCAGTGCTCAGTCTCATCACATAAAGAAATGAGTGATAAGAAATGATCATATTTAATATTAACACAGCCTGCTATAGTTTTCGGTTTGTAAACATCACGGTAAAAGTTTTAGACAGCGCCGACAGCTACCGACTTCCACCGACTCAGCTATTTATCTGAGCTACAGTAGGAAACGAGGAGGCAGCAGGCGGTCAGAACAACGACTCATGTTAGATCCTTTCACCTGCATACGGTTTGATCCATGATCAATTCTCGTTGAACTTCTGTCTTTTTTTCTGTTTTTTTCCCTCTCAAAATAGTCGAGGATGGGGCGTGCCATGGTGGCGTAGTGGTTAGTGCGACCCGTATTTGGAGGCCTTCAGTCCTGGACGCGGCCGTCGCTGGTTCGACTCCCGGACCCGACGACATTTGCCGCATGTCTTCCCCCCTCTCCTTCCCTGTTTCCTGTCAGCCTACTTTCACATAAGGGACACTAGAGCCCACAAAAAGACCCCCTGGAGGGGTAAAAAAAAATAGTGGAGGATTCTTCTGCAAAGCTGCTGGACGACATGTTTGGCATCAATAAAGAGACTCCCTGCATTTACTGGCTGCCCTCACAGAGCAGCAGAGACACGCACCACAGTTTTTACACTGATTTTAAACGTTTTTCTTTTTGTTTGAATTTTAATGACCATAACTGTAAAGTTTAAGCAGAAAGATTTTTTTTAAAACAATTTTTCATTATAAATATTTGAAACGTGTGGCATTCTGATATAAAATAAAACTCAGCCAATTGCTTTTTTTTTCTTGATCTGTTAACACATAAAAAGTATTAGTTCCACTGACAAATTATTCTTTTTTTTTACCCCTCCAGGGGGTCTTTTTGTGGGCTCTAGTGTCGAGGACTCAAGGCCTCCAAATATGGGTCGCGCTAACCACTACGCCACCGTGGCACGCCCCACAAATTATTCTTTTAACAGGATATTTTTCCCATAAGTGAAATAATCTGCCAGTCGAACTAATACTTTTTTAAAATCAATGCTAAGGAATTATTAACTTAAAACAATCTCCTCTGTTGTGTGTAAAAGTTACTTGTAACAGACAAAATACAGATAAAAGGTAAAAACAAAGTGCAGTACTAACTGGTGCATCGAACCAGAAGTCAAGGACATTAAACTTACGGGCAAAATAAAACGCGTTCAGATTTGCTATACAAAAAAAAAGATATTCAGAACTTGATTTAAATAACTGTAAATGAGTAAATCAAAAAGCTAATTCATTTCAATAATACTAAAAGTTGGCCCCCATATGGATTCCTTGCACACGATGTTCTACATTTACAACGTTTATTTCTATGATTTTTGATTATGTGAAATGTTTCTTTGTTCCATGCCACTAAGTTAAGTAAAATAGCTCTAGAAATGTTTCTAAACTGTCCCGTTTCCTTAAAGCTAACAGCAGCTAAGCTAGATGCAGATATAGCTGCATACAGCTTCCCTGCTAATGCTACTCCTTTTTTCTTTTTTTTCTTTTTTTTTAAAAAGGTTATTGATTTCTGTTTCATTTGTCTTTTGAATTGTGAAACAGTGTTTGAAAGTTAGCAAGGCAAAGGCTTGAGAAAATACTGCTCTACTTGAGCCAATAGTAGGGCTGCAGCTAACGATTATTTTAGTTATCGATTAATAAAACGATAAAAATTAATAAAACACTGGTTCTTTTTTCTCATTTTTCGTTTAACCACTTCAGGTTTTTTTTATACAATATTAAAAATGCACATAATGAGGCAAATAAATTCCTTTTGTAGATAAACCATTTTTGCTTGAGTTCAATAAAATGTATATTTCTTGTATAGTTTTGCTTTTGTTATTCCTTTGACTGTTCTGTCAGGAGAATTGTCGTCTTTTGAGTGACGATTCATCTATTACTAAATTAGTTGCCGATGATTTTTTAAATTAATTGATTTATCACAATTCATCCAATTAGCTTTTTCAGCCCTATTCTGCAGGTCTGGGTTGCCTTATATAAATCCATAGCATACAGACAAGAAACCATTGATGCCTGATCCCACATTCACATCACTAAACACAACTAAATATGTGCTTTTCTGCAGCGACAGATGTTGACCTACATTTTATTCACTCAGCGCTTGCTTTGGTTTAAAGGTTTTTTTTCCTGAATTTTCTTTTTTTGATTATGTACACCTCTGAGTTTTTAGTTTTTTGTTTTTGTTTTCACTTAAAAATATTCCAGTGTTAAAATAAAAACAAGCCCTCACACAATGAGAAGAAGCTGCATGTGAAGATCTTATTCTCCTATTTCTGTTGCGCCGTATTTTTTGCATTTGTGTGCATAAAACAGGTTCCCTGATCCATCCGACCCGTTTAAACAAACCCATCAGACAGACAGGGAGAGAGAGAGAACTGCATCTGCTTCACAGCTCTTCCTCTGTTTGTGCCTGGCAAGCACGTACAAGTAATGACTGCTCCACTTCTTGCCAACGAAGCAACTTTCCTCCTCATGTTTTATTTCCAACTGTTTACCGGTGTGTGAGTGTCTAAGCGCGCAGGCGTGTGTTTGTGTGTGTGTCTGTGTGTGTGTATACTCCACCTGTTCCCCATTTTTTCTTCTTCATCTGAATGAGCCACAAACAAAAGATTTTAGTAGTCATCACACATGTCAAACAGTTAGAGCAGCTGTGTGGGACACAGTGAAAATTAGCATTTCATCCTTCTCTCCCTCCCTCTTGTCTGTCTCCAGCCCACATCTCTCTCTATTTTTCCATCATAGCTCTACATGTGATAAATGAGTCCTGAAGACGTGTAATTTTCCCAGCTGTTTGGATGAAAACATGCCGTTATTGACCAGCACTTTCCCTGGACTGCAGTTTGTGTGGCTGATTAAATGCAGCTGTTCCACTTCCCCCCCTCACCTCCTCACCCAATCATCATTCCCTTTGGACGTAACGTGAGGATTGGTGGTCCGCGGTGACGCTGTGAGGTAATGGGACCGAGAACCACAGGTTTGTCATGGCAACATGGATGATCTCCGTCTTTATTAGCGATGCACTGGACTGATAGTTGTTCCGAGGTTATCGATGCGATTCTCTGAGAAGTCTTTAATCATATAAACCTGGATAATAGAGGAAGTTATGAGACTTTCCTTTTGTCACTGTAAAAGTGCGATACCAAAAGCTACCTGGCTGTTTTGGTTATTGCTAATATAGCAGCAAGGTTAGAACAGACTGAAAAGAGGATGCATCTATTTAATGTACCGTTTTAGTAAGGAGATTACATAATATTCATTTGTGTTCAAAGCTTCACATTGGTTTCCAAATCAATTGTCAGGTCCAACATACTGATAGTTCCAACACAGTACGTCTAAAAATATTTAAAAATTGTGCAAAAGTGAAATATTCATTGCCTTTTGAGTCAATAATGAATTAATATTGATGAAAAAGTACTGTGTCGTTCCACTGGGAGAATATTTCACTTATACAAGACATTTATCCCATGTGTTAAGTGGAATAATCTTGCAGTGGAACAAGTATTTATTTAATCAATATTAAATATTTATTGACTTAAAACAAGCTCCTGTGTATTTCTGGAAAGTTAGTTGTAAGTTAGTTTAGTCTTATTTTAAGTGTAATAAGATATTTGTACTTGAAACTAAACAAAAATATGTGGTGAGACTTTGTGTTTTTGTAGTGTAGCAACTTCTTGGTCATTGACGCCTGAGGATGTAGAGAGAAAATGAACAGACTGACATATTTAACTTACAGGAAAAATTCTGATTTTTTTTTTTTTTTTTTGTAACTACAGATATTCTGATATTCTACAAATTTCTTAATCCATCTGAGTAACTTCTGGGACTTCAATGGTTCCCAGCAAGAGGGCCAGGACAACTGTGGGAACATTCAGTCTGAGAACCTTCTGCAAAAACACTGAATATATTTAAAACCTGAAAATCCCAGTTGTGTCTTTACTTTCAAAACTAAATCAAACCAACCATTTAATAAATATAAGAACAGAAAGATTCTCAGCTTTCTTCAGTAACTGAAGTTCTTGTTCTTCAGAGTCACAGAATAGGGAAACATGAACCACGTTTCTTATGATACAGAAGTCATTGCTGCTCAAAATCTGCAAACTTCCTTAAAGTAGGAAATTAGAACATTTGTCCATATGCACCAATCCATGAACTGTAAAAGAAGCTGCTCTCCTTCACCTGTGTTTAGCTAATATTCAGCCCCGTTGCCAGTTGATTAGGGAAAAAGTCGCCTGTTCAGTTAAAACCAACATCAGTCTCTGTGGTGGTTTTTGTTTGCTTTTCATACGTTCTTTGTATTAATATTTCTCTTCTGGTTCTGTGTTTTATGTTCTATATACATGTATTATTGTTTTTCCCACCTCTACTCTGTTATGTTTTCTCTGTAGAAATCCTGCTTAGTTTCACTCATTTTACTTTTATTCGGTCTTGTTATTGTTTATGTCTGTTTCATTCAGGTCAGGACTTTCTATATTGGGTCTTTATATCCAAATACCCCAAAACGTCTCAGGAGAACCCTCAGTTTAAATTCAATAGATTTTAAAAGTGTATATATATATATATATATATATATATATATATATATATATATATATATATATATATATATATATATATATATATATATATACTGTATATAATAGTTATTTTTGCCTAATTGACTTTTAGCTGTTCATATTTTGAAGCTTCTACAAGGACCATGTTAACCAGTCACAGTCTGATATTTCAACTCTATTGCATTTGAATAAATTATTTATTTTTTACACACAAAAAAAGAGGAACTCAAATTCCATTTTAATACAGCTGCTTAAGCAGCACTCTAGATTTAAAAGGTTTTCCCTTGTGGGCTCTTAAATTTATTAAGCAAATGTTCTACTTTTATTCTCATCACATTGGTCATTTGCTGCATCAATCATTAATGAGCTCATTTAAGAAAAAAGAGAGGTGGGCACTTTCACATATTTTTCATAGGCTTCTCCAAAAAAAGTTCCTATTGGTTCAAACAACATGGTGATCAGTTCTAATAAGATTGCTGTCTTGAATTTTAAAATATTCACATATTAATATTTGCTGAGAGACACAAAGTTTGTAGTTTATATTTAAATAAAGTAACATAAATTTGTGGCTCAAAAAGAGATTTTATGAACTAACTGCATGGATCTTTCAGCATATTTTTTTCTAGTTTCAATAACTATTTATTTATTTTCAAACTTTATGGCACCAATTTAGCTCCATACTGCTGCTTTAGTTAATTGGTGCAGCTCTCACTTTCAGACTAATCAGTGGATTCCTAGATGGAAGACTTCACTTGTGACTAACATTTACTTGATTTTACTATTCTGGTTGTTAATCGAACTGTTTGCATGCTGAGAATTGTGTTGCTGTTTTAGTGCCTTTGACTCGGGACAAATGCGTTTGTTTAAAAAAAAAAAGCGAAGTGAACGAAGCGTTGGCCACTCTTCTAAATATTAAGCTAAAATTAACAGGCATCTTATTCTGCTCGGCATTTATCTCTTCGAAGTGGAGCATGGTGATTTAAAGTGCAGGCAGTTTTCAGTTAACTGGTGGTTAAATGTTAGCGACTGGGTACAATTTAAAACTTCAACAGACAACAGACTCCAGCAAGCCATCATTTCTCAGTGGCCGAGGTTCCAGGCCCTCTGTATTGAAACAAAGCATAAAGACAGCAGCTGGTTTTATCGGGCTGCTACAAAATGGGAGTTGTGACCCAGTGACCATCTCTGCCAAGAATAAAGTCTCTGAGTCCTGAAGGAACGTACCGTTTTTATAACAAGTTTACTCTCTTCCTTTTAGTATATATTTTGAAACAACAAAAAAACAACTACATTACACATACATTCCTGTATGACGTGTACCTTCATAGTTCCCATATGACGTAACACTTCTGGAAACTAACTGACAGCCATTTTGATAGGCAGTTTCTATGGATTTGCTATGGAAACAAACAAGCTACAAGCTTAGAACTAGCTCCCCTCGTTCATAAATTATAAACAATATTTTACAATTATTTTTTGATAATTTTTCAGTACTCTACTCGCCTCTGTGTAATTCTAAGATAAATATCAGTGATGCTTACTGTAGGGTTAGAATAGGTGCTGAATTAGCAAAATTAGACTCGCCTTAGAATTTATTGCTTGTCACTATAGACATGTACAATGAGATTAAAGTCAGCTCCACAGTGCAAACTATGTAGGGAATATATACAGTGCAAACATCAATGTGGTGTATTTACATTATTTACAATATCAAATATTAGCTTAGTTAATGTAGCTTTTATCAGCAAGCTAAGGTGGACATATAGCCTATATGTATGTTACTACATGTACTTACTCTGTTAGTCACCAGAACATTATTAACAGGAAGCGTTGATACGTCCTTTACAAGTCTGTTGAAACACTGATTGCATGCGGCCATGGCTTTCAGGCTGCGGAGCTCCTCCATGATGTAGGCACTCCTTGTGTTCACTAACTGGTGAACTTTGCCATAGTATGAGATCAGAGACAGCTTGTCCACATGGCCTGACAGCCATTGTCTGTCTCATATGGGTCAATCCTGACAGCAGCCATTTTGTTGACATATTTCTCTTGCACATTGGTCAAGAGTATCAATATACTTTCTTTTTGTTGGTCTCAAACATGGTTGGTCTATGTTTGGCACTGGGCATGTCTACTAAGATGTGTAATCACTTCCGTTTCTGATTCCTGGGAACTATATTGTGCAAATAGCCGTGGTGGGACGCCATGGTCGTTCTTTGGTTCCAGCCCCACCAGTAGTAACACGTGCCACATATGATTCTTCCACTCTGGGAGCCTGGTGCTTCTTTTAAGCTGCATCTACTTCCCTGTTAGCCTGTTGATGATGAGACATCCAAGTGCTTTTAATTAGTAATCAAATTAAGTTTCTTGATGTTATTTGCAATCATAGGGTTTCTTTTCTACCAGGTGATTGGATGGACCATGTGGTTTCTCCAGGACCATGTGTGGCTCAGGACAGGTCAATGCACAGACAGCGTTTGTTCCTGTTTTAACTCTACTTTATTCTTTATTCTGCTAATTTTTTCCTGCATTCGCCATCATCCTCGCCTGCCCACACACTTAATTTTTTCCATTCACTTCTCTGCTCTCCTTGAGATTTGTGGTTCAGTTAAGCATGGAGTGGAGAGAGTGGCTGTGTGTATGTGTGTGTGTGTGTGTGTGTGTGTGTGTGCGTGTGTGTGTATGTGTGTCTGTGTGTGGGTGGGGGGTGCATTTCACCTTGCCGTCTTTTCAAAAAAGGGTCCTATTCATTCAGCACAAGCACAAGGATGTTCATGAAAGCTGAGTGATGATTTTATTCAAAAGAAGAGAAAAGAGAGAGAAAACTCTGTTGGCAGATGTGCTCAGAAATCAGCCGTCATTATTGTAATGGCATCCAGGGGAAGGTAAAAGCTGTTGAAAAGAAATATGTGTTATTTTACTTTGCTAACTTGAATAGTTTGTGTGTGTTGTGCAGGTTTGACTCTAAGCACACTGGGCGTTTACAACCAGTGTGCTTTGAGTGCCATAATTCAGGTCTTTGTAGGTGCAGGGCATTGTGCTCCTGTGGGCTTTAAACATGCCACTGGCTGCAAGTGGCGGCAGTTTGATGAACAATCTCTTAATCAGAGCCTAATTGTTTAGCATGATCCTGAGTGACCTGCTTAATGGAAACCCCTTTTGATTAATGGTGTATGTTAACAAACACAGTGGGGACACCCCAAAACCTCGTCTGACTCCGGTTAATTAAAGACTTGCTCCTACGGTATCCAGGCCAGGATTAGTCGCCATCATTTTACAGAAATTAGGACAGCTGTGTTAAAGTCGATACAGCTGTCTTTATAAAGTAGAAAGAAATGTTTCTCTTTTTGTATAATGGGTGACATATCTGTGTCTAAGGCCTCTCAAAAGTGTAGAGTAACATGAAAATAGCAGGAGTTGGAAATGTGGGGAAAAAAGCTGATATTTTTCTGGCATTATGGACAGAAAGACTGACGGATTTATCCAGATAAACTGTGTAGATTTAAAGTAATCATTTATTTATGTTTTGGTCATTGAAGGCCTTGAACAAATGTAGCCTGGTCTTTAGAACAACAAATATCTCTATTACATCGTTTTAAAAACGAATATTGTACACGTGGGATTGGCTTCAGAAAAGCTTTCATCCACATAAACCAGAACAAATAGTTTATGTGGACATTTTGAAGAAAAGTCCAGTTTTTCCAATGCGATTATTATCCTACATTTTGCTGTTGTAATGTATTCTAGAAAGTTGTTTTCATAAACTTCTCCGGACTCGTATGTTTCTGTGGTGAGATCATTTTGATTCTCTGTAACTGATTTACAAGCTTTGTCTCAAAGACACAACTTTGGAAAATCCTATGTTAGGTTCTTGCACACCTTGAATTTTTTTAGTGTTTCCCTTGACATACGTACCATCAGTCGAGCTGTGCAAAATAAATATTTACTACGTGCTAAAAGTTTTGTAACATTTTATCAATCTATTCTGCCATTCAATTCTCTCTCTCTTTCTCTTTTTTTTACATAATAAAAACCTTGCTTTACATCTTAATTTTAACTATATGCATTCAGAGCCAATTTCTGAGGATTTCAAAGAACTGTGCCCTTTTATACTTCCACCAGAACAAAGCCTTTCTAAACTCCCATTCTGCATTTAATATTAAAATGTTAGAAAAACAGAAGCAGTTCTGCCAAGGACAGGTTTTGTGTCTAGTTGTAGGAAGCTGAACAGAAATGAAAAAATATCTTCTACAGCCCACACATGGAGAGAAAAATGTGTGTATTTTTTCCTTTCACCGTGTCTTGTGCAGGCTTTTTATTTTGTATTTTTTTACACCATCACAATTGACTGAGAGACTGGAGGGACTCTGCAGATAGAGGAGTTTGTACTGGAGGATAACAAACCTGGATATGATAAACCTTAGACTGACTGTATGTAGCAGAATGGTTGTTATTGATATGTCAAGGTTTACAAGTCACATAAATTAACTAAATCTTTTAATCACCTTTTGGGAAAAAAAATTAAAATGTTAAAAGTTTAGATGAGGTCATGACTTTGTAACCTTTGCTGGTTTCATTCATAAAAACTTGTCTGTCAGAGAGAGACTCTCTCCCTACCGTTTGCTCTGAAACGTCATGACTCAGTTCTGACAGCACAAAAGCTTATTTGTCCCCCAAAACCTGGTAAAACGGCGAACAATTCAACATCATGCTGCTAGCATGTACCAACAACTCGTAGGTGGAAGTGACAGCACTGCCCACCACAAATAATGACCCGGGCAGAACACGATGCGCTAAATAATTAAACGTACAACGAAGCTTTGAGGCAGGTAAATTTTCCTCGAGGAATTTTAATAATCGAGGTACTCCAATCGTTACAGCCCTAATTTCCACAAAGCTCCTCCAGACTAGCGGCAGCAGCAATCTAACAACTGGTGGAACCGTGTCTGCATCCTTAAAAAGTCTTAAATCCATTTAAAAAACATACATTGACCTTCAATACATCTACTATAAAGTTGTTTCTTAGCACTTTGAATGTTGCTGGAGTCTTAAGATCCAGACCTTGGGAGTCGGTAAAGTTGTGCCAGAAAGTTTCTCTTCTGGATCTAAAGGCAGATTTCAGCCTAATCTAAAGCCTTGATGAAAGATTTTTCCAAAACTTTAAGAGTAACTTAAAGTATAATAAAAGTTGAGCTCTTAGATGTTTGTATGCACTTCAGATTGTTACAGTAGATGCATTTACCATGAGCTGAGGTCGCTCTCTTTATGCTCTAAGTGTTTTTTGCACTGTCGTTTTAAAATAGGCTATATTGAGATCTTTTTAATAATGTATAATCCATAATCCATTGAGAGGGTGGCCTCTGAGCATGAATGTCACCATTCTCTTAGGCATAATAAGTTAATAACCCCCAGATGGGCAAGGTCACACTCACTGCCCCTCCACTTATCTGGTGCAGGCCAGGCCACCCAGAGGGCAGCAAGTGTAGAAAAAGGAGCTGAGAGGATTTGAAATGAGGAAATTGGATGATAACCTGCATCGATGATATGTTATGAACTAGTTTGATCTAAAGCTAAATACTTTTTGTTTTATTACCCATGCATATTTGTTCTGCTTGCTTTAATAAATCTTGTTCTTAATTCTTTCTTCATGTTTAGGAATGTTTGCATATGCAGCAGTTGGCAGGCAGATGGATTTATAGATCTTTTAAGTTTTTGATATTTTGTCACAATAAGCAATAATTTTCATTTTTTATGCTTTAGTTTGATTAATCTTTAAAGTGATACTGCCTTTTGATATTATTGAAAAGCCGCCATTAAAAAAAATGCAAAGAAAGAAGTTAGTGTGCACTTCTTTTATTCAAATCTTAATATTAAATTCAACATATTTTATGTAACACACCAACATAACGTGTTGCCTAATAGGATGGAAGGATAAATGCTGTTTACAGAAGTTCTTATCTACATAAATCTGAAATGTTCCAAGTGTTTGTATTCAGCCTCACTGCTTTGTAGAAACATTTTTCTCAACAGAAATGAACATCCTGCCAATTCTTCTCAGAGCATAGCTTAGGTTCTTTCAGATTGTAGAGAATTTCTCTAAACAGCAGTTTTAACGTCTTAGTTGGGTGCAAGTCTGGTGCTTTGACTGGACCGTTTTTAACATGAATATATGTTGAGCTAAATTCCTCTACCCATCTTTTCATAACCTCTGAGAAATTTCAGTGTCTGCTGAAGACAAGCAGCTGCATATCATGACACTTGTCACAAAGACGTACCCATCTCTGCATGGTAGCTCAGGGTGACATACTGATGGTTTTCTGTTAAAAGTAGCATTCTTGGGGGTTACTGTGGTGGCGTAGCGGTTAGCGCGACCCACGTTTGGAGGCCTTGAGTTCTCAATCTGGCCGTCCGGTTCGATTCCCGGACCCGGCAACATTTACCGCATGTCTTCCCCCCTCTCCTTCCCCCTTTCCTGTCAGCCTACTTTCACATAAGGGACACTAGAGCCCACAAAAAGACCCCTGGAGGGGTAAAAAAAAAAAAAAAGTAGTATTCTCAATATAGTTGAAAAAGTTCTGCCACTTGTATGTTTGGCCCTCTTCATAGATTGTAGCTGTAAACGGTGACAGTGTGGAAAAAAAAGAATACAGCAGATAACTCAGCTGACTTGCTTTTGTTTTTTTTACTCTGACCCAGAATGCCTTGCTCTATGGTCCACCTTCTGCTTTGGAACAGTCTCCAGTCTGCTTGCATCCACATATGCATTTGAACAGCACCAGAGTCCACTTCAACTGACACCAAGGATCAGATCAGAGTTCACTTTATGGTCAAAATCAGAGTTTGATTGCACATTCACACGTCCTTAAACCAACAACACTTTCTTCATTATTGGATTCAAGTGGACTGACCAGGGCTGGTGTGGATGCCCCCCTAAAGACAGTTGGCTGCAGGAGGTTCTAACTAGAAGTTTTGGCAGGAACAAAAACATGTGCACGACCCTCTTCCCAGATTTGACCTCCACTGCACATTTATGGACTATGTTTAGTGTAATACATAAAATCAGAATAACCAAACAGGACAAAATTCAAAAAAGTTCAAGTGGCATGAAAACTTGTACAAGGCAGCGCTTAGCTTCTCAGTATTCCTTTTAGTCTCTGTTTGGCGCTCATTACCTCGGTCACGGACAGCGGCAGATGGTGCAGCTGCCGCTTTAATTGTCTTTATTACCGAGGCATATGCTTTTTTAGCTTTCTTAAATCCAAAACACGTGGCATCGCCCAGCCGGTCAGGACCGTGCGATTGTGAAATTACCAAACAAAAAAAAAAAAAATCTACAGAAGAGCAACATCTCTGTCTGTCCTGTAAAGCTACGATTCCGTCTCAGACTGCAGCATCATCAAGAGCGGCAAAGGTTTAGACTAAAATCATATTAAAGAATACGATGTTCTGTCTGCCATCTGCCTTATGGATGTCGCTCATACCTGGAAGTTTGCAAATGAGAGCGGGATCAGGAATCCCCGTGGCTCTGGCGGCACGACGCTGAGGAGAACCGGCAGATGTTAAGCTCTGACAAATTCTACACCTCAGATCAACCTGGGGAACAAAGCAGGCGAGGAAAAAACCTGATCCTCCAACCGTCCTGGACTCGTTTCTCCTCTTCTAGCCAAAACCTCTAACACACGGTTACAATCGTTTTTCATTATAGTTTACTTTTATCTTATTGACTTTTGTATAAATCAGTGAGTTTTTAGAATGGGTTTGCTGGTTTTTATTAGTAATTAATTCAATTTAGTTCAGTATTTTATTAGTTATAGTAATAGTTTTTTAGTTTTATTTATACTTTGGTTAATTTGTTGGTGCAGAAAACCAAAAGGTCAAAGTATTGTGATTATGTTGATGTAAATCAGGTAATGAATACTAAACAGGAAATGTAATAAAAAAATGTATTCAGTTATTATTGAACAACCAATTGATTGGTGTTTTTGGAAAAAAGATAATTTCACATTAGTTTAGACGTCAATAAATAGATCATAAACTAAAACAAATGATATTATCTCTAATTTCAGTTTGTTTTAGTGTAATAAACACATTCCATAGTTCCAGTTAGTTACAGATTCCCCCATTAATTCAGTGAACATAAATGTTCTCTCCATACAGGCTTTTGTTTAGCAGTGATTCTTGAGATTCGGGACAAAACAGGTCATATGGATAAAGCACAAAATCTGAATAAAATATACACAAAAAATAATATTTTCAAATATCTGACTAAACTAACCTGGACCATGTGAGCACAACAACGTGTGTTTACCTGATGTTTGCTGAATATTTTTTATTTTAAACATTGTAGTAGGTGGATGGTGTCTTTAAAATCCTTTGTCTCACTTAAATGTGCAGTTAATTAATTTTATTGTATTTTACATAAATGGCATTACTTCACATGTATCAAGTTTTTCTTTTTACTCACTAGTTTGTCACAATCTTCAGTTCTGTGACATTTGCTGCATGTCTTCCCCCCTCTCCTTCCCCGTTTCCTGTCAGCCTACTGTCATATAAGGGCACTAGAGCCCACAAAAGACCCCCTGGAGGGGTAAAAAAAAAAAACCCCAAAAAAACTATAATAACCTTGAACCTCTTCTAGATGCGAAGCATCACAAGACGTGATGAGACTCAGGAGGTTTACATGCAGAGATCCCTCTGAAATAAAGATTTCTCCTTTTTTTTTTTCCTTTCTCGTGGAAAAACGTTGGGTGGAAATGAAAGGATTCACCTGAGCAGCTTGGTGCGTTCTCTACCCCAAGAAGTGGGATGGTGAGGAGGGGGGAGTTGTTGAAGATTGGCTGGCTGTGTTGAGCTTTCCACAGTCGTGTCGGGGAACGGAAGCGGGGCTTTAGAAATGCATCACTGTCACCATTATGCTTAATAATTTGAATGACATGTCAGCGCGTGACTCAAAGGCACTTGTACGGGGGCTGGCAGGGTTATTAGAAATGACTCCCCCCAATGATGCGTGTCACTGAAGCAGCAAATTAACACGAGGAGATGGAGGCATGTTAAAAGCTGCAGCCGAGGAAGGGGATGAGGAGGGGGGGATAGATCCAGAGGAAGATGTTGCTGTTTTTTTTCTCTCTCTTTGTTAGAGGAGATGCTCCGGTTGTTGGGGTTCCAGCTCCTGCTCTGTGTGAGCATTTCCTGAGCACCAGGTGCTCCTATTGTGATAAATGCTTCTCAGCTGGGCCCCACAATGGCAGAAGCAGCCAGACATGTCCTTCATCAACTAAACTCCACAGCAGCTCCTCTTCCAGCAAGGACACAATGAGAGCAGTGGATTGTGCTGGAGGTTGTGGGTCTCGGCGCCGCAGACAGAAGAGCAGACGCCATGTTGGCTTCGCTGCCCTGAGGAAACACAACGTTGGCATGTCTGCTGTATTGAGTGGCAAGTTCACTTTTTGAAGTCAAAGCTAAAAACCCACCTGCTTTTGACTAATACCTGAAAGATTGATTATATTTGACAAAATGTCATATTTATTACTTGTTTCATAATATCAATAGTATCGTTTGTCTCATAAAACATTTTAAACTGCCTTGTTGCTGAAATGTGCTATAACAATAAACTTAAATTGTAACAATACTTTAGATGATCTGGTTAAGTAATGTTACTGAAATGGATTTCATAGTTATTGTTGTTGATTTATTTTATATACATTTATATTAGAGGGACAGTATTGTGTATTTTCCAGTCACATAAATCCATTTTATAGCACTAATACTGTCATATTACCCTCACTGGTTATAAAATGCTTCCTTAAAACGCAGCTTATATAGTCACTCCAAATATATTTCTAATGAATTGTCCTGTAAATTAGTTTGTTTACGTGTTATTTTAAATTATATTTCCTATTTACTGGAAACGCAGTAATTGTGAAATGTAGGTTTTCCGACATTAGCAGAATATAGACGAAGATTTGCACACATGCAATGGAAATGCAGCCAATGAATGCTTTCCTTTCATATTTTCTCCAAAAGAAAAAGCCACCCACAATACGGCGGCATTATTGCACAATCTGAACGTCTTCTCTTCTGTAAATCTCCAGCACCGTGGGCTGTTTTTGCCTCCTGTTTACCTGCTGCTCTCAGTCCCCTGAAAGACATCGCTGGAGGAGGTTTCTCCTCGTCGTTCGGACCATTTCTCAACCCCACTTTTTTCTCTCCATCGCATTTGTTGCTCCTCTCAGTCTCTCATGCATCCTTCAGCTTCTCCAGGCTCCTTTGTTTCCTCGTCTCCTGTCTCTGACAGCAGACGAGGCTTGATACATGTACACCACCTTCACCTTTTTCCACCCAGTAATTTATGCTGTCAGGGGTTTCGCATTGTTTGGACGCTCAGGCTTTCAGGTGTGTGCAGGGGGCCGTGTCTCGAGGTGTTGACACGTTCCCTTGTTTGTGTTCTGTGTGAGATTGCAGCGGGTAATTGATGGGGGGAGAACCCACCGATTAGATGAGTTTAAAAAAAAAGAAGCATTTTCAAGATGCAACTTTTCAGACAAGAGTACGGTTAAAAAGACTGGCTTGTTGGGAATCGCTGAGCTACAACTAATTGTGATGATCAGACGCAATACAGCAATAATTCTCCTTTTCTCCAAAGAGCCGGTTTTCAAATCCTGATTTGTTAGGAAGTTGGGAAAATTGCAGAAGGCTGGTGTGGGAGTTGAGATTCAGCCAAAAAGAGTCTAAATTCATTACATTAATTACTATGGCTTTGAATTTTCAACAAGTTTTGAGAGGAGAAAAAGCAAAGTCGAAATTTGACATAACCACACAAAATGTCATTAAATTCTTGGAAAAACAAATACATGTTTACGTCTCAGTTCAATATTTGTTTCCACAGATATTGAGAATGCTACTTCACTTCTATGCAGAATCTGCTGAGATTTTCACCACTAGACTTGTGAAGATTTTGGAATATGTGTCGATCCATGGAGACTACAAACCATCTAAAGTTTGGCTGTAGAGTCAATCAACACATCTTAATGATCTGAAGAAGAAAATACAGAAGTCAGAGCACTTATTGAAAATGTGCTGACTAAATGGTCTCTAATGGAAATTATTTGCAAAAATGTTTATACCGATTTAAAGAGTTTTTCATGCCACAACCACAACATTTTATGCATTTTAGGCACTTTGATGTGATCGTTCTAAATTGTGACATAGATGAAAAAATGATCCAAAGTTTTCATAACTTTTTTACAAATGAAAGTCTGGTATGTATGCTATGAATTTGGGTTCAGCCTCCCTCAGCAAAAGTGATGATGAGGACTTTGTGTGCACCGTCTGCGGACGATTGAGATATCTTAGTCAAGCATTCGGATTGGCTACATTTCTGGTGATAAACTCCTTCATTTCCCACAATCCAAATGGATGCAGGCAAGTTTGATGAGCCAGTTGGGAGCTTATCCTGATTTCTGTTCCACTAGGGGATCCACTGCACTACTGCTAGTGTGGCACAGTGAGTCATGCTACATGTCCATTTGACTGGTTGCAAAACTTACCAGCTCGATGTGAATGCTTTCTGTCATTTTAGGGAAGATTTTAAAAGATACAACTTGATCATAAGCTATGCAATCTGCAACAAAAAAATATATATTTTACTTAAAAAGATACCAGGGATTTTATGAATATGAATGCTGTATTATTTTTCTTGCTTGTTGTCTGGAGTGTAAATTTTGAAAGATATTGGTTCCTGCTGAGCTTGTCGTCCTCAGAGGAAACGCTCTTCCCCTCCACTCCCAGTCTCCATACACAATAGACCTGTTCAGGATCCAGCCAGGCATATTGATAAAACTCCATTTATCAGCAGGAAGCCCTCGCAGCCTGCAGATATATCCAATCTCTGCTTTTGGGTCATTCATGTATGAATCTGAATGGCTTCCTGAACTCCCAGTGGGTCGCTGCTCAAGCTGAAGATCTCATTAGTTTTCCTTCTTCTCCAAATGAATCGCTTTCTAGAGTTTATCTTGTGTGAATGTAGATAACTGGAAATCAAACATCTCTGGATTTATTTATAGATTGTGCAGAAAGGACTGCATTTTCATCCCTTTGCAACACTTAAATGTTTGAGATCATCAAACAACGTGTTTATGGAGTCATTCTGGATGACTAGCAATTTCTATCCGATACTTTAACACGTGTAGATTTTAATTCTTTTTTTTTTGACGGAGGCCTGATGTGGTCGTTTAATTGTTCTTTTAACCTACTTCCTGTTATCATAATGCTTCTGTTCAGGATATTGTGATCCTACTGATCTGTCAGTAATTGGACGTTGGTGTGGCTCAGGAAATTGAATTGAGCTTCCAGAAAATTAGGTTAGTTTTTCATTTATATAGGACTATGTTGGTTTGGGTAAGCTTTCTCACTTAAATGAAATCATCATCATCAAACTGCATTTTTGTTTTTACTAAGACGATCTTTGTTTTGTATATTAAAATTAGTTTGATCTGAAATATTAAAGCTGGACAAAAAAATACCTGATTTTATTCTGAAAGCATCAAATAGGAATCCTAATTAAAATTTTTGAAACTGCTGATGAATATTTCATGTTTAAAAGTGACTCTTTCCACCTTTTTGGTTGATTAGAGGACCTCGTTAACTCTTGGTCCCACATGTGTGCATGTATGTAATGACGCTTTTCGAAAATGCCAACAGTGGCATTGTTCTAATCGCCTTGCAAATATTGCCTCAAAGGAAATGGGGGGGGGGGGGGGGGGGGGAAGAAAATAATCACACTTGGATCCAATTTGTGCTACACTCACCAATTACTTTCATGGTCCACTTCCCATCTAATACACAAAGGCCAGATTATCCGCTGGATGTCTGGGTGCTGCACACCCTAATTACAAGCACAAATTGGAAAAACGCAACTTATAACAAAAATCTGCGAAGCGTCTTAGCCTCTTTACAAGAAAAATGTTTGACTTAATCTGCTTCTACTCTGTGTCCTCCAGGAGACATGTTTAAGGACACGTGTTAAATGTGAGTTTTTTGATCTTCATTGGTTTGATAATCAGATAAAGCTGCTGCTGGGATGTACTGTGTCTAATTGGGTTGATATAATATTAATCCTTAACAGTAATACCAGTGTAGCTAATTATGTTAATAGGTAAAAGAATCTTTAGACAGAACCTGAGGTTCTAAGGTATAAATGCAGTGGCGTAAAAACTACACGTATCTAAAATGGTTTTAGAATGATCAATTCTTGCATTATTTATGACGGCCATATTACTGAGTTTACTGACTAGTCAACGTCACACGGAGGTTGTTTTTCTCTTTGCTTCATAAGTTCACTGCTATTTCAGCTGGCTGCACATATCATGCATGGAGTCACAGAAGAGACGAGGAGAACGAAGTCTGAGCCAAAGAGTGAACCATCAACCGCAACGTTATGGTGTTGCAACTTAGTGACATCTCCACTGGGTGCTTGGAGCTCAACACTGAGGAAGACAGGCTCAACCTAAAGAAGCTCAAATACTTGTGGATGATAAACTGTCAAGTTAAGTATGATGAACAACAAATCAACAAGCTTTTTTAAAAAGTTGGAAATGATTTCCAGAGGCAAGCTTCTATTAGAACAAGGACAAATTAATGTTCTGTCAACATTGTAAGTACAGGTTCACACCAGCTCTGCTTCGTCCGCTTTGATTGAACTCCAGTTTGTTTGTCTCGAATGTCGAGGCCGTTTTGAGGAGTGAACTCTGGTTCACCTGCAAGCAGGTCTTGGTAGAGTTGAAATGAACTCTGGTTGGATTCGAATACATATGTGAATGCCAAGTGGACCAGAGACCGCACCTAAAACAGAAAGTGGTCAGCAGCACAGGGCATTCTGGGTAAATACAACCTAATCAAACGCGTTAGCAGGAGAAATGACTCGTAGTCTTTTGCCAAATCCTACAACCGGTAAAATTTGACAGCCCTCAGTTTTTGTTGTGCTCAGTGTCTTCAGAAGTTTTAGGCGAGGAGGTAAACAGGTTTTTCAGTTTTTAATTCATTTGACGCAGTGGAATGGGTTCTCTGGAGAATCTTAACTCTTGAGAAAAAAATATAGCAAATGTTGGTATCCAATCAGACAGAGGTAAAGGAAAGTGATAAATAAAAATCTAACTTTTGGATGTAATCAAAAAGATACAAATTTCAAGGGTTCACATTTTCCAGAACCCAAATCAGTTTGACTGCACCACATTTAAAAAGATGATTCTAAAATGAATCCTAGTGTTAAATCAAATTTCTATCCATTCGCAACTAAGGAGTAAAATGATAGTTTGGCTTGATCAAGGATGTTAATTCTGTCAGATTTTACACACCTGATTTTTCATCTGCCAAACTCAAAGCAAACCATAGTTGGATGAAGCGAAGACCTGGAGGTCTGACCGCAAGTGAAATCAGGGACGGGAAATAGAGAGAGCAGCACTTCTCAGCCTTCAGGGAGATAGATGCGTTCTGCCAGTGTATAAATTGGCTGTCGGAAACATTTTACAAGGAAAAACGACAATTGCTGGGAAGTAAGAAGTGCAGTGACAATGATGGAGAGACAGAAAGGTGAGGTGGGTCAGGAGGAAAAAGGTAGCAAGGGGAAAATTGGGCTAGGGCTAAGGTTATTGTTAAATGTTTCAAATTGTTGGAGAATCGAAGGCGGATGCTTCAGAAAGACGCGAGACATACAATGTGTGTTTAAAAAAATGTCTTGTTTTTTTGTCATTCTTAAATGTTTCAGTTCTTAAAATTTTAATAACCAAAGCGACCAGGTAAATACAAACTAAAGTTTAAAATTTAAAATGTACCTGAAGAAGAGACGCTTTATTCTTCATAAAGGCCCATATTCTGTATTTTTATGGTTTTCTCCACAAATTGTTCTGATTTCTTTTCATCTTTTTAGACTTTGACAGTTTTTCAACTATGACCTGCAGCACCACATTCCCCAGAGGATGTTGATGGAGTGGAGCTGCGTTTCCATTGACCATATGGAAACTTATTGTAATTCCAATAAGTTTGCTTATTGGAATTACAAGAATATGTTTAATAGAAACACACCAGTTTCAAAAAGGCTCACATTTTCTGATCATTTTTGCGCTAGCATGAGGTTTTTCGGCTGAATCAAATTTATTGTATTTTGCAAAACTGCGATGGGAACTTAATAATCATGAGTCATGTGATCAACAACTGGATGTCACTACTGGCAAAAACTACAAAGATGGTGACAGGACGTGGCAGGACGGTGATTGTCTTTTTAATGACGTATTGCGTTGACAAATATGTGTGATTCACGTGATTTTTTGAATTGCGTTTCATATTTAATGGAAACACAGCAATTGCGAAATTGTGCTTTTCGACATCAGCAGAATATCAAGAAAGTTTTGATCACATATGACCAGCAGCTAGTATTGGGAACAAGGTGCTGATAGTATCCATAGTGACTGAGACACTGAAAGAGTTAGGAAGCATCGCAGTAACGACCTTTTATTGGGATGTTTCCTGCCTTTCAGTGTCTGAACAACTTTTACTTTGTTTGCGTCGTGTTTGTCACATTGTTGCTATGTATAGTTCTCACTTGAACCTGATAAACTGCCCAAACAGGTGATTCAGATGGAGCATCTTTTATTACAACTTCCTGAGATGAAACTGTACTGATAGCAATGACCTCAAAAATAAATATTGTCTAGTTTTTTTGTTTTTCTTTTTTCTATATCGTATGACGAGATCTTGCTACACCCCTAATTAAATGGTACCAATAGCAACCTAGCTCCAATTGAACAAGTAATTAGCCACTGTAACACGATTTTCCCTCTGAAACTCCGTCTTTAAGAGTTGGTGATAACTGGTAGTGAATTTTTTCCATCACTCTGGAGGAATTTCAGCCCAATCTTTTTTGCTGGACTGTTTTAACATGACCAGTTATTGAGCATCACCTGCCTGTTTATTGATGAGCTGTGCCATTTCAGATGAATTTAAAGTTGGACTTCCTGGTCTGCTGCAGAACAGCTTCAGGCTGTTACACTTTCACCACCATGTATGATCATCTTTTTTCTGGGATGCTTCTTTGGTTATTGAACGTTTTTGGGAGGTTCTGGCCTTGGATCTCTCACCATTTTTGTTCACACTCTTGGACAAAAATGGCTACGATATACAGATGTATATTGTAGTATACATCGGTACGTGAATAGCCACAATGCCCAGCAATTCTTATTTAATTTTTTAGATAACTAGGCAGATTAAGATGTTTACAACATGTTGTTCTGCTTGACGCTGATAAAATTGAACATGGCTTTCTACCAAAACATGGTTAATCACAGGTAAAATTTCCTTTACTTTTTCACACAAAACAAGATTGGTTGCGCTAGCTTCTTACACAATAAATTCAATAATTTAACAATTTTAGAACCCAGGCTCTGGCTCACTAGTATTAACATTTGCTCCAAAAAGAATAAGCAGATTTTGTTTGCTTCATTTTCACAAAGAGTCGGGCAAATAAGGTTTCCTGAGCCTGCAACGAAAGGAAAAAAGACTGATTTAATTATGGACAAAGAGCATCAGGTTTGTTTTATGGTAGAAATTTCCTGCACAGGCAACGCAGATCTGTTACTCAAGCAGAAACTATCATCATTATCACCTTCATAATGGTGGTGTTATTGTTCTCAATGCCTACAGCATATCACCTGTGCATTAACCATGAACACTGATGCAACCTCAGAGCCGAACCACTGCTGGATTGAGTTTAGAGTAATAAAGAAGAGAGGCACGGTGCAGAATAGCAATTACTCAAGCAATCTGGCAGCTCTGATAAAACGAATGAAACCTTATGACTTGGCAAACCAGCTTCATGGTTAATGCAGGACTTCCTGGATGGCGCTGGAAGTTATTGGACGATTGTTTCCCCCGCGGGATAGTAAAGTGATTTGGTCATACTCTCCAGATGTCTGCCACATACAGGTAGGGGAAGAGATAGTGGCTGTCGGCTGCAAGATGGATGAGATGAGGAAATTAGAGGGAACGAGACAACGAGTCGGCCTATAACCAGGAAGCCAGTGACAGCATCACAGCAGCGCGCCAGGAATGTAAAGAGAAGAGATGGAGAGATATCATTTCTGTGCTTGGTATTGGAAGGCCAAGATCTTGTTGACGTATTGAATTGCTTCATTTTTTTTAGCCAGGAGATGAAGAACAACCTGAACCATGGACAGGAAGTAAGGATGACCCTAGGAGGTCTGATGTTTGAACGGCGTCAGATATTGACATGCCGCAGTAATGACCTACCTTAGGGATTCCTGCTTCACACAGAGTAATGATGACCCATGTTTGCCTGCAAGCAGCTGCTTTTCGTCTCATTGATGTAATTACCACATAGTGACACGACTGACCAAAAAAAAAAACCACTCAGTTCTTCAGTCCAAAAGCCAGAGGTACTGGTTGGATCGGAGCGCTGTAAGAACACCAGATAACTCGCCAATCTGTGAAAATAAACCAAAGGTAGTGTGTTAACTCCACTAAAGTCGTTGGCGGCATTAATTATTGTCGGGGCTCATGTGCATGTTTAACCCCCACCAGTGAAAAATGAGATGACAAAGGAGGTAATTTCTCCTTTTTCTCAAGATGGTGTGTAATTGTGTGAGCTACAGCGCTCTGGTAGAGAGGGGGGAGGACTGGTAGCGATGGCTCTGTGTGAGTCTTCTTCCTTCCCACTCCTTTTGACAAAGGCTTTAATTCACTGTAATTATACAGATGGATTGAAATATACAGCAAGACAGGGAATCACTCCAATTATGCAGAGTTGATTAAAACTTAGACCCCTTGCCAGGGTGCTGTTGGAGCAAGGGAGGAGTCAAGATGCGCGGCAAAGAAACACCAAGCAGTAAAGATAGGGAACGTGTCTGCGATGCCAACCGAAAGACAAAAACCAGGCAGACAGCAGTTAGCTGGCTGAAAATAAGAGTTTTTCAAATGTATATTATTTTTCAGAGCAATAAGTCTCAACAAGCGTGGCACGTCTACCAACTGAAAGAAAAGGAGCTGTGAACAGCAATTTTCACATCTTGCTACAGATTATAGAAGTTGAATTTCCGTCTAGACTTTGACTGGGTCATTCTAGCACAAGAATATGCTTAAATCTAAACTACAGATCTGAGATTAAGATGTGAGTGTTTTAGTGGAAATGTACCTTTTAATTTTTTTTTCTATCTACAAAGAGCCTGATGCTTCGTTGTACCTAGACGTGGTTTCTTGGTATTCGCCTTTTAATAAATTTGCCAAGCGCTAAATATTTCGTTCCTACATTTTCTTAAAGGGATACTTGAGGAAAGAGAGTAAAAACATGGAAAAGTGAATACTTTCTTGACACAGAATAATTCAGACAGGGCAATGACAACCATCATGTTTCCTAACTGTGGAGGGCAACAGTTCTACTAATTGCACCATTTTCTCAATCACAATCATTTCATGGTGGCTCTGTTTGCATGTGCTTGAGTTTTTCCCTGAAGACATCCCCAGATGTCTTGACTGTACATCTAGCATCATTGTATAACTCTTCCTGTCTTTTCTTCTGCATTTTTCTGCCGCTCTGTACCGCCATGCTGAAAGTTTGATGGTCTGGTGCATAAGCACAAGTGTCTCCACTCTTGATGGAAAGGAAACTCGTGGTGTTGAAGTCTTGTTTGCCTCCTAATGAAGACGGATCAATGCTATTCATTTACTGACAGGCGCGCGCAGCCAGTCACCTACATTGTGCAGCAGCATTTATGAAGAGTCTGGGAGACAAATCCTCGGTATCTGGAGACGATGGTCTGTGAGGAAGAACAAGGAGAAGACAAAGGAATGGAGGAAAAATCAGGGATGGAAAGAAACGTAGTGAAAGAGAATGAGAAGCGGATCACAAATGGGAGGGAAAGGAGTGAAAAGGGCAAGACATTTGTCACCCGCTTCTACAGGACCATAGGAAAAAAAGAACAATATCATTAATCTCCTGACATTTCAATATTGTATTAACCTTTCTAGTGGAATTCTGTGGGCTCATTAGTCTTTTTGAAGTGGAAAGAAAAATAATAATCGATGGAACAAGCTCCGGACACTGTCTAGAAACACATTGCTGTCAAATAACATACGGCGTGGAGCCACTCACACAATGTCGTCTGCCTCTCGCCATCATCAACATTATCTACTTTGAAATTATTTGGTTAAAATGCAGATCCGTCACATAAGAAAATTAATGGAGGTAAGAAAAGGGGTAAGCTGTGGAATAGGTCACAGTCATCAGAGAAAAATGACCAGGCTGTAAAACAACTTAAGCTTAAGATGGCAACAGGAGCACATCAGCTATCTCATGTGGAGAGGAGGAGGGGGAAAAAAAAAACCTCCCAAGGCCACACAAAGCGTGATGAACCGATGTCTCAGCCTGTCAGCAGCAGAGAGGATGGAGTAGAAAGGAGTAAAAATGAAGGCTGAACCCAGAGGTGCCCCAACTCAAACGACGTTTTCCTCCCCTACCTGTTCCGCCCACGCCGCTCGCTCACCCGTGTCCTCACCTTCCATCTATCAATGCCTGAAGAACAGCAGTCATTCAAATCAGCAACATGCCCTCAGGTCATCTGACTGAAAAAACATCCCAATTTATTCCTATTATGCTTTCTCGCCAAAAATCAAGCACCGCCACACCTTTTCTGTCATTTACATCGAAGTGCCACAGTGGGTCATGTCAGTGGGTATTTTTTTGTTCAATGTAAAGATGACGATGTTGCTTTGGATTGCTTTGGTTGCCTGAGTTTTGGCGGCTAGCTAGCTAAGTTTAAGCTAGCACCCTTGAGTGAGTCTCTTCAGAAATGGACACATTATTTTTTTTTATTTTTTACAATAGTGATAACTTGTGACAGAATCCTAGAAGTCTCCTAAAAGGAAATAAGCAAAACAAAAAAACCTTGAAAGAAAAACATTCTTTGCACAAAACGTTGAGGATTTATCTGGTGTCCCGGGGAGACATGGCGGAACATTTTCTTTTGCATTGTCTTGCAAAAGTGTTGCATTCCCTTATGTTACTTTTGCACTCCCTCCCATCAACATATTCACTCATGGGTTCATGCAGCATTAATATTGAAAATGTCTGACATTGGGAAAAACGAATACATTTTTATAAGTTTTTGGCCTTTCACCCACACAAAAAACACCATTTAATATTCCTAAAAGGATTACTTATTAAAAACTCAGACCATAGTGGAGATTTGACAACAGTCTAATTGTGCTTGTTGCGACTAGTAAAATCGATATGTATCCACATATCGATTCTTGATCCATATCGTCTCGTGCTGATTTATCCTGATACTTATATTAATACACTGGATTCATGTTTAATTCCTAACACGAAGCTGTGGTTGTTTTGAAGCAGTCTGATTAGCTGACCTGGGTTTTTATCTTTGCGCTACAGTGCCCCCTATGGGTTTGGCATGGTTAAAGCAAACCTCAGGGATGGATTTTTGCGACTTTATGTGGATGAAAACTTTTCTAAAACCAATTCTGTATGTATGATGTTATGTTTCTTTCAGCATTGTGATGGAAATGTTTGTATATACACCCGGCTACGTGTGTACAAGGTCTTTTTAATACAATGTCAGATTTTTGCATAGTATGTTAATATCTCATTTATGAGATGTCTGCAGTTTTTATATCTTTTTCTTTAGGATAAAAAAGCACCACTAACAGGCCACTTCTCCTCTCTAACCTTGGAGAAGGTTTTTAAAAATTTTACGAAAGGAGCAAAGAAAGAAATGCAGAAGTACTTGTGGTATTTGGACAATTTTGACTTAAATGGCCACCTGACGGTTTTGGTTTTGTCTTCTCCGTGTTGCTAGTCTGGATTGTTAGTAAAGGTCAGTTTTCATGTGAAATCCCATCTCCACACAAACACACAGTTGTTAGATCTTTTTTTCAACCACTTTCTGCACCAAAGAGTTAAGATTGTATAAAGGTGTACATATGGGCAATTTGTGTACACTGTGCAGCCGTATTTCAGTTTGGTTTTTCACAGGCTTTGGTTATGTAAAGAGTATGTTGTTGTTTTTACAGAAACAGGGCTGTAGCCATTAGTCTACTGTTCATAGCAGTTTTATTGAATCTTTAAGTTGATCAATTCTGCTGCTTATGTGACTAATCCAGCTGATCTCTGGTTTACAACACCACACCATTATCAGAAGCGCTCTGCAAGAAAGGCTGTGATTTATGGGCTTTAATAAACCTTAGATGTGATCATCTTACAGATGCAGAGCAGACATGGCAGGTAAAAAAAAAAAAAAAGGCTGAATTGGAGGGATGGAATGAGGAAACTGTACTCCGCTGGGTTAATTGTACAACCCCACCGGCACTAAATAAGGGTGGTTAGAATGACTGGCTAAGTGACAAATGGATGTACAAATCATCCAAATTACTTCTTGGGTTAATAAAAACAATTTGGCTGCCTTCCATGCGTCCTCATCAGGTTGCCCGATGCTTCTCCTTTTACATGAGCGCTCCGTTTCCACAAGACGAAACGAGCTTAAAGCATTTGAAACCGATTAGAAGCAACTTTTTGCGGCGACGTGAAACCGCGACGACGAGGAGCTTCCTGCCGATCCTGGGCGAGTTTTGACTGATTATCTGAAGAGGTGGCGTTTGACCTGCAGCTGTAGAGTAAACGGCGGTGGAGAGGCGCCGGTGAGCCGCCTAAACACCGCGCACCTGTGAAGACGGCTTCCTCGCTTGGCGTTCCCGCAGAGGGTTGCGACACTAAGATGAGTTGTCAGACAGCGCACAGCTGTTCACTTAATTACCTCCGAGCCTGGGAAGGAGGTTAATGAAGCAGTTTGACGATCAGAAACGAGAGGCAGCCTGAATGTGCACAAAAGAAATTAGTTTTCAGCTGCTGGGACCGAGTTGAAAGCAACAGTAGTTTCAATCATTGATGGGAAGGAGAGAGAAAAAGAAAAGAAAAGTGAAACACTGCAGGAATGAAGAGGGAGGGAGCTGAGAGAGGAGGAGAGGTTAATGTGACTTACATGTGATTTGCATGTGGCTGTGCAGAGTAATTGGGGCTTTTCCTCAATTTGGGAAATTTGTCAATCTTTTGTTTGAAAATACATAATTATTTGGTGAAAAATTTCACACAAGCAAAAACCTTAAGAATTGCTCTTAAGGAATTGTTTTAGTTTACACTCTTGTAAATTTTGATTGTCATTGAAGATTTTTTTTTACTTATTCATTTCTACGAATATATAGGAATATATAGTATAGTATATATACTATATAGTAATATTACTACTGACTATCATCTCTGTTCACCAATAAACTGTAATTCTTGCTCTAAAGTGGACGCATGCTGTAAGGTGGTTGGTTGAGCTGTGTTAACATTAACACCTCCTTGTCTCTAAACAGGTCAGCCATTTTTGTAGTGTCATAGCAGAGCAGAAACGTCACTGACTCGGATCATATGTTCCCCAAGACAAAAACGACTAAAAACAACATCATCCTGGGCAGGAGACAGAAACAGAAAAAAAATAGTTTATATTTCCATGGAATAATTGATTATAGATATAAAAATGCAGTGTGCAGTTTGTGTTTTGATACATAATCAAATGTAGTTGTAAAAGTAATTTTCTGCTAAAGGTGCTTTTTTTTGTGACATATATTCCCTTTTTCATGTTCTTTAGAGTAGCTGGAACAATCTAATTAAAAAAAAACATCACAATATAAGCGTTGCATATTAGTCAATATTAATTGTGGTTTTACACAGCTTTACTTTTAAAAGATTATAACTATTAAACAACTCTGTCATATCATAGTTGACTACAGTATGAAAACAAAGACGGGTTCATTGTAGCTGCACTCAGACACAGGCTGCATCTGCAGGCATTGAACTCACAGGTAGAGTAACTGTGACGACCAGAACAGACAGTCTGACCTCATTGTGAATATACATACCATTATGCAGCCGGGCTGACTCTGTATCCGCTTAATATCTTTAATCACCTGCATCTCATTGAGGGCCCAGGACACACCTCCACTCATTAAAATGATGGATTGAGGCATAAGGGAACGATTCCCCGTTCCAAATTTGTTCCTGGTTGGAAAGGTGCTTATTAGAGACAACCTGAGGGAACGAAGGCAGGGGGAGGGACGTCTGAGAGCTGCTCAGAGAAAGGAAAAGCTGGCTGCATTTGGAGCAATCAGTAAATATTAAGAGTTCTCTGAATTTGTTCCAAATTAGGATGAAACGTTACTGTCCACCTAAAGTTGGAGTTACCATATTTTTAAATGTTTATGGTTTTTACCAGATTTGATTTCATCTGATGTGACATTTTTAAGAACTGATGGAATGGTTTCATTTATTTACACAACCACCACCTCTTGAGATAAAATGACATCTTAACATTTTTTTTTTCATGGTGTTCTTTCTTCAGGACTATAAAAATACCAGATTTGAATAATACTCAGTAAAGGTTGAGAGGTGGGTCTCTACAGTCTTTGCTGCTTCTCTGGTTAAAAGTCTGTATTGTTAGTTTATGTCATGGTAGATTTTCAGGTTTGTAGATGTTTGAAGCTTAATGTATTAATTTATAATGAGAAGTAAAAGAAATCACAAGCTACATCTAGCTGCTTGTAAGAGTAGTATTCCCTATGGATAGTTTGAACTGTTCCCATTTCCATGGGAACAGTTCAAAGTGCAATATTTACCTAGTGTAAATATTGATTTATTTATGAGAGAGAAATTTGGGTTTTGTGTCCTAATTTTTGTAAATTTATTTGGTCTTACATTTTATTTTTAATTTCAAATGGGAATATGAGAATTTCTACAATTTAAAATTTTGTCAGTCTACAACACGTTAGTCTTTTCATCAAATATTTTACTTTGGAGTATTTTTAAGTATAAGCCTGGCTCTGCTTATAATTCCACTTTAACTTAACATAGCTGCTGTCTTTATGATGCCGTTTGGTCATTAATGTTGTCTTGGAAACCACCAAGTCCTTAAAATCGGCTATGAGATGACATCACACACAGGTTTACTCAATTCAGTAATGAGGCAACTTTGAAGTCCCCTAATTATCGTATCAGGTTAAAGGAGTTGAATACATTTGACACATTTTAGATTTTTCCTTCATAAAACTTTCAAAATGTCTCTCTACCTTGTGGTGTTTAGTCATTTACAACCTCAACAACAGACACTATCGTTTGTGGTTTTAATGTGAAGCATTTCAGGGAACCTGCTAGCTGTTGCATCTCCTCGGAAAACCCTTCCAAGAAATTCTCATGACAACCCAGTTAGACGCTGAGTCCCATAGCTTTTCATGAACATCTCCTGACACCACAGATCGCTGAAGGGGGTTAGCAATATTCATTAGCTTGTAAAAACAGGACTTCCTCTCCAATGCTGAGACTCAGGAGGGAGTGAAGGGGAAGTATTGGTTCTTTTTTCATCACTGATGTTTGAATAAGTCAGATAGACTTAAAGGCTCCCATAAGCCAGTTCATTGCCTCTGAGAGAACAAGCATTATGCAGGTTACATGTAATAAACTGGAACAAATGTAGTTTAGCAACCAATCAGGCGACTGTGACTCAGAATTTTGTGTATAGTTTTTGTCAAATCATTGACAAATACAACCATTTCTTCATTGGCTTGCTTATGTAACCTCATTGAAGCTTCCTCACATTTAATTGGCAGCAAACTAGGCCTGTCAAATTACACATAATCCCTTTTACTGTTGGTTTTTAGCCTGCTTCTTGTTCTCCAAATGCCTTTACTAAGTGACATGACATGCTGACATTGTGAGTAATGGGGAGCACTAATGGAACTGGCATTAGGTGATGCATTTGAATAGCTACAATGAGAAAAGAAATGGCTGTTTAGCCAGTGTGGCAGGGATATTGATGATTGTCACCTTGACAATGTTCCTGAAGTACAGAGTGTTCATTTTGTGGTGGCCAGTGTGTATCATCCTTTGTGAGTTTATCTTACAAGTCAAAACTAAGCTTTGTTGCATTGTTAGAGCATCACACACAGAACCTTTATGTTTGAAAGTCTTTGTCTTGTCTAGTTACTCCTCAATATCTGAACAGAAAGACAGGAAGGGTGCGTTCACACCGGACCCGTTTAGTCTGCTTTGTTTGTTTGCCTAGAAAGTCCGGCTCATTTGACGAGGTGTGAATGCAAGACGAGAAACTGTGCATCAGTAAGTTTAATGTGCATAGAGGAACTTTTCTTTCAAGGAATTTAATTCAGTGTTGATGAAAACACTAACACCAAGAAGGAGTGAATACGGCCCTTATGATGTCTGTTATTGACAGGAGACTTAATTAAAACTAAAGCTGTGTAGTATCCATAAAGAGAAGAGGTCTGAATGTGCAGTCGTACTCTGGTCTACCTAAAAACTTAGGTCTGGTTTGGTTGAAGTGAACTCTGGTGCTGCTCCAGTGCATATGTGAATGTCAAGCAGACTGGCGACCATTTCAGCAGCAGGAAGTCGACTGTTGCTACTTTACCAAAACGCATTTGTTTTGGTAAATACAACCAAAACAAATGTGTGTGTTTAGCACTAGCTAGAAATGACTCCTGCTCTTTTATCAAAGACAAGAGAAATCCTACAACTGCTACGTATTTGTGAAGGAAGTTGCACTCAGTGTCTTCTTCAGAGGGTTTTGTGTCATTTCATTCAGTGGTTCTTGGTGCAGCGCCCCCACAGGCAAGGGGTTTAACATTTTGCTCAAAGGGTCTAGTTTGTTTAACACGGGGCTAAAGTGAACCAAACCAGCTGAAAATGTAAAAAAACAGAAGCAAATTTGGTCTCCAGTGTCAAAATGATCCGTCAGGTGTTACTACAGATCAAAGCATTCATATTCATTTTCTGATTGTGTAAGTTGTTCTTCACCAATCAGATAAACTTGATGTGTCTCTGTGGCATCTACAGAGCAAAACAATGAATTAGAAATGAACAAATGACAAATATCATTTTAGTTTGAAGTTTTTATTCAGTTTTTTGTTTTTTTACTTTACGAAACAAATGTTTGCAGATGTCCTATGAATAAACGGCACCCCATCTTCTTGAAACGGGGTTCAAATCGACCCCTTCGCATGAAGAAAAGACTCTTTTTGCCCAATCAAAGCCTCTCCAGGTTCCCAAAGTGACACGTTTTCCTGTATTTGACATTCATTTAAGTGCATTTGTAGGCAACACAACCGTTTTTTTGATTCATGTGCAATAGCTGAACTTATGGTCTTTGTGAAAAGAGGATATTTACATTGCAGCTATGACTCACATTAACTGTCTTTATCACTTGAGCTAGCATCAGAACTGGAGAGGGAGACAATCTTGGCGTGGGGGGGACGGAGTCTCGTTTCAAGCAAAGCCTTCGTAAACGGCAAACTTTACCAACATCATCATCAGGATTAACTAGACTCTTTCTGTCGCACTTCTTTTCCTCCAAGTAAGACGAAAAATGTTAATAGATAGAATGGTTTAAAATAAAGTTTAGTGATTGTGCTTTTAAAACCAAAGTAAAACAAAAAAACATAGATGAGAACACAGAACATAACAGTGCATTACAAAAAGACGAACAAACATAATCCCAAAGTGGCACTTTTTTTTTTTTATGGGGGGCAGGAGAGGCAGGTAAACAATATAGCAATTTACAAACATGGATGGAAATGATAAAATAATTGTATTTACCGACGTAATGAAATTAGATCTTCTAAACAAAACGAGGAAGACCATTTCGAGGTACCACGATGGGCAAAACAAGACATTACACAGACACGAATATTTACAGACAGTTTACTCCCCTTCCTGTTCGCGGCCGCTTTTCTTTCAGCAACATCTCATTGGGTGGGCGTTCCCAAGCTCTCGTCAAGGCAGGTTGAGTCATGTCAATGTCTGAAGCAGAATTTCACTGCATATTGCATTGGAATTCAACATAAATATACTGTTGTTTTGTTACTTTGTTGTTTTTCTTAATGAATCAGCCTTCACACTTTCTTATTTTAAAAAAAATGGGCAAAGAAATGATAAGTTAGAGGGTGGAAAAATAGCATTGGTCTGTTTTTCCCAATGTAAAGAAACACATATGATGTTATACAGTATAATGGCAGCCAACATGATGGTGAAATACTGAGATATTTAAAATTGTAAGAGAAAAAAATGGTGCTCAACTCCTCCGGGAAAAATCTGAACAGTTCCTCCTTTTTCATCTCGATGTCTTCAACTTTCTAGCATCTGGGAGAGAAGAAACGATACATGTTGGTTTTCTAGAGAATACATAAACTAGTACAGTTAAAAACATGGTGCTGCTATAGAAAAGATAATACTAAGTCAACTTCTTCTGATGATATGTGCCAGCATCGTAACCAGCATCTCCTCGGAAGAGGAGTGTAATATCAAGTGTAATATTTGTGTGTTCGTGAAAAACGTCACATATGGACAGAAGTCAGATTTGAGCTGCAGTGTGAGCCAAGGAGGTTTTGTGCTACCAGAACAGATGAACAAAACCAATAACATACCCTGGAGGAAGTGGGACTTTTTTCCCTTTACCAAAAGGGACATTTCTGGGTTGACATTTCTGGCAAACACTCCTACTCTAATATTTGAAACAGCACCTGGCTCAGTATGTCAACACTGTCACATTTGTGGTCTTGTGATGGAGCAGGGGAAAGCAGACATGAGTATCAAATGGGCCAAGACAGCAGTGGTTAGTATAATGTAATGGTTCAGTAAGTTGAAACTAAAGTCAAGCTGTTGAAACTGATTTTTATGTTCTGGTTTACCAGCTTTGAGCCTAAAGCTCAATACCATTTGTGACATAAGCATGACTGGAGTCCAACTGGAGTCCAGTTAGATTTGACGGCTGTCGTTAGCTTGTACCTCTAGCTCCTCCTCTGCTTGGTGAAAGGCTACAGAGTTGTTGACGACCAGGTCTCCAGGGTTCCTACGTGCTCCTTCCCCTCGCCGCCGGCCCCCCGAACCCCTGGAGGACATGGAGCTGGAGGAGCTTGGGTCTCTGGGGCTGTTGACCGTTGGGAACTGTGGTCGGCAGTAGGGCAGAACATCCTCTTTAGAGAGAGAGCAGAGTTGTGTGACTTTTCATTCGGAACAGAAATGTAACCGACAGCGGCGTAAGCGTGGCAGTACCTGTTTTCTGCCGCGCCTTGTTGGCAGTGCTGCTCTCGGGTTTGCTCCCCTTCCCTCCGTGAGCAGCCTTCTGTCTGTCCTGAGCGTCTTTCCGTTCAGATGAGCTGGTTCTGGGGTCCAAGCCTTCCTGAGGCCGGTAGCCCCCTCCCCGCTTGTCCCGGCCCTCGCCCGCTTTGGGGGAAATCACTCCCCGGCCCTCCAGAGCCGCCTTAGAGGGATGTGTGGGAGACTTGAGCACCGCTGGAGGAGGAATGGGTGGAGGAGGGAGGTCTGGTGGATAAACACAGGAAGTGATCAACCGCACAATAAAAAAGGTTTTGCTTTTTTTAACTGTACACCCTTGAAAGTTCTCTGAGTATTTATCCGTCACTCACACCTGCGGGGTGACGCGTAAACACAGCTGCGGTGTGTGTACACATGCTGACCGAAAAGTCTTCAGAGCGGACGATAAACACACCAGATGACATTCAAGGAGCAGAGTTATGAGATTTGAGCGAGAGGCAGGGGAGGAGGTTTGAGGGGGAGAGCTTGATGGTCAGTGGTTGCTCGACTTCCCATGTCAATGAATCAATGCTAGCTGTCCTTGAGCCATTATTCATACAAGAGCTGCTGGGCAGGCGAGCCTGGCCTCTCACACATCACACGGCCATCTGAGAAACATGCCAGAGAAAAGCCTCACCAGCCTTAAATCAATGGCATTTCATCTTCTCATCACCATCGGGGTTTTTTACACAGGATTAATGTGTTAATAAGCATTTCTCTTGGTCCCTCAGATTGTGGAAACGACTTTATGCCCCAAAAGAAAGAAAAAAAAAAACAAGCTTTGATTCCTACTTGATCCCATGTGTCGGATCTATAACTTCAGTGGAAAACCTGGTAACGCTTTATTTGATGGGTTGTGAATAAGACTGTCATAAACATGACATAACACCTGTCATTAAACTCTAGCTTTAAAGTTTAATGCTACATAATTTTTAAAGTTTAGTCAGTAATACTTTTATAACAAATTTATGTCAGATCATGATTTCTTGGTTAATGTCAAGTTGTCATAACAAAGACATTTTGAATGATGTCAACTTGGTATTAAAAGTGTCATGATTTACCGAATGACACTTTATGACAACAGTCATAAATATTCATGAAGACTTACTCATGTTCATGACAGGTTTTATGTCATGTTTATGACGGCGTCATCACAGTCTTATTCACAACCCGTCAAATAAAGTGTTACCGAAAACCTGACATTGTCCTAACAATTAGCATTGATGCCAAAGTGATGAACTATACAAGACAATGTCATACCAGTCATCAATAACATATTTGAGTACTAGCAGGGATTTATGTTTGCTTTTTTTTGTTTGTAACTTCAACCCAATAACCAGGTTACTACTGCTAAGCTACCACCTGTGCAGTGTTAGAACCCATAACCCAAACAGCAGTGGGAGGGAGTCTGACATGGGAAATAATATCACAGCATGATAGAAAGCATGTAGTTGAATAGTTTTGACATACTAATGTTAGGCAGGTCTCTGCTTAGCCTAGAAGACCTAAAAGGTCATGCTACTGGATTTGATCGGCTCTGCGCATGGCAGCTGTGAAGATAGAAACTGAAACAGTCGTCATCAAATTGTACAGCGTTCAAAGCAAAGTGCTGGGATTGTAAAGCCGGAAAAGAACTTTTATTTATTGTGTTATGAGTCAGACTTCCATAACACAATTTAGCATGCTAGCATGCTACGTTATGTCTGGCAGAGAAGTACTTTGTCCTGCTAAGAAGGTAAAACCCCTTTTAGCAGGACATCATCTTTCTGATGACTGAATGTCTTATTAATTTTTATCAACAAATCATCAGGTTGACTTTTTCTGTTAGTGCATTACTGGGGACATCAATAGAAAATATAGAGTACCACTAACTGTTCTCTCCAAAAGGGGGCAGTTGATGATTTTTTTTCCTTTGATCTCGTTTGCAGACACTGACAGTTTCAGTAGACTTTTGCAGTTATTGTGTGCTCCAACATACTCCCTCTGAATACAAACAGGTGAGTCTGCAGTTACATTTTTTTTTTTTTATATCTACCATGCCTCCAGAGTTCGGCCTCAGAGTCCGATCAATGCCACTGTCGGTGAGCTATAGCTCACTACCAGGGTGGAGCCGTGTGTCTGGTAGATTTATGATCGGGGAGGACAGCGCTCAGGTCTGAGAAGTGTCTCTGTGAGCTCGCCATGGAGGATGAATCTATGAGACTGCTGGTTAATTAAGCAGGCGAGGCTGAGATGGATCAGAAGAGACAGGAGAGCGGCCAGAGAAAGGCATTGGAGTCAAACACATGATGAATCTTGGAGGGAAGAGGGAATAATGTGGGTATTTCTATCTACTGTGCAAACATGAGGGAAGTGACCGGGTCTGAAGGAAGGCTTTGTCTTCCTTCTCCAAATTCATTGGCATTCCTTAAAAAAATCCAAATATATATGTATAGAATATATCATATTTTTACAAGTGTGTGACTTTCATTTCATTATATAGATAGAACAGGTTAAAAATTAATCACTTCTTTTTTTTCTTTTTACCAATTTGTATTCACATGTTGCTGGTACGCCCGTAAATCTAACACACAAGTGATGGACAACAAAGCCTCTTCTCTCGGCCCACTGGGAGTTCATCTTTGCTTCAAAAACCGATCCGATGGAACGCTGGAAAAGATTATTGTGATCAGTTTCAATTGCTTCATTATAGCTAATAGCTAAAACGGAGTTAGCCTATCAGTGAGCTATGCACGTCTAAGCTACTCATGTAGCAGAAGCAGAGAAGCTAACCCCAGCACTAATGTCAGCCTCCACAGTCCACATTTCTAAAGAAAGGCTGAACAGGTAGAGCAGCACTTTGCACCAATCTGATGGTTCAGCAACCTAAAACAATAAATCTAAAATAAACATAAAAACAATAAATATCTGTGTTGCTTGAGCTCATATATCTATTTATTCATTCATTTAGCACCAAAACAAGTTTCCGATTTGAAAATGTTGCTTAATTTGTAAATGTATACTTTTCGATTAAAATGCGACTGATTAATGAAGACTCTCAAATTATCTGCAACATACAGACAACCAGGCTGTCGTGTTGCCCTTCAAGCACAACATGTTTTCCTTCTATACTCCTTGGAAACAGTAATTATCAAAATTTACAGAAAGTATCAGTTTCAGTTTTTGACGAGATTCTAATTTACTGAGACTCGTGACACATGAGGATGTACTTTAGATCAGATATCTGAGAACATTGGCTCTTTTTTCCCCTCTAAATGCTTATAACCACCTTTCCTCACCTATCACCTCAGCAGCAGGATTCCAGACCAGAGACAGCCTATGATGGTGGGGGGCGGGGGGATGGCAATAACCTCCAAATGAAAAACAATCCATTCAGATCAAATGCAATCAGCAAAAGGACTGATACACAGAACTGCAGAGCTGTCAGTCTGCTCCCCTCCCCTGCTCAAACAAAGACAGGGGAGAGGATGGAGAGATCAGCGTGAGGGAGGGGCAGAGGACATGTTGGGATATAAGGATGGTGGTGGTGGTGGTGGTGGTATAGTTGGTCTGGCTCCCAGTGAGTTGGATATTAAATCTCCCTGTCAAGTGCTTCCAACACTCAAGGACACCTGACACTAAGAGGAGAGCCAGCTCTGGGGCTGCACACACTGTGCACACCAGAGGAAGTGCAGGGGTGTGGGTGTGTGTGGGTGTGTGTGTTAACACCAGCATACAGATGCATCTTAAAAAAAGACCCTTCCATAAGATCAAAGCAGGAAGAAATGATCTAAAAGTATTTTTTCGGTGGGAAGGTCCGAGCATTTAGAACCGACGGCGGAAACAGCCGGTAGCTCTTTGAGCTAACAAGGTTGTTGTTGGTGTTCTGGTGTTTAACCTGCTCAAAGCTAAAGGTGGCGCTGCAGAGCCATTTGTAGAGGCCAGGGGAGAGGAGTATCCCAGTGCTAAAGCTGCTGAACTGGACACAACTCCCAGAGGACAGGATGGACGCGTGTGCATGAACACAGAGGAGAAGATGATTTACACTCTGGCTCCACACACACACACACACACACACACACACCCACGCAGTAATTTACAGACACTATTCATAGTAAACAGCTTTCTTCCTCTTTGATGTTGTTCAGAGAATCAAAAGAAAGCCACTGAACCAAATTGATCTTAGCTACTGAAAAACATATCGCAATATAAGCATTTCATATTTGTCCATAGAAATATTATAGATTAGGTTTTTTAAAAAAATATCTAAAATATTTCCTGTTTTATCCAGATTCCTCTCCACACCATTACTGTTTACATTTAAGCAGTTATGAGAGATGGTGGCAAAACCTGAAACTGCTGCTGTGCAAGTTATTCAACAGATTGTTCCTGTTGATAATACTATTGGAAGTATTATCTACTGAAATCGATTGTGATATATAATGTTAATTTCTTGTCCAGCTCGATATCAGTTGTCTTTTTTAACTAAAAGCCAGACTTCTTGATGTAAGACTATTGTGTCAGATTTGTGGACAGGCTGAAACCATTGATCATGATTAATCAAATGATTAAATAAAGTTCAATACCTTCATTAAAGGCCTCGCGCCGCTGGCTGCCTGGATGTCCTGCAGGATGCTGTTTTTGCTTTTTCGGAGGCCTTCTGTGAATAGCTGCCATACTCATATTACTATCTGTGGACACTGGGCTGCCAGGGCGGTGACCTGGCTGGTTTATTTGGTATTTTCGTGCTGAGAAGACAAAACAGACCAAGGCGTTTTAGGCATACATCAAGTTTCTCAGAATAACTCCTGCTCCAGTAGAATTAGCTGAGTTTACCTGAAGCTCCTCCCACTTCCTGGCCTTGGGGATTGGGGTACTTTGCCACCCTGAGTCCTGAATACTCTGCTGCGGCGGCAACCGCCTGAGCAAAGTCCGCATCTGTGAAGAAGGAGCCGTCCGATGAACTGACCGCGCTCGACCTCCCCGAGGAGACATTATCTTCCTCGGAGGCGGACCCCCATCCGTTGATCATGGAGCCCGTCACTGAGCTCTCCAGGTCGCCCATGCTGGACGCGGGCGTTTGTTCGAGGCCTCGTAGTAGCAACCTCCGCGCGTGCATCTGGGGGTGGTGAGAGTGCGTGTGGGGGTGGGTGTGGTGGTAGTGCATCTTGGCCACTTCCGCGTCCGTTTCATCCCCGTCGTCCTCCTCTTCCTCCAGTATGTCCTCGTCATCCAGACCGTCAGTGTCCAATGCCAGGGGACTGCTGATGTAGCCGTATGTGTGTGAGGGGGAGAGGGGCCTCGGAGGCGGTGGAGGGCTCACACCATGGCGTCTTCGGTAAGTGGAAAGATACATTTTGAGTCAAATTTAAAACTTTTAATGATCTATTTGTACCCATTAACCATGATATATGCAAAAACCTAGTTAGCTAGCAAGGGTGGGTTAGCAGCTAGTTACAGCCTCGACTCCCAGAACACGATGAAAATATCTGCATGCAACTGAACTTTTGCCTAACAGAAAAGTCCTGAGAGGAGATAAACTTTACATAAGTTACACAAGAATGTATGAGATTAAATAGCTCTGTCATGTCATATGTCATGTTAAACAAAATTCAACATTTGTGATTTGAGGACCAATTACATTTTGTTTAATGTACTTAAGACATTTTAAAGCTTTAATTTGAGATACGTGACTTTTTAAGAATGAGTTAACACCCTCAGCACATCCTTGCATAATAACTGCTATCGGTGCTAACAGGCACCGTTTAGCTAAAACATTTCAAATGTGAGCTCTGCTATCATTTTGACTTGGTTTGAAAACACTTACTCAAGCTACCCGCGCTTATTGCTAAAACAAAATGTGAAAAATGATTAAAAATTTTAATTCAGTTGTAAGCAAGTAGTACAGTTACTAAACCTAATTGTTGTTCATCTCTGTTTTAAGATGCAGTTAACAATGCTAACTCTGCTAATTGTGATGCTAATGTTGATGTTTGTTATAAAATATTAGGCTACTAATTTGCAAAGTTGCTAATTCTTGTCTTTCTTAAAAAATAGTTTGGTACTAATCACTCTAACTGTGCTAATCACCTGACCGTTTCAAATGAGAATTATGTTTTGACGTAATAAAATCCAGTTTCACACGTAGAACCTGTAGAAAATGCTTTAAATTATGATTATAGTTACTGAAGATAAATCTTAGTTGCCAAAATGATCCTGAACTGTACAAAATCTAGAGACTAGATGGTCTGATTACAGTACAGATGCTAGATTATCTTTCAAAGGTTTCTACAGTCGTAATGTTCCTCATAATAATAGTGTTGCTGCTTACAACTTCATTGTTGCTCATCAATAATCTGTATCTGACATATAATAAACTGAATTTATTTAAAGCAACACTTTTTTCCTCTTAGTTTGGAAATGAATTGAAACAAACAACTTTCCTGAAGGTAAGAAATCATCCCAAAGGCCAAAATGTGCTTTTGAAAAATGGCTGACATTGCAATGTAATATACAAAATCTGCAGTTAATGGAGTAAATCATGACAAACAACTATGAATTTTAAATATACAGGATGGATCTTTAAAATAATGTTTTCTGAACAGCAGCACACAGTCTCTGTTTTTCTTTTTTTAGACACTTGTGTCATGCTTGTTTTGCGGGCATGCCTTCGTTCGTGGCTGTCCGGCTCGTTCTGGAGCATGGGCTGCATCTCCTCCTGGGGGGAGGGGGTCAGCGTGGCCGTGGACTGGTGGCTGTAGGACACAGCAGCAGGGGAGGAGGCCGCCCCGCGTACGGGAGGAGTCGGACCCCGCTCCATCTCCTCCTCCTCCTCCAGCTCATCAGGCTGCAGGTACATGTGAGATGGAGGCATGGGGCACTGCATGTCAGGATCACAGCTGCAACAAGGCATAAACAAGGCTTGTTGGCTGCACATCAGTCAATGGAAACATGCTTTATTTATACACAGCAGCTAAAATAAGCACTAAATATTCATGCCATCTTGATAGAAGTCAGAGAAAAAAAACTCCTGGGGCAAATACTTGTGATGAATGAAAGAACCATGCTAAACAAAGAGTTGAAAAGTAAGGAGTAGTATTCTAGTTACTAGATTCAGAAACTCAAAAATCTAATCTTTTCTGTTTAGTAAATGCATCACAGTGGAGATCTATCAAGTTGTGTTTACAATATTTTTAGTGCAGAAGTTGTTAAGAAACCCCCCCCCCCTCAAATTTAGCTCATTTCAATTTTTACATGTAAAAATTGGGGCATACAAATGGTGCAAATTTCAGTCAAATGTTTACAGACTTAGCATTTTAAGACCGACCTTAAAAAACTAAAGAATAACTAACTCATGTTCATATTCTATACTTAACCTAATATTAGGTGTGCACTGATTGCAGTTTTCTGGCCGATCATCAATCTTTGAAGAGCTTGACCTGCTGATTATGATTTTGGCAAAAACCTTTTTAGGTTTTCTTTGTCTGAAAATTTGCAAAATATAGTCACTATATTGGCTTTCTCATGACAGAGCAAAAAGGGACAGTGACTAATTTTCAGACCTTTGCTGAGGTAGATAAGATGTAAATATTCACAGATCACCTTAAATTAAGGAAATTGGGGCAATGTTATTGTGAACCCCTATCTAACAAGAAGAGGTAAATATACGCCAAACTGACGACCTCAATTATGTCAATGATTGCTATTCTTTAAATGTAGAAGTTTATGATGGTGAAAAATGCATTACTATGTAATGAAGGAGCTGATAGTGTTTAATGGAATAAGTAAACAACCAACAAATTGATTTCAGGAGACGTTTTTGTTGCAAGTTCACAGGGAATCTAAGACATTACCATGGAAACGTCTATGTTTTAAGGATATTTTAAGCCTTGTTTGACTTGGTCTATAAAGGGTAGCCATTTTGCTCTTCCTCCATTTAATTTTACACTTCTGCCTGGTTTTATAAAGGACTAAATAGGGTGTGAGCAAGAGCCATCCATCACAGGACAGTGTAAACTTTCCTAAACATAAGAAATCAGAACAAGTTTTGCCTAAAACAGATGTCACAAACCTGCCACAAATCTCTAATTTCTGTTTCTCTTTAAAAAAAGAACAGTGTTTGTCGTGTTTTTACCTTTCCTCCATGGAGAGTGAGTACTCCTCTGTGTTCCGCATTGGGGCTGGGTTTGCCGGGGGAGGCGGGAGAAGGTCAGCCCAGTTCATTGTGCTTTGTTTGGGTAGTTTGGGGGTCCGTACTCCCTTCTTGTGACCCTGACTCCCTGCTCAGGAAAGAAAAGGATGCCCTGTCAGTCACAACAAACATTTCCCATGTACAAACTCAAAACTCTGAAATAGGAAAACATAAATTCTGAACAAAAACATAAATTTACAGTATTCAAAATGTAAATGTTGACAGAGAGAAATTGTTTTAATTTTAGAAATGATGAGTAAAATGCTGGCAATAGAGGATGTTTAAGCCGCCGTTCGGAGAAAAGGTGTGAACAAAACTGCAGAAACGGTTCCAATTAAAGACAAGCTATTAAAATGGTGAACCAATGAGCTGTGATGTGCAAGGAGCAGTAAGGATCTCTTCTTAATGGTTTGAACTTCAAAGGTAATATCAGAATGGATACATGGCATTAAGGTGGCAGTGTTGCATGCCGTCTGCAATGTGTAATCATTTGTCCTTGTCCACAGACAAACATTGAGAACTTGATGCAATTAGGCTGCCCCACAATGGAAAGTAAAGCCATTTAACAGAATTAGGACAAAATAAGCAGATGCTAAGTATGAATACAAAACGGGATTCAGAAAAACAAAATTAAAATGTCCCTTCATACTTTCCTTCAAACATCCTTGGGTAACAGTTGTGCCTACAAAATAGAAAAAGCCTACAGGCCAAGGAGCTGCTGCCTTTGTTAAATGTTTTATAAGAAACTGGAAAAGTAAACTAGAAAATATTGACTCCTAAAAGTAGAGGTATCTCAATCGAGGCACTTTTATATAATTGATATAATAGCCCCTGACTAGCTATTGTATCAATTAAACCAGGACCTATTAGTGTGCTGTAACTTTATGTCAGTCTCAGCAATATTTTTAAATCAGAAACTTGTCTTGCTGATATCTGGATTTTCCTCACAATCTAAGAGTGTTTTCACATCTGATAGCCTGTTGGACTCTGTTCTATTGGGGACCAAAGTTGCACACTTTCACACCGCACTGTGTCAAACCAACCAAAGCTTTGAGCAACCTGTTCAACTTCTCGCCTGTGGTGGCACTGCAAGGAAACGACATGAAAACCTCTAAAGAAGACACTGAACAGAACTTTCTTCTTTATAAAATGTAAACAAAAATGGAGTGGACGAAGATAAGACGAAGACTGTCTTATAAGCTCCAAGCTTCTTACCAGAGGTGCTACTGCTGCCTCGGTCCGAGCTGTTGTAGGAACCTCCGGTGTGTGTGTCATGGGTCTGGTTGTAGGGGATGGTGGCGGGCATTGGACTGTCGCCTCCTCTGTACCGGTCTGTCGGCGAGAAAGCAGTTTGTAGCTTGTTCAGAACTCTTTTGCTACTTTGAAAAGAAAATTTAAGCGCAGATGAAGCGTTGTACAAACAGCTACACATGGCAAGAGGCATGCAGCAAATTATTAAAATGTGAACACATGCAACAAAACACCACGGGTATCATTCTATCAGAGAGGTACAAAAACGTGATAATAGCTTGAGTCAAAGATCTGCCCTCTTCGCAATACCAAATCCAGGACAGTGCTTGACAACGCCCCAATTTAGAAAAGAAAAGAAATGCAGGAAGGAAGATGGAGCGGCACATGAATGGTATAGAAAAAAAGCAGACGGAAGGAGTGATGATGCCTGTGTTCACTGAGAAGGACTGAGAGAAAGCCAAAGGGTTGATGAGCATGAAGTCTTCCACAGCAGGGCTGAAACAGCCAGGGGCCGAAACAACAGTAGGGAAAGTCAAGTGGAGGAAGATCATGGCTCGGAGATGACTTCTGCAGCCTCGGCTGCCCCCCTGCAGCCACACACTCACCCTTATTCAGCTTGTTTTGCTCCAAGATGTTGTACTGAAGCTGGGAGCCCATTTCCTGCTTCTGCTGGATGGACGGAGGCTTCCAGCAGTGTTTCTCATTTACTTCCCCTCCACCCCCGAGTCCGCCTCCGCTCCCTCCGGTCCCTCTGTCCGAGTTCATGTTGTTGCCCATGATGGCGGACTGGATGAGCTGTGTGGTGGCGTAAGGCGTCGGCTGGCCCCCCAGGCCAACAAAGCGGCCATCTTTGAGGTTCGGGCTGTTGAAGGTCTTCATTTCGTTGATCTTGTTAGACAGGTCTACATCTCCGTAGACGCCGGACTCCGGCACCATGAGGTTGGTCTGCTTGTTATCCATCTGGCTGTTATAATTGGCGATACAGTCGGCTGGGGAACATGAGGAGGGCAGTAAGTCAGTCTTTGCTGTACTACTGAGTAGATTCTGATCAAATGTAAAGCTGAAAGATTTATAGATTTGGGTCAAGTCCAGTTCATTAGTACAGCACATTTCAGCAACAAGGCAGTTCAAAGTGCTTTACACGATAAAAACAATACAGCAACCAATTATGAAACAAGCAACAGACATTACATTTGTCAAATGCCATAATCAAAATCACCTAGAATAATCATCAAATATACATCGACTATATTAATCAGTATTCCACTGACAAAGATTTTTAGCCTTGATTTAAAGGAACTAATTGCTTCTGGTTGTGGACATTCAGAGTGAACTATAAACATCTGTGGCCTGTAAAGACAATGGAACTAAAGATAAACACATGGATGAGTTTCTCTAGCTATGGCTGGGATGTTAGTCTTTTAATCCTAGAAATGTTCTTCAGGTGATAGAAGTCAGACTTTGTATCTGTCTTTATGCGTCTCTGCAGGTTAAGGTTCACTACACCATACGTAGTGAACCTTAACCTGCGTAGGGTTAAAGTTTGGGACCTGATCTCCAGTTTCTAATTGTAACGTAATGTAGCTTAATAACTGAAGCTACATGCCAATGCTAGATCTTTAGATCCAAAGATAATAGCTTCAATTTTGTTTTTCTTCAGCTGGAGAAAGTTATGACCTTTCCATGCATTGATTTGATCTAAGCATCTGTTCAGTGCATGGATGGTTTCAGAGTCACCTGGTGGAGAAGGAGGTAAGTCCTCAGAACTTCAGATCCTATATTAAAGTTTAAAAAAAGGATGGCAACAGCTTAGAGTAAGAAGAAACAGACAACACATCTAACACGATCGCACATCTAGGGGAGCATTGCTATTTTAAAATAACTAACCAACATTTCAAAATAACTAATTTTGGAGCTGTAATTATGCATCAAAACTGTAATATTAATACCTAAGGTTATCATACCATCATAATTTCATTCTGGCCCTTGCCTACTTAATGTGTTAAAAATGAATTTTTATTTTTCCTTGTTTTCGATGGCTGCAAGTCAGAATCATTAAATAGTTGTAATACATCATTCTATGTGTAATGATGAATGTACAGTTTCACTTTTTAAATTAATTTATTAGCCTGAATAAATATTTGATCAAGCTGTGATTTTTACTCATATCTACCTGTCGTTAGGTATACAGGTATCAGCGTTTTATTTTTTTGCTTAACCTTACTAATGACTCAGTGTGGGCGTCATCTCTGTTCTCCCCCATCTGACGGTGGCGGCAGCGTCTTCACTCATGGAGAAGGACAGACAGACATGTCTGTATCAAAGACACGGAACGAAGCGCGCCGTAAAAGCACAGCTTCACTGACAGATCCAATTTTCTCCGGCTCATAAAATATTCAAATCCTCCAGCAGATCTGAGAGCCAGCCCCCGCGGTAAAAAACCAGAGACGACCGTATAGGTACATGTGGCTCGCGCCGCGCATTTGAGCTGCACATCTACACTTCAAAGGGCTGACGTGCGAAAGCAGCCCTATGGCTCAGATAAAGGGACATTAACTCTGATTTCTTTGCTCTGTCACCCAGTCAGTGATCCTCTTAATGTGCGGAGTTTAGTTTTGGCACACACACAAAGCTTTGCGTCTGGTGAGCTCCTTAGTATCGTACAGCGGGGCGTCATGTGAGCGAGTGAGGGCTGCCTGTTTTTGCCTGTTATTCCCTGTTAAACATCGCGTGCTCCGTTCAACCTCGGAAGGGTGATTAGCACCAAGAAAAGCTGAAGTTGACTATGAAGTCTGCGGAATGAATTATTAATCCTCACAGGGAGAGGTTGGAAGTCGGGAGAAGCGATTGAGCGGCTGGATGTATATTGGGTCGAACAGCTGGACAGGAATTATGTGGCACTATTAAAGCCGGAGACCCCATCGAGCATAATTTAGAACATAAAACATTTTATTGCAGTCCAAGTTTCCAGTGACAGGGTTGCTGGTCGTGGCGGAAAACTATTAACATTAAGCCCTGTCATCCAGGCTTAAGTTCTTGGCTGCATTATTCTGTAGGTCGCTGTTCTCCAAGCAGCCTTGTAAAGCAATCGGAACAAAATTATCCTTAATTAGTTTTAAAACGAGCGCTTGATCTCATTCGCTTTTAGCAAGCTCTGAAAACAGGCTTGGGACCAAAACGGTTTTCTATGAAGGTATTTTATAAAACATTAAGCCTTTGTGACGTTTCTACTGGTTATTTATGGGAAAGTCAATGGATACGTTCACAAAAAATATAGGCTGGAGATGAGCTCCACAAAACATCTTGAAAAGAGAAAATGTAAAGTTTTTATGGAGTAGACCATTCAATAACTTAGAATAGAAATGTTTCAGTAACTCTGTGTGAAACACATTAAATAGATTTAGACTAAAACTGTTTTAACACATGTAGTTCTCTTATTCATGAAGCTAATGAAAACATGACATTTAAAATAATATTACATTAGACCAACAAAAAACTATTCATGTTCAATATCTATAATTTAACGAGACACATTAATGCATATATTCAAATTTCTTGAGTTTGACTGTAAATAAATGTAAAGCATTACAAAAAGCAAACAAAAAAACATAGTTGTTTAAGTGCTGCACCACCTCCAAGCGTTTTCTGAAGAACACATAATGTATTCTGTGTAAATAAACCCTCCATGAAGGCATTTTAAAGGTTCATAGAAAATGAATTTGCCTAAACTGCTGTTACACCTTCAGATTTGAGATTTTTTTTCTAAAGTAATTTATTTGTATAGCACATTTTTATCAACAAGGCAGCTAACAGTGCTGGTAGAAGTCCACTTTGGTTTTCATCCCTCTTCGACAAGCTATTAGCTTCAACTTTCGAAGCTGAATACATCGGACTTACAGCAAAATAAACATCTACTTAAGACCTTTCACCAGAAAGGTGAAGAAGGGTCATGCTTGTTTTAGGATTTCAAAACGAGAAACCTTTCAAGCAAACATTTGGAAAGTTGTACTTGCAAGAATACACAAATGCAAATATTTTCTCAGTGAAGATATTTCTAATGACGTACCATCTCCGATCTTGTGACACTAGTACTTTTTCATCAATATTTCAAGAATTACTGTCCTAAAACAAGCGCCTATATCTGGTTAAAAAGATACTTATAATTTGGTTTTGTCTTATTTCAAGAGTGATAAGATATTTGCACTAGAACAGTAGACCAAAAACACTTATTTACTAATCTTCTGGAACTATTTCCAGGGTCTGTTTGGGAATACATTTTTGTCCTGGAGGGCCACTGCCCTGCAACTTTTAGATGTGCCTCTGCTGCACCACACCTGAATAGAATAATCAGGTCATTAGCAAGGCTCGGAGAACTGATCTCCACAAGAAGGAAGTAATTAAGCCATTTCATTCCAGTGTTTTGTATCTGGGGCACATCTAAAAACTGCAGGACAGCAGTTGACACTCCTGCTTTAGAGGCTTTACAAAAGGATTGATAACAGTCTCATTTCTCAAAGGAATATTTCAAATGACGGCCTAAATGAAGGTGCCGGGTACCTAGGGGAATGGGTAACTCTAGAAATTGGGACTCAGTCTAATCCTATCCCTCTCTTTCCTCAGACCCTCTTCCTCCTCGTCTTCCTCCCTGCATCTTTCCCTCTACCCCTTTGCTTCTGGACGCCGTCTGCAGGCCAGCCCTGACCTCCTTCGCCTGCTGCACATTTCTTAAACAACTGAGCACTTAGAGGAAATTACATTACTGGCTATAACAACTGTATGGAAATCAGCAGAGCAATTTGATTAGCAACAGAGTAGAGCTATAAGCTTTGCTCGGTGTACTCCTTTTATTTCCTGCCTAAAACAGCTCTACCCTAACCTCAGATAAATCAAACACACAAAGCACACGCTCTCCTGTTCTTATTTTTTGCAGAGACCTGCAGAAGGCAGAGATGCACACACCGGCTCTCCAGAGAGCTAACCCAGATATCAGATTGTACTCCCCCCTTCCTTTCTTTTTTTTTTCTCTTTTTTTTAACACTGCGGATTCCCCCAGCTCCCGCATATCTTATCTCCGTAACTATTTTGTCAAGACGCTTCACCGCCGCCTCCGAGAATCAACTGTTTACTTTTGGTCGGCGTTACCTGGTCGGCTGTACGTGGCCAGGTTGCTGTCGCTGTTGCCATTGCCTGCCGTGCAGCAGTTGATGCTGCAGTCGTTGTGGTTGGAGCAGGAGTTGGGCCACGTGTCGGCCAGCCAGGGCTGAGTGGCTGAGTCGCCCATGTTTAGCAAACCGGGCCTATAAAAGAAAACCCAAATGTTTAACAATAGAGACAGGCTTGGCCAACAGCGCAGCGACATTCATCCGAGTGAACGGGAAGCACCCGCAGAAACAGAAGATTATGGAGGAGTTTATTTATCCAGCTGAGAAGAGGAAAACTTAAAAAAAAAAAATAAATAAAAATCTGGCTTTGGTAGTTTTTGCCTTTTGGGCAAACGTACGCAAAGGGAGCACATTTCAGGCTGGGGGGCAACAAAAAAAACATAAGCCCAGCTAAATAGATTGTGTGTGCTCGACTTGCCTAGAGCTGACATCACTTTCTCTGAGCCTCCGTGAGCATTAGCAATCCTCTTGGATTAGACAGCCAGATAAAATTCACTCCCCATGTTGCGAAAGGCACATCCTGAGCAGTCAGTGAACCACAAGTACACTCTGAATAGATTCCATGGTGTCACAATGTCTCTTTCATTTGAGGTTTTGTTTAGCTGAACAGACTCATAAAATCACTAACTCTTTCTTCTGTATCTTTGTTCCCGTTTATTTACCTTCTATCAAACGTTTTATATAATATCCGTCTCAGACAATTAGGAAGTCAGTGGAAAGTAGTTTTTGCTCACTAATGGGATATTCCAGCTTAAAGCTAATGAAAACCTAAAATGAAGCTATTCAGTAAATTAGAATATTACATAAGACGAATTCATAGGAGGATATTTTATCTCAGAAATATTATGATATGGCCAAGACATGGTAAGATATGGAAAAGACTGAAGACTTGACAGGTTTTCAGCAAGGTATTCTGCAGCACCATGAACTAAACATTTAGTTTTGCTAACTCAAAAGCACTAATTATTTCCACTAACATTAAAGTAGTTAAATATCCACTATAAGCTCATGCTAAGATAGTTGGCAGGAGCTAATCGCTAACTTAAATTCAACATATATCTGCCCTTAAAAGACTACTTTAATTTTGATATGATCTATATATTCTATAATCCTTTTAGAAATTGTATTTATGTCTATATATAACATCTGTTTTATTTTGTTTCTGTGCGTTTCTCGTTTGAAATAAAATAAGTGGAGGAGGAGAGGAAATAGTAGGTAAACTGTCTTCACCCACTTCAAATAATAAACGTCGAACTTCTTTAAGAGTTCTTAACACCACTAGGTATTCAGAAACTGAGCTAACTGTTTAGCTTAATGCTGTATCTAAGAGTATGAAGTAGAAAGTAGGTTTATAAAAGTGGCAGCGTTAATATCACTTTGAAGTAAAGTTTAGGGATTCAGGACAGGCTAAATCTGCTATTACTATGTTAGCATTTGTATATTTTTACCATTTATAACTAAACCGAGTTTAAAATAAATTATTTTAATGTTTAGATATTATATTATGATCATGACACAAAGACATAGAAGCACTGACTCTACTCCTGGTGGATCTCCTCTAAAGTCTTGAATGAACTTGGTGGGGTTTTTTTTAAATCCGTATTTTCCCTCAACTAATCTGTAATATGCTACGATACAGCTAGCATCTTTCATTTTTTGTTTCTGCAACAATCATTTGGAATGACTGTATGCTCAACAATTAGTATGTCTTAGGCCTTTACATACAATTTATGGTAAGGTGAATAAATTTTTTTTTCTAGTAATCAGAATTTTGATTTTTTTTAAGCAACCATGTACCAAATTTTTTATAACATTCATTTCACTATTTCAATAAAAGTTCAGAAATAAAATTATTATTCAAAATTGACAAGGGCACTTAACAGGACTGTAGTGTACAACCTGACCTTTGGCCAAATGTTGAGTCTAGAAAGAGAACATGTCATATTCTATTACTGATTAAATGACTCAATCTAGCATCCAGAACAAGTCGGTCTACTTTAGCTGGGCCATGTATTGCTTTGGTATTCAAATCTGTGCAGAAAGATTCCCAGTCTGAATACTTCAGCACTGAATTAGCATCGAATTGCATTTCCTCACTCTGTCCTAAATGACTCATTTCTTGGATTCATTTTGGGTAATGAACACATTTGTCTTGTACAGCCAAATACAATCTCACAATGGCTCCTCCATCACCCCAGTGGTTCTGTGTTGATATCGAACGACCATTGTTTTCATGCAGAGCTGACACAGCCTCACTGCGTCCAGGATTCAATCATACAACTGGGTAATGTAATGAATATGGATTTACTGTTGATGGCTTCAAGCTAACTATTCATTAACACATGAACAACACACACACATTTATGGCATGGCATTAAGTACATTCTGTACTCTGAGCAGAAAGCGGGTAATAATTGAATGCATTTTTTTGTTGTTGTGTGTGTGTGTGTGTGTGTGTGTCTGTTTTCCATTTACCAGCTATATGGGCGTCATGCCAGAGGCCATCTAGTGGATACACAAATGAGTTTTGGTGGTTCTGGTTCTGAAAGGTCTCACTTATTTATGCACAATGCACCACTTCACTGTATGGGAAGGTGAGCTTTGCATCTCCATTAAGGTTCTATGGTGATGCTGGGGCACAGCCTTGTGGTTGGATGTGGCTCTTCAGTGTGTGTGTGATGGGGATGGGCTCCTGGCAGGCTGCACAGCTCTTTGTTCCTGTAGTAACACAACACACTTTGCGCACCTACTTCCACCTCCTGCCATGTGCTACTTTAGAAAAGGCTCAGCTCTCCCCCTAGTGTTTGTGAAGGAAAAGTACCGCTGCCCAAACATTCTCTTCTACTCAGTCATACCCCCATTTTATTTATTAAAAATAGAATTTAAGCAAACGTTTCTTACCTTCCAGCACTGCTGACGCCTTCCCCACCCCTCTGATATGCCACTGAAAAGAGAGACAATCATTTTCAGTAGACTTTCACAGAGATGTGACTGCCTAAAAGTAAAATACCAAGATTTTACAATTTCTTTACACAACCAAAGGACATTATTGAGGTTTAAAGAAATGCCCCAGCATTATAATTGTAAAGTGGAAGGAAAATAAGTTGTAATTTTCTTATTTTCTGAATTTAGTTTTTAAAAGAAACAAAATGTGGGATGCATTTTAATTTAAAAAAATAAAACCTTCCACTGCAATTACAGCTGCAAGTTTCCACCAACTGAGCCAAGCCAGAGACTCGTTTGTTTTGCTCATTACAAAGTCAGATTAGACTGACTTTGTCAATAAGTATGTTTAATCCCACATAATTATTTGGATGTTTTGCTCTTGCTGGATTATAAGTGTCGTCGTCCTGTTGAAGGTGAACCTTCACTACAGGTTGAAGTCTTTTGCAGCTTTTCACAGACTTTCAGCGAGAACTGCAGTGTATTTAACTCCATCCGTCTTTCCATCAACTCTGAATTCCTGCTAGCAAAATCAAACAGAGGATTCTGCCAATTACTTCAACTATCATCTCTACTAACCAAGGCCTTTACATTCCCATGTTTCCTACTATATATTGAACTGGGAGTTCTATGACTTTCTTGTGGCAACCACATTATTCTTAATATTCATTCATAAAGCCAAAGCAATGTGTTGAGTGCAATTAGTGGATGACTGATGTGTGAGATTCCTACATCTGAGCTTTGGATATCTGCAGCTCCTCCAGAGTTACCATGATACTCTTCGCTACCTCTGTTATCAACATTCTCACAATGTTGATAAGACACCCTGTGCTTTTTAAGTGCAAATTGATCGACAATAGGCAAGACAATGTTCGGTTTCGCCACCGATCCACTTCTGTTGCCGACCCAAATGAGGCGAGGTGGATTCTGAAGGTCTAGATTGAAGAACCAGAACCAAACAGCAACACATTATGTTTCTTGGAAGAGGAGCAACCACAGTTCAGACACGGGGCATCCAACAGGCAATGACTGAATACAGCATGTTAAAGTAGGTAAATGTTGTATTCTAGCAGCATTCTTACTGCTATTTATATTTTCATTATGATATAAGTATTGTATTTCATTATTAATCAAATTTAAAATGGTCTTTAAGAGTCTTTAATTTGAGTAGGTGAAAACCCTGATAGCTCCCCTCAGTCTCACCCTGTTAACGTCAGGTGAACAGCCACAATCCTCTTTTGTTTCCTGGACTGAACGATACATTGTGAAATTTTCAAATTTTGGAAAATGGTTTGTATAGGCTAATTCTGCTTTAGTTTCCTAGCTTTGTCTTTGTTCTTCATTTGCTCACTAATGTTCCCTAACAAACGTCTATAACCTTCACACAGCAAATTAAGAGAACATTAATTATACAGAGGTGCTGAAGGTGACATCAAAATTAATTCAGTGTTGCCAGTGGGCTAAGGAAATGCCAAACTTTTCAGTTCTTACAAACCTCAGAATTGTGTGCAAAGTTTGTGGCTGTACCATGACAAAATGAAAAAAAGATCAAATACTATTGCACCCAATTATTTCTTTACTTTTTAAATGCTGGCATGTTTGCATGGTGTCAGCTGAGTCACACGTGTGGTGCAGGAGGATTCACCATAAGAGGCTTATGAGGAACAAAAACGCAGAGCTCTTTGGTTTTCCAGCTCAGGTTCAACTCGTTTGAAGCTCCTCACGTTGCAAGTCGAACACTTTCAAGAAACTCGGAGCTGCCGGTGTGTGAAAGGGAGATAAACCTCCAACTTTAATTACAATGGGTACCCTGAGAGGAGAGGAGGGTAGGAAGAGAATGAGCCCTGGTCTTGGCTCTGTTCTTCTTTTTCAACTATTCAGCTATTAAAACAGAAAATAGCTGGGGTCCCTCATGTCCGTAGGAAGCATAATTGTCTGGTTGTAGATTGACATCAGCATAATACCCCACACAGTCTCGCTTCTCTAAAACTAACAAAACCTTATTACACAGGTGAGGAATGAGTCTGACCTGAAAGATTTCCAACAGATCGCAAAACGAGCGTGTAGCTGCAATAAGAGTCTGCATGACTGCAACCCTCGAGGCAGAAAAAAAAGTAGCAAATAAAACGGTAGCAACAGAGAGGAGAGTATGCTCAGACAAGATCAACAAACACATTGTCTCTTTCCCCTCCATGTAGCTCACTGCCGTGTCCTTTCATCTACTCTCAGCCGTGCCACGCCTCAGACAGACAAAGAATGTTTTTTTCCCGATGGGTTTCAGTCTGCGAGCGGACCACAAACACAAACTCGTACGGAATGGAAAGCTTCTCTCTTTTCTATCTGCTTCACGCCATGTCACTTTGATTCACAAATGAGCTCCCTGAGTTATCTAAACGATGCATCAGTGCTGTGTCATTCTCTAAAATCCCATTTAATGTTGCAAGGAGCTGCTTTGATCAAGTTGCTACTGGCTTTAATAGCCTCTTAGCAGAGTGGCGTCTTGATCTCTGGCACTGACTTCTGACTCAACCCAAAACACCGAGCAGAACCTTTGTTTTTAAGTGACTCTGCAAATGATCAGTTTATTTTACTGGCTTTTGCTAAGTGCTGACTTTATTAGGTCAGTGATTTTTATTTTAATAGGCTAATCAAAGATGACAGATGTTGCAGGTTACAAGCAAGTCAAATTTGAGACTCTTTAATGACACCTTAGGTGAAATCTGAGACCAAAAAACTCTATATACATGGGATGGTGGCAGGATCCTGCTGCATTACAATCAAGCATAGCAAAAAATTGTGAAATTGTACCCAGCCTCACAGAACTGAGGCAGTGGTGAAAACTAATGCCTTCCAGCCAATTGGCAATACATTTTCACTTAAAGGCTCAAACACAAGAAATGTAGCATTGCTCCTTTTCCATTTATTTCCTATGAATCTGACACGATGAGGTGGCAAAAGCTAGCCCTCCTATAGCCAAGTGATCTGTGACATCCGTGCATGAGAAATTTTTCACTTGTAGTTTTAGACCTGCACACAAAGGCTAGTGACTCCACAAGAAAGTTGGAGAATGTTAAACTTTCGCTCCTGTTGCACCCAGTGACTTTTCCTGAGTTCAAAGCCTGTCCCCATGATAATCACAAAAAAGCTAGCTAGTTAGCTAACAAAAGGGTATGTTAGCAGCTAGTTACCAATAGCCTCAACCTCCTCAAGTCAGAACACAGTGAAGATGTCGGAACACCACACAAACCTTTGATTGACATAAAAGTTCAGGAGAGGGGGGGGGGGGGGGGGGGGGCATTTATGAGATTAAATAGTCCTGCAACAACAAAATTTAAGGCCTCTGATTAACGTATTTAATGCCAACTTACATTTAGTTTTATGAATTTAAGATGTTTTAAGAATGCTCAGACACCATGTGCTTGCACATATCAAATAAATTGCTTACCTGTTGGTGTGAATGTGAAGGATGGCACTGTTGGGAAAGAAGAGAAAGGTTAGTGTTTTCAAGCTTTGAAACTGCAGGTAATTTTTAAGATGTTTTTAAACCTGACTTTCAATCTGAAGTCCGATCCATTGTGGATAAATACTTGTTTAACCAGCAGCTAGTTCTGGGTCACACACAAGGACTGTAAAGCAGCAGAGTGCAGGCTAGCTTCTCATTAACCAGGTAACATTAGCATCTTATTTATCTCTCTCAATTAGAAGCAGAAATTCATGCCAAAGTGTGAATCAGTTTTTTCATTTGTTAGAGTTGGGTAAAAGTATAAGGGTAAGGGGCATATTTTTTTGTTGCCCAAGTAAAAATATTGGATTCAAAACAACTGCCTCTTTTAAAAAAACCTGCATGACATTTTCCTCTCATGATTTTATAGTCCTTAGAAAAATGTTATCTAAGTGCTCAAGCAAGAATCTCATACCAAATCTCATACTAAAAATCTGGAGGACAACTGTTGTTGTTGCTTTACTCTTTAAGCAAAAAGTAATGCTGTGAGGATGGAAGTTGATGCAATCCTTAGAGCAAATTGTAGCAACATTACCTACTCTAGTATTGTCCAAAAAAATTCAATTGTGCTCCTCTAAAGTTGTTTTTATCCTTAAATAATGACGTCATGTATTACTTGTGCCAACAAACATCCTCTAAATGCAATAATCTTGTGTTGGAATCTGTCCTGGAGATATCGGCTGTCATGTGGCTTTTATCTCTCTGATGAATGCCTTTGAAGAGGAGACACTGGCTACCCAAAACAGTCTGCGACAAATGCAAACATGACTGAAATACATAAATCAGGTCTCCATTGTCAACCTGGACTGGCTCATCACAAGATGCTTATCTCAAGGCTAGATGAACCTTCATGTGAGGTATGACTATATTTGTTAGTTTTGGGGTCTTAATACAAATAAATGTCTCGTTTTCATCTTCACATGAGATGCATGAGGAGGAATCGGCAGATTTAAATTTGACTGATTGTGATGAGTGACATCTTAATCCAATCAGTAAACAAAACTAAAATGCTACAAGGTCATGGTGATATCAGTTCCCATAGAAGATATTACAGAGAGAAGATGATTAAAACACAGTCATTTTTTATTTGTTTATTTTAACTTGTTCTGTCAGCAGTTTATCACTGAAAGTTGTCTGACTGACAAGGAGAATCCCAACAAATGTATTTCCCCAAAAGCAGCATTACATCTTTCATTATGATGCCATATTTTCTTAATAATAGTTGTTATTATGAAGACGTAACTTTATCTCTTATAGAGTGGTTATTTATTGTGCACCGCTACAATAATGGAACTCATTTTAGATCTGAACATGTTTGGCTGCGTTTCATATATTTTGAGTTGAAATAGAAATGAACATTCTCTAAGAAACAGAGTTAATATTTATGTTTGCTTGCTGTGCTAAAAGCTAACTATGCTAATGCCTAAGACTAAAAATATGAACTGTAAGCTTTTATCTCTTTCTTTAAAAATACAGTTTATACTAATCGGCTCAGTTTACTAGAGCTATTTTTTGTTCTTTGTCTTTCTTCTAAAGTACCGCTGCTAATTTCAACCATCCACATTTCTAATCATTGATGTTAGATGATAAAAACTGGGTTAAATAAAAACTTTGCAATCACTTTGTTTTTCTGGTAAAATATCAGTAAAACCAACGTCTTTCATAGGCTCCCATCTCTCATGCATTGTGTGAGAGAGATATTGTTTTTTCCTCCTAATATAAATAATTTATGATTATTCAAGGACAAAGAGCAAAAAAAAGGAAATGCTGTTCTGATCCATTCATATTTGTGTAGCTGTAAGTCAAAGCTTAAAAAAACGGATCAGAAATTAGCTACAAATTTGTAATTGGTGCGTTAAAGAAAAAAAAAACAAGAAACTATTCTTTTTTTTTCCATGACTAGTTTAATCTACGCTTAATGTGTTACAAATACCACCACTCCCACAGGCGCGCACTTCCCAATTCAACTTTTTTCACCCTAACTGCACGTTGTTGATTCATGTGGTTGCAATTATAGTCTTTGAAAACATTCTTGGTTACCCATTCTGACAAAGACTGTGGCCTTTTGTGGTCAGGGTGCACGAGGAGACACGGAGGGCGGGGGATGGCGAGAGGGGGGGAGCGTGCCTGAAGAGCTATTTCTTTCTTTATTCGAGTAAACATCAACATATAGAATCGCAGACGGACAAAGGGGAACGTCATTCCGCACGCCATTCGCCTTTCATGCCTGACCGCAGGTCATTACCGGACACTGCTCACATAGACATGAGCAAAAACATGGCGGTTCTAACTGCTACAGCCCACACAAGTGTCTGTACGTGTGAATGAAAGTTTGGGAAATCTTCGCCGAAGCGGATCTCACTTGACATTTTCCATCAACCGTTGAAGCGGCAGGTTGAAGACGTGGTTTTCTGCGTGGCAGTCTGAGATTAGTCTATTGTTTGTGCATCAAGGTTGAAGGGTGGAACTCCTCTAACCTTGGCATTCGGCACTAAACCTGAGCCAAGGACTGAGGTTGAAGAAGGCAGCGCTAACAGTAGCAAGCAGCTGCACAGCCCAAGGCAACACATTAAGCTAGCTCACACATAATTGAGACTAAGATAGAACGGCTAATGACTGTCTTTCTGCTTGAGCTGCCGTGAGCCGAGGCCAGGCATGTCGTGAACTCTGTCACTTCGACTTAAATCAGGTAACAACTTAACAGAGAAAAGACAGAGCCAGTTGTGTATCTTCCAGAGAGATAAGTAGCATAAATCTCTTGCAGCATGTCCACTTTCTTATCCGAAGGCCCGTCTGCTGAAAGCATGTGAAAATGTCAGGATGTCCTTGATAAACAGAGATTAGACACAAACATTCACTATTTTCCCAACACAGTCAGATGGGAGTTGCAGAGAGGGGAAAAAAGGAAAAGAAAAGGGAGTTTTTGGATCTGAAAATGTGCTTGACTGAAAACACACTTGACACTCTCACAGAAAGAGCATGACAGACTCATGAAAACACATCTTCATGCTGTACTCTCAGCGGGTGCTGATGTTGCCTCCTAAAGAGTCTATAAGATATCGCTCTGCGCAGTCTACAAATACAACTTCTTGTGACAGAAGACAGGAGAAGTTGGCAGCGTTGAGGATGAAAACAACAAACAAGTAGACGATTACATGGATATTTAGCAAACAATGCTTTATCACCAACATTTTCTAGTCCCCAGCCTTAAATTTGAAGCGTGTGCCGTCATCTGCGTGTGCCTACCTTTGCGTATGCCTGCATAGCTGCTGGAGAGGCCGTTCCTTTTCTTTCGGTGCCGGTATAGCCAGATACTGAAGACCATGAGGATGATCCAACATGCTGCTCCAATTCCTGCGATAAAGGCAGGCTGCTTGACCACATCAGAGATCTGCTGGGAGAGCGGGTTCTCCTGGTTCACGGTCTCGGTCATCCGCCCAGATGAATCTGGAAGGGGGGCAGGATCAGAAGAGACGTGAGCAGGATGTTTCAGAGGGGCCGTTTGATCAGAGTACGAATGGTTTTTATGGTAAACATGAAATGAGATTTATGCTAAAGGAAAGGCATGAAAAAGAAATGAATAAAAATGTAGGATTGAACAGAGAAACTGGGCCGTTACCAACATCAGACAATTTCAGCTGGTTGGAAGAGTCCAGGCTGAACATTTATGACACACTAAATGTCTTGGAAAACTAAAGACATTTCAGGTTTCAATAAGGTGTACCAAAAAAAACAACTTGAAACTTTTGTAACTTGGTCAGGATGTGTCTTTATGTCCACATAAAGACACATCCTTTATATATATATATATATATATATATATATATATATATATATATATATATATATATATATATACAGTATATATAACTCTCTGAAGCCACTGTTTTACACTCTATACTCTAAAATTTTCTTGGCTTCAAACATCTAACCCAGCATTAGCAATTAGTAACTCTCTTCTCTGAAAAACACACAGCATTTGAATTTGTATTCATGGTTATCATTATTAAAAGATGCTGAAAACGGTTTACGATAAGACCTTGTCTAATTTAAAGCTCTACGTTTTTCAAAAGGAATCTTAAGGATCCCCTCTCCCCCCCAAGACTTTAATTTGTGTATCTTGATAGAGGAGATTATTTTTTCTCCCAGCAGGTGAGCGTAAATCTGGCTTGTGTTGCAAATCCCAGTCAACACAAGCCAGGTGAGTGGCAGGTGAGCGGAGCCTGGTGATGGAACCAGTTAGAAAAACACCACGAGGCATCGTTTACACCCAGTGACGGTGATTTCCTAAACAGATAAACAAATCCAGAAAGATCACCCTCAAATACAGACACCGCAATAATTAGCAAACAGAGGCACAACTGTGAAAAACTGAGGCGTCGAATGCCTCAAAGCTGTGAAACGCGCTGTAGCGACGCCGTCTGCACAGCTGCTCGCTACAACCTGCTTCTTCTTGATCTGTTTTTCTCATCTGTCTCTGCTTCTCCCCCATGTCTGCTACATGAAAGGCTTCTCTGACTGGCCTCACCCTCTGGCATTTGGGTTTTCCTTTTTTTATGCTCTTGTTACTTTATCCTTTTGTTTTTCAGAGTGAAGTCTTTTACTCAGTAGCCATTCTTTTGAAGGATCGCTAAGAGCCCAACAAAAGCCCAACGCATTGCCTTTACCGTACCCTATCTCTTCATTTGTCTCAGCTGCTGAGTCTATGTCTGTTTTTGGCTGCCTGGCTTCTCAATTTGTGACTCTGTTTGAGGGAGCAGAGCGTGCCAATGTGACTAAGCAGCCCACGAGGGATTGTACAGGTATCTGGGCTTAGGATGACGCGTGCAAGCCTGAGAGTGTGACAAATGCGTTTGGGTGAAGCGCTGGTCCCCGAGGCGCATTGTTCCACTTCGGTGTTGGTACATGGCAACAATCACCACAGGAACTCTTCAAGTGAGATAAATTGTATCCGTCACAGGGAATGCTTCTTCATTCCCATCCTGCTCCACTCAATCACACATTTAAAACCAGATGGAGCCATTTGTCCTCTCCTGGTCTCTCTCTCTTTTGCTTATGGTGCTGTTTTTTCCCCCCCATTCTTACTCATTAGCAAGTTAACTAAGCGGCTCAAAAATAAACAGTGGCCAAATTATCCAAAAAATGTTTGGTCAATTTGGCCAAAAACGATGGTCCAAAAAGTTTCAAGCCGATTGTATTGTCGTTTTTGCTGTTGGAAGCTGAGCAGAGGCAAATGGTGCTGTTTCTGCTTCTTTTTTCCCCTCATCTTACTCAATTAGCAAGCTAGCTATGCAGCTCAAACATAAATAGTAACAAAATTTCCTGAAAATGTTTGGTCTATCTGGCCAAAAAAACGACACTTAAAGAAGTTTATATTGGTCATGTTTGCTGTTTGAAGTTGAGCAGAGGCGAAAACATCTTTAAAACCAGAATGGAGAATGGAGAAGGGCGCGGCTGCTAGCTTTTCTGGAGCTGAGCGTACCAATGTGACGCTCTACCAATTAGCTAACGTAACTAAAACCATTTAACACAATGCACAAAAACAGACTGCAGAGCCACCCCGTTGTCACTCAAACTTCTCTATGGCAAGTTTGATGCCGTTTGTGTGAGAGAACTCACCCAAATTACAGTCTTCAAGCATCTGCACTAAGCATGAAAAGGAAAGGGGGTAGAAGCCTGAGCATGTCTCACAACATTCTGCTACAAGAAAGGGAGTTACAGAGATGTCTGTTTAGTTGGCATAAGGTCATGATACTGAAAGCTCTTCATTTAAAATGGATGGGCTAATGCTATAATTGTTGTTAAGTGATTGGGCTTGATTCACTTCCAAGGAATCTCAGGTAACTATAGATGCACAGATCAATTTTTTTTTTTTTTTGTACCCCTCCAGGGGGTCTTTTTGTGGGCTCTAGTGTCCCTTATATGACAGTAGGCTGACAGGAAACGGGGAAGGAGAGGGGAGAAGACATGCAGCAAATGTCGTCGGGTCCGGGAGTCGAACCCGTGTCGAGGACTTAAGGCCTCCAAATATGGGTTGCGCTAACCACTACGCCACCACGGATCAAACATTTGAGGTCAAATTCCTATTTTGTATCGTTTTGAGGCAGTTTTGACTTCTTTTTTTAAGAGCTGAGATAATCCACTTGTGTCAGTAAGCTAAGTGTAAGATTTTAAGGATTTTTAAGGACCATTATTTGTATTTAAGACCTAGGTATAAAATACCTAGGTATATATAGGTATATGACCAAGAACATTTTTAAGCTTCATATGTCATGTCTGATTTACCTAACCTCTAAAAAATGGTAAATTTTTTTGTCAACTTAAATTATTTCTTTTTCTACAGTGCTTCAACCATTACTAAAGAAGCTGAATGTTCAGAGTTCTGTTTTCAAACACAGAACATTTAGTGGAAGGAAGAAATTTGGTTAGAGAAAGGTGCAACAGGGAAAACAACAGCCTTGAGAGGATTGTCATGAATAATTCATTCCAGACGCAGACAAATACTAGACATGGGCTACAAATGTAGCCTGACCTTTGTGCTTAAAACATCTTTCTTTTTATTGGTCTGATGTGATATTCAAATTTTTCAAGACAGTGAATTTTAATAAGGCACAGTTTGAAAGTTGGAGAGGATTCCCACCTGTTTCCACAAATATCACACTTTTATGCAATTTTCAAATTTTCCACAATGTAATTTATGAGAATGCAGACAGAAAAAGGAGTGGCTATGTCCACTACTCACCAAACTGAAAGAAAGTGGTTTCACTCTTGACCCCGGGACCGGCGCTGGTGCTGGCTGCAACCTCGACGCTGTAGCGGATCCCGGGGGTCAGACTGGGGATGACCACGGAAAGCGTTGACCCGTCAACTGTCCGGTTGATGTTATACTTGCTCTCATTCCCCAAACACCAGATCTGCCGCCACAGAGACAAGGATTAATTCAAACGCACTGTTATGAGCCTTTGATTGAAATGTTGCCACCATGTTGGCACACAGTGGGTATAGGATTACACCAGTAAGGCAAGAAATGGGGCCCAGTAATCATAACCCAGCTTCAGCAGAGTTAAGAGCCGCTGCTCATAAGTAGAAGATATTTACCTCAATATTAGACCTGAAACTGACATTCTGCTTTATTTACTGTGCTAATATTCTCACATCTTCCAGTGTGCTTTTTGTAAATATGTAATATATTCATGTGCATGTGTGTGCAATGGAAGTACAGAGTCTCAGCACATTCTGTCTTTGAGTGGCAGTGGGCACTGGGGACCTGGCTCAGTAATGAGCAGGGTGTGTGTGTGTGTGGGGGGGGGGGGGGGGGGGGGGCATGGAGCTGGATTTAAAAAGCATGAAATTACTCCAAAGTTAATAATAAGAAAAAAAAATTACCTGGAAAATTAAACTGAACAGTGTGTGCCTGGGGACCCAAAAGGGTTTTCCAATAAAAAAGGAAGTTCCACTGCGTAACGTACGAGTTCCTAGAGTTGTTAAACAGATGTTACAACTTTGAATTAAAATATCAAAAATATTAAATATCCTATATGTTCATATCATAGTGCTAGAATTTAGTGGCCATGTTCTTAAAGATTTACTAACTGCATCTTTTTTTGTTTTGTATTCACTTGTGTTATTGCTTTGTTTTTCTTTTTTTTATACTTTTATGCTATTTATGTGAAACTCTCTGAAAAAAGCGGTGCAATATCACAATACTGATATTATTATTATAAATTGTATCAATCTTCCTGACCACTCAGGTCTGTTGGTTCTGGTTCTGCTCTGCATCCACAGAACCAGACCCAAACATGGAGAAGCAGCATTCAGCTTCTATGCACCACAAATCTGGAACAAACTTCCAGAAAACTGCAAAACAGCTGAAACACTGAGTTCTATTAAATCAAGGATAAAAACCCACCTGTTTACAGTTGGACAACTGATGTTTATTAGGTTGATGGCATTTGACAAAATGTAATGTTTGTTGCTGCTTCATAACTGGTTTACTGTATTATGTTTTTATTGTGTAAAAAAAACTATGAATGTCCTTGTTGCTCCAAATAGAAATGTGTTTGACATCCCTGACCTAAATAAAGCAACCAGAAACAGATGAAGAGAAAAATGCAGACATTTATAGATTTAAATTGTAGTAAGTGGCTAAAAAGAAGAAAAAAAAAAGAGTTAGCCTTCACTTCTGTGCCTGGAAGTTGAACGAAACAAAGTAGATAACTAACTAGTATATAGCGTCGTTTACTTTAGACAAATGTGCATTTTTTATTTATTTATGTGCACATTCTAACTGCAGGTATTGATTTGGTTAAATTTTTTGAACTATTAAATGTCGTTCAGAGTTATTGAGTTTATTTTTACTATTTTGTTCCTAAAATATTTGCTTTTAATTTTGAAAAATAATAGCTACTCCACATCCCTGCACTCCTTCTATCCCCACAAAAATAAATAAAAAACAGATGAAACTTTTCTCCTGACTGGGAGCTCAGTGTGAACAGAAAAAAAACATTATTACTGGGACGGAGATGACAGATTTTTCCTAAATTCCACCACTTGAAACGCAACAAGCTGTAAGATTCTCCAACCTCCACCAGATGGCACTGTTTCCAAAGCATTACCATCCACTCCCCAGAGTTTAATTTCATACCTTTTTTCTACTTTTTCAGCACACAGAGGAGAAGAGGCCCTGATGGGAGCACAAAGGTACACCTCCAGCAGGAATTACATTACCTTTCTCTTTTGTCTGCTCAGTCTGCAGCCATGTCTGCATCTCTATTATGTTTCAGCAGAACAAGTCCCATTTTCTCAGACCTGAGAGATGCTTGCTGTATTTATTTGAGAGTGGATGTGTGTATGTGTGTTACCTTGTACTCCTGCACCACCCCGTTCTGCTCCTCTTCTGGAGGGGGTTGCCAGGAGACGACAACAGCAGTCCCGTTGCTCCCGCTCTCCGTCACTGTTACCTTACGAGGGGGGGCGCTGGGGGCTTTTGGGGAAACACAAAAGAAGAAAAAATAACATTTGTACATAGTTCTTCTGAATGCACTTACTCACACATGCTACTCAGTTTTCGGGATTTACTTCCGAGTGAGAGCAAGGCGGATGTGAGAACAAATGACTAATCAGAAAAATTACAATGCTTTATCTAAAAACATGTTCTCAGAAATGTTTACTCCAAACAAACAGGGGGTGATGATGATGATGATGATGATGATGATGGACTAAATTGTGGTGTATGAATAAAATTTGTGGTCAAACAAAATCTTAAACTTAAAATGCAGAGCTGGTTTTTCTCCTGCTTATGAGGAGAAAAAGAAATGAGGCTTAGAGCTCCAAACACAATTATCAACAAAAGCCAGAACAAAGACTGAAAAAGCAGAAAAAGATCAAAACACGCCCACTCATGCAATACACACACACACACACGCATACACACACCCCTTCTAGTAACACTTCCGCACTCCCGCTTCTCTTGAAATGTTAGCGACATATGAAAATTTGCAGTTGGGTTTTAACCAAAACCTCAAGAGACTGCTACAACCACACCCAATGAAAAATTAGTGCAACACATGCATGCATGAAGGGGGGTTTGTGGAGGTTATGGGGGGGGGCTGGCACCACTCACTGCCTGCCTGAACAGATGCGATATGCTTTCAAACATGCAAGCTGTTCGTATGAAACGGTGTAGACATAGAGGACAAATAAACCACTAAAACACTGGCATGAAGACATTCCCCCCCACCTTCGTCCAGGGTCTTGCCAGCTTTAACGTCGCTGTCTGTTCCCTGGAACTCGTTGAAGAAGGGGCGGACTTTGAATTCGTACGTGACGCCTTTCCGCAGCTGTGTCACGACGGCGCTGTCCTCTCCGGGGGTCCGGACCTCGAACACGGCCCATTCGCTCCTCTGCTGGCCCTCTGGCCTGTACATCACCTTGTAGCCCTGGACGTACTGGGACTGCTGCTCCACCTGAATGAAGACAACCAAGATGGAGTTGTTCGCACAGGTTGATTTTTGTCAAATTGTGAACCTTATATGGTAGACCAGCACAAAGCAGTGCATTATTGTGAGGTGGGAGGAAAAATGATACATGGTTTCTATATTTCTCGTGAATAAAAACCTGAAATGTTTTGACCTGCATTTACTTGAAATCTTGCACAATGAAATGCCTTTGGAATCAGGCACTGATTATGTCAACCAGGTGTCTGTGTTGACCGATATTAGTCCTTTTTTAACATATCGGTATCTGTCAAAAAGAACCGGTCCAACAATATTTATTTCCACCTACTTGCCGTTTTGTTTCTGGGGGTTGGTCAGGTGACAGACAGTGATAGTTATGTGGTGCAGGATCGGTATCAGTTATCGGGCGAACAGTAATATTAATATCAAATATTTATATCGACCCAAGCGTTACACATTTCCATTTGCAAAATAAAAAATAAGTCAAAATGAAAACCTTCTGTTCCACTTAACATGAACTCATAACTTTTGCTCGTCTGTCGCATAAAAGCTCCACAAAATACATGAAAGTTTGTTGTTCTAGTGCTGCAAATTGTGGGAAAGTTTAGCGTTAGAATTATGCCAGAATTTTAAAAATGGCGTCGCAGAATAAATAGGAATCTGTGCAACTATAGACCAGGCAGAGGATGAACTGGGATACTAATTCATCACATCACCCGTCTGTTTATCCAGATTCCTCTTTTTTGACTGTGTCTATGCGCCATTTGGAGCAGTAGTGATTTGTGCAAACCGCACAATGAGGTCATTGGCCAAAGGTTCCTTCAAGTCTGGAGCTGGTTAAATAGAGCCCAGACTCTCGGAGCAGCGTGTCTCATCCTGTCCTGCTCTCTAATGCCTGCCGAAGTCAAACATTGGGGGAGAATCCATCCAGGGAACACGAGGTGTTGACGCTGCAAAAATATTCAGCTGCATCCGGCGTAGCATAAAAAAGCATAAAAGCAAAATTAGGCCAGATTGTTTTGTTACTGTAATCAACGTGTAATAAATTTTCACAGCAGAATTTATGAAAACAAACCACTAACTGGAGCGATAATATCCCTAAGGGTCCCTTTGGAAGGGAAGCTTGTACAGATTTTACTGATTTCTTTATCCCTCCGATATGAAAAAAAAATGCAGCCAGCTCAGGTGGTCTTCATTAGCCGGAAAACTGCGGCAAAGGAAAATGTAAAAACCAAGAAATTGCCCAACGGGAATAAACGTACCACCGCAAAGCAAAGGGAAATCGTGTCACTTAACGACAACGTCAGGCCTCCTCGTGACATGTGTTTCTCTGGAACATTCCAGAGAGACAAAGTAACCAGAGGTAGTGATGTTTTAAATCAGTCTTGACATGTCAGTCTTTTTCACGTTTTCCTCAGCTGCGTACATCACTCATGGTGGCACTTCATAACACCTATGAAGGGTAGCGGGGGTGGCCTTTTTTTGTCAAGAGAGAAGAGCGTTTTGACCATTAGGCGACTCATCCAGCAGGTTAATGTCTACTCTGGGGAGGTTTCGTGATATTATGCGTGTGATCGGTAACAGAAGCCCATTAGTACCTCATATTCAGTTTGGTAGTGGCGCAGAAACGCCACCATACGCTCCCAGCTGTAGTTCACTGCCTATCCGGTTCCACATCTGGGAGCCATTTCCACCTAAAGGCATGGGCCTGCCATCTCTTTTCTCTTAGTCGTATTGTTTTAACAGTCAAATGTTTCCAATCTGACCGGACTGGCACGCTACACCACTGCTGCTCTGTGCTACAAGACGACTGAGCTCGGAGGTTTGGTGTAGCTGGAGTGAAGGAAAAAAAAAACAAACAACAAAATGCTGCAGATTCTTCTTCAGGCAGATGCCAGATGAACACCGGGATCTTTTGCAAAATGCTTTCTGCAGTTTGTCTTCTACAAGGGGGGACTCGTATGATTAACTCAGCTAAGCTGCTTGACAAAGTGAGTATATCAGGATCACCTGGGAGCCTTCGGAGACCAGATGTCAAATCCATTCTGGTTGCAAATGTTTGAGGAAAAAAAAACAGCTGCTGGTGAAAGTTTTACTGCGGAAAGCTGCCACTCACCGTCCACTGCACCCTGACGGAGGACGACGAGAGGATGGTGGGGTTGTGAAGGTGGATGACCACATCTGCAAGTTCTCTTTGGATCTGTCGATGGTCCACACCCTGACTGGTGGGAGGAATGTCTGTGTGGGAAAAGCACAACGGAAGTGGAATTAGCTGAAAATTATGATCAGATTTACAGACAGAGAGTACAGCACAGCCCTGTTGGGCATGGTATCATTTTTGTAGACGATTATGAAAAATTGTGCAACCACAAGACAGGACGCAGCACCACAAAAAGTGATGTAGTGGGTATGTCGGGCCAATCGGTGGCAATGCCACACTGCCACAGAATGACACAAAAAAAAAACACAAAATGGCGCCATGTTAAAGATTTGTGAGAGGAAATAAAAATAGCCGCTGAAATGGCCACATGGAAACATGAGACTGGCCTTCTGAAATCTATGCACTTTGAAACCCGATTTCAAAAATGATTGTTTCTGGTCTCCCAAGACGCCGAATCCATACAGACACAGAGCCTAAACATTTTTTTTAAATTCAAGAACATGGTGTGCCACTGGATGACTGCCTTAGCGCTCCTTAGCAAGTGTTCTGGTGGGAATCCTGATTTATATTATTATTCTCAATATCTAAACGCTGTGAAGGCATAAAATCAAAGTCAAATTCCTTGTTTGTGCATAAAAACTTTGCCAGAAAGACCCAATTGTGATTCTGGGTAGGAAGAAGGAAGTTCTCACCTTGCGTTTTCACTGCGTCCGAGATGGAACTGGGATCACTGAGTCCGTAGGCATTGGCTGCTCGCACTAGGAAGAGGTAGACTGCACTGGGCTTCAGGCCCTTCAGCACAAACGACTCTGTTTTCACATGCTCTGCCAAGGTCTGCCAGCTGCTGCCGGATGCATGGCTGTCAACACACAAGGGAGGTCATTTCAATCGAACAAGATTCAATAAAAGTCCCACAGAAATTGGTTTGTGCGTAAAATGGCCGATGATCTTCACCTGAAGGCCTCTATGATGTAGGAAGTGGGTGTGGCTCCAGAATTGAGGTTGGGTCTCCAGGATAAGGTGATGGAGGTCCGGGAAACGTCTGTGACCTCGGGTTTTGACGGAGCGCTAGGTATCAGGTTTGGGTCAGTCGGTCTGTTTGGCTGGACGGGGGATCCAAATTCTGAGGGCAGAACAGAAACAAAAGGAAGCATTTATGTAACTTCCAATGATTTTAAAACACAACATATTTCCTCGCTGTCGTGATTTTATTTTACCTTGAACTTCCAAATAGGCTTTCCATGAAGCCTCACCACTGGGAGTGGAGGCGATGCAGGTGTAGGTACCGGTGTCACCAAGCTGGAAGAGAAGAAGGGGAAGGATATTTGGTTAAATGCAAATTATTTAAATGAGCCCAACCGTCGCTACCCTCTTCACGCCAACTTTCACCCTTCTGCTTATAAATATCTAAATAAAATCTGCCACAGGCAGCTGCGACTGCCTGATGATCTGGGTGTCGTCTCTTTTAAGGCAAAACTGGGGGAAAGCAGCTGGATAGGTCAAACGGCGAAACACTTAGTCAAATGGAAAATATATTCACAGAATTACATACTAATGAGAGACTTTTTCTCCGTCACAGCACTTTGTTCTAGTAAAACCAACTGCTGCTCTGAACAACTGATGTGGTGACAATTAGTGCTGTGGTTTTACCCTGATCACACGGATGATTAGAAGTTAAGCCTAAAAGCTGATCCTTTCTGAGCCAATGTGCACCATGAAAGTATTAGTAATAAAGTTTATTTACATTTTAATTGAAAACTACAGATTCAGTCTGAATTTCATCTAAGTGCATCACCAGCCTCAATGTCTGTTGATTTATAAATTGGCATGTGTTTTCATAATATAATTTAAAAAATAGGAATCTGCAGAACAAGTTTAAATTCAATGTGTTTTTTTTGACTCCACAGTAAATCAGATTATATATATTATTGGTCTGATGTAATATTCTAATTTTAAATGTCTTTTCATTACCTGTTAGCAGAAAATCATTATTTAACAGAAAAGGAAGAGAAGGCTTTCAAACTTTCTTCCGAGTGTAAATCAATGTGTTTCACTTGGTGATAAAGTTCTTGAAATAAACGGACATTTTCAATAATAATCTAATTCCCTCAGAGCCACCCAAAAGCTTGTGGCCAAGTTCTGGGTTGATGTTTAGCCAATCATGTTGTTCTGGTTGTGTTCATTTAAATTGCCCATTTCTTTCGTCAAACCCAAATTTTAAGCGTTGTCCAAGTATTTTCAGTACTTGATCTGGGAAGGTGACTCCAGAAGCTTTGTGGTAGGCTGTTTCCCAGTGACAAAGCCAAGTGTGATTGCAGGGGAACACGACCCAGGTCTGATTTTGTTTTTTGCCCATATCCAACGTTTTCATTTCTGTCTCAGTATCGAGCCAATTTCAATCTTTTCACCCCTAAAGAAAATCTGATTTGTGCCACGTTGTGTAGCCACATTAGATATATATCTGGTAGGTTTTTGCCTGGAAACCTCCAAACATGCTAATGGCTCGATCTTTTTCTCATCTGACCATAAGCTTTTCTTTCAAAAGGAAATTGGCTTGTCTACATTAGATTGATGGTTGATTGATTAGAGTTGACTTGGAGTTCCAGTGGTTTCCGGTTCATGCTTGATTTGAGGTTTGGTGGTTCTGGTCTTTCCCTGAATCAGTTTCTAAATGTGCTATTGCTAATATACTAGTATATCCATTCTGCTAAAAACCTAATAAGGCAAACAAAAGCAGATATTATTTACCAAAGTGAAAAACACTGTTTTCACACTGATGCATTTTCAAGACGTCTACTCTGTTAACTGAAGGGAAAGCCTCCGAGACAAATAAGTCTGCTCTGCTTTGTCGGTGATTTATAATCTGCTAAAGGCTACTGCGCTGAGCAAAACAAAACTGCGGAAAACAGAGACAAATTGTTTGAATAATAAAATATAATCATGTCCCCCACTAAATGTCCCCGAGGTGTGTATTTTTTGGTTTGCCAGGAAGGAAATCTATTAAAATTTGATCACAACAACACTTACAAAACCATATTAAGAAAATAAATTACCCCAACGTGTCAAAAACATCTTTGTTAAAACGTTGTCTGGGAGATATGACAAGTTCATTAATGTGAAGTGCCTGTAGAGTTTTTCCTCTGCCTCAGCTCAGACACATCGCCTCCTGCCTGCCTTGCAATGGTGTCCCAATCACGCCGCAATCTTGTCACAGCGAGACACGCCAGCATTCATCAGAACACGGCAAACTGACGTGAACCCTGACCTGCCGACGCCTCAATCTGGAGGAAACGTCGGCAAGCCCCCCCCCCATTCTCGTCTCTCTGCCCGAGAGCGCTCGGCATCACGGGTTCTGCCGTGGAGCCCAAGCATACGGACACACACAGGATGACACACAGAACCCGCTGCTGCTGACTGACTGACAGGAGCTGCACGGTGTTCAACTTCACAGGCTCTGTTTCAAACCCTCGACAACTGACTGACAGCCCGCTGAGAACCGGGTGCTGGCAGAAACACATGCTTTATTTACCAACCAGCAGGGGTTTGCCAAGCTCATTATGGGGAGAGCATGGACAACTTTGAAACCTCCTGGAATGGAACTTGGAATCTAATAGAAAAACCAAGTGAGGGTAAAGCTACATTTTGTAATCCAAGAGGAAAAAGTCTTTTATTTTGGGGCTTGGACTCTGGATGTGTTAATTTTAGTTAATTAACACGATACAATTTTTAGCGCAATTCATTGCAATTGTTTCTCTCAAGGTGGAACCTTTATTGCGTGTTTCTGGTACGCAAGCAAAGTCTTCAAACAAAGAAATGGGTGACAAAGCTGCTTCTCTGGGCCCAGTGGAGGTAAATTTTTGCTTCAAAAAATGATCTGCTGGAACGCTGGAAAAGAATATTGTTGTGTTCAACTTGTGCTGAAAGGAGTTAGCCTCTCAGCCAAACTCTTCAAACCCAAGCTAGCATCTCAACGCTGCACATATCATCCCCAATGCTAATGTAAGCTTCCACATTTTTAAAAACAGATTTTCACCGGAAGAACACCAAGTCTGGTTCCAGTCAGGCGTGTTGTACCCGGTTCTTCAACTCAAACCAAGACGTCAAACAAACAGCAAAAATGGAGGCTAACAGCGGCCGCAGTAGCACATCCGCCATCTTGCTGCTACGCTCTACTTCAGTGTTATCCCCTGTTAAGCCTGTCACAATAATCAATAAATTAATTAATTGCATGATAAGTTAAAACTAACTCAATAATTCCCAATTTCACGATTTATCGTTTTTCTCTGTACCAAAAACTGAATGATAAAGGTCTTGAGCCTCGAGTTTTTGTCTCAAATAAACCTTTTTTGAAGCATAATTTTGTTTCCTGAGAAACAAAATTAAGCTAATAATTGATTTTATTATTTGTTTCTGTTATTTTGTTTATTTATTTTGGATATTTAAAATGTCTTCCAGTTCCAGGGTTAAATGTTCATTAGAATTTAAAGTTTATTGAACTTAAAGTTTATTGCAAAAATGTATTCTTGCATTATTGCGCTATTATTATCATTATGCTACTGGCATATTGTCTCAAAACAACAATATTATCATTTATCGTGATAACGTCTGGGAAGATTAATCACCCAGAAACATTAGTTATTGTGACAGGCCTACTGTTGATGTTTGGTTTCCATAACGGGTGGAATCGGGTGTTGGCTCTTGACAAAACAACTCTGTTCAGAGGCACGTGAACCGAACATGTTCTAGAACATTCTAGCTCTTTTTGTGAAACACGATAACTGGGAAACTGTTGCAATGCTTGATAGCTCATGTTGACAGATCATCTCCTTTCATTTTAACTCAAGTAGAGCTATTGAGCAAGAAAAATTTGGCAAATCTTTCACTGCAGACAGTGATATACACCAAAAGATTAACAGCTTTTCACAAAAACTGGTTTTATTTATTTTATTTTCATTTTTAAGTTTATTTGGTAGGGACAGACAGACATCGACATAGACAAACTGAACAAAACAGCAGTCCCATGCTTGCGTCATAGTGCAATAGCAACAACTAATTCACAGCACTTGTCCCTAGATGGGTGGTGAAAAAGTACATCTAAAAAAATGAAGTGATAATAATTTAAAATAGCACAACATAATGTTGACAACATCTACAAACAAACAGTGAAACATAAAAACATCAGAAATGGATTCAGTTCTGTTTTTGACATAACCAGAGTTTTGTTTGTCTTTTGAACGTTCTAAAACTGGTTACGGACTATAAAGTAACGGCTCAGGGAATGGGGATGGGAATCCCGCATAGAATTTTGGAAAACAAGGTATCATTTTTCTTCCACTTCAGATGCACATAAAATCCCAATTGTCACCTTGTACCAGCTGCCTTACCTTTGCGTATCGTATTTGTAGCGCCCCCGTGTCCAGCTGTTTGACTCTCGAGTCATGTGTGGACACTAAAACGCCGTCCTTCCTCCACAGGATGGTGGGTGTGGGGTTACCAGATGTCACACAGCTGAGGACCACGGTTCCGTCCACAGCCACCGTTTGATTGGTGGGCCCCTGTCGTATAACTGGTGGCGGGCGGTCTGACACAACTGGGGGAAGAGAGGAAGGAAAACGGGCAATTACGAGAAGCCGTGGAAGCTGCTAATGTGGTGTGGCCAGGTGAAAGGAAACTGGGATTCAGTCAATTATATCCAGCTGGGGGGAAAAAGCAAACACAAAAAGTAGAGGAGAGAGGAACCTGAACAAACAGAGAGCAGCGACACAAAAACAGGAAAACAGTGGGGATCGTAGGAAAGGAATTAAGTTCAATTTTTAAGAACTGGAAGCAATTTTAGTTTTTTGTTGTTTTTGTTGGGGTTTTTTATCATTCAGCAGCAGGCGTTGATGCTGGCCAAATAATTGCTGAGAATTAAAATGAAAAGCTTCGTTTCCTTTTCAATCAGGAGCCTAGCAGTATGCATCAGAGCATAAGCCCCCTCCCCTGGGTCACAACAAAGAATTTAAAAAAAGGCTTAAAAACTCATCAGAACACATAAACTTATTAAAGCAATGGTGCTGAAACTCTTCCCAGCTTACTTGCATGATTTCTGAGAACAGAAATTATGTAAATAAAAGGAAGTAGGCAGCTACATGTAAAAAAAAAAAGCCCACTGATCAAATTCCTCTCTTCTGGCCTGCTTGTTGCGATTCAACTTCTCCAATCCTCAACCAAATTTTAATCAGATCACCTCAGTAAAAAGATGAATAAAAGATGCTGCTACTTATTCATGACTTTAACCAGAGAAAAAAAATCTATTCAAACCATTCAGGCCTTATGTGAAAACCTAATCACCCTTAAATAGCTGGTTATGCCACCCTTGGCAGCAACAACTGCCATCAAGTGCTTACAGTAACAGGCAAAGAGTCTTCTACATCACCGTGGAGGAATTTAGGTCCGTTCTTCCCAACAGAATTATTCATAATTCACTGGTGCCATCCAGGACGTTACCAAATGCTTCAGTAGGAGTCATGTAGACTTTGCTTGTTTCTTGAAGTGGTTCTGCCTCTCTTTTTGCTCAGGTTCACATCAACTTGAGCACTCAGAAACATTGAATTCATTAGAATTGGTTATTTCTGCCACATTTGAATGTTTTTAAACAGTTCTAAACTGATGAATTAACTGCAGGGTTTGTTTTATTGTTTGGCTTATTTTTAAAGGGGCATTCATGGTTCATCTTGATTTTGTGCTTCAGGATTTACACTGAGTGACTGACGTAACCAGACATTCCTTACGTTTTTCTGGTTGAAATGAAGGTCATTGCCTTCTTATGCAATTCCACTTGACTCTCATCTCCCTTCAGTGCTACATCTGGAATTTCTCCCATTGAGCTGAATTCTTCCAATAAAATTTCAGCCAGTCCAATCAGGAGGACAAGTAGTCAATGAGGACTTTGACTTTCTGAGCTGTTTTAGAATTGCAGTCTGCATGTAGTTTGGCAACGGCAGTGGAGGAAGTGAACGAAACCGTTCAGTCCACGTTGGCGACGCTTCCATATATTGAACTAACATCAACAACCGCCTCGTTCAGCTCAGCACTTGTCATAACACTGTGGAGGACGGTTATTTACAGTGCACACAATTCCTGGCAAGTTTGAAGCAGTGCATTAAATCTGAGAAACTACGATTAGCTAAAATTTAACAGAATGTTGTGTTTGCCTTTAAATCTACTTCAAGTTGTCAGGTTCTATTTTAGTGATTTCTTGACAATATCAGTTCAGCGCTAATCTCCCCTGGGTCAGGGAAGTGACACTGATGCAAAAATATATATTTATATTTTAATCTGTACATAGTTCATTTATAGTGAAATGTGTGAAATAACTAAAAGATGTTTGAATAAAAAGTAAATAGCTTGCAGACGCAGCTACAGGATCAAATCTGTCGCACCTTGTTAGTTGGATCGCTTCAGTCCACAGAAAGACGAGACGCAAAGGAGGAACTTTAATAAATTTCATTCACTGTATTTGCTCTGTGCCGTGTGCAATTCATCACGTTTCCACGTAGTGTTGCCTCCGTCTCTCTTGTCATTATTAATATTCATAGCCCTACTGATGACCGTTGCTGTCTACTTCTCTGATTTACTTGCAAATTACATTCACAGAGGGAAGCTCAAATTAATAGCAAACACAGTAAAGCAACATATAATGATGTATTTATGTGTGCATAGATCTTTGGAAATGTGTTGCGGTGTAATCTGCGGCTGTTTTGTCTCTGCTTTTGTGTAAAGGGGATGGTACAATTACTAAAACATTGTCAGCAGGACCTGTTATTACTGTTGGCCTCAGAGCGGCCCGCTCACTTTAATAACTGTTATTATTATCCAGAGAGCAGGACTGAATGAGAAACAGGAGAGCAGGAGATAGAGCATTCCATTGTAGGCCTTTAATGAGGAGGGACATTCTGGTAAATGAGGGGATGAATCTAGGTGTGTCGTAGATAGAGTGGTGGCTGCCCAGATATCTGTGGCACCGGCGGAACCGAGGCCCGGCTCATCCATGCGGCCGGCGGCGATTGGCTAAGCTGCGTAATTAGAGGGGCCGGCCCAGGCCTCACCGCACGGCCGCAGTCTCCCGACGTTAGACAACAGCAAGCCAAGCATGGAATACTGAAGGAGACATTAGCCAGCACGAAGCCAGAGCAGCAAGAAAGTGAGCCATGGGTCTGGATGCAAAGGCACCAGAGAGTCTCAACCTCCTGACAGGAACCCTCGGAACAGGCCAGACCAAACCTCACAAACCTCAACACGGATTGTAATACGCTTTAGAGCACAACCACAACATTACAGATGAACAGTGTTACACTCACAAACTTTAGATTATCTCAAATTCCAATAGATCCGATATATTAACTTCTCTTTCTGTGTTATTAACTCTCTCCCACGGTTTCCTGGGTGTAGAAAAGGTCTTTAATGAAACTCTCCAGTGGTGTGTCTCTTGTTTTTTCACTAACGGCCAAAAAAAAACACACACACACACACACACACAGCTGGGTAATAAAAGTATGGATTTCCACTTCAGGATTTCATAAAATACAAAGTTTTGTAGTAATTTGAAAAGAAAAAAAATAAACTAAATCTGCTTTGTGTGTTCAAGCTGATCCAGCAGAATTGGAACTCCTTTTAATGTGTGTATGGGTGTGTGTCCAACTCAGATTACCCCAAGTTATGGTGCAAAGTTCTGTCAAACAAAATGGTGATGTTGAAGCTAAAGTGGTAGAAATCTATGTGTTCATGTTTGAATTTGTCCATCTAAATAGCTTCTGTGTATATTTACAGTAGTACAAAAAGTGGATATCCTCCACATGCATATGGGCGCCACACATCTCCTCTTTTCTTCACACTGCAAGCGCGCGGCAACAAATCCTGTCGTGTGGAACTATAACGCTCTGAGTGAATGGGAACGTTTACGTATTGCAGCGGAAAATTACCTCGGGGTGAAGCACGTCAAAATGCATCAACACAACAAATCTAATATGGCATTTAAAAAACAAACACTTGATGGAGCTACATCGAGGCTCACTGCAGGAAAAAAAGGACATCCGGAGCGGCCAGATAGCAGGTAAACAAACGCACAACTACCAACACTCACCCGGATTAGCATGATGGTCAGAAAGCTAAACAAATAATAAGTAATATAATGCAAGTCTTGGAGCTGGCCGTGTAAGACGCGGGTTCTGCTCTCGCTCTTGGAGCGCCGCTACGCGCTACTGGTAGTAATATTTCACAGACGCAGCGCCGCTACCAGACAGCGAACTCTCACACCGAACTTCTGCTTAAAGCTGCAGCATGTAACTTAAAAAACAAAACAAAAAAGATTTTAGATATGTATTAACATACGTCTATTATGTCTAAATTAGGTGAATTTATTGCCAGATAATTTTTTCCTTTTGCCAGATATCATTTATACCTAAAGCGAAAGGTTAACAGCCATTCCAGGCAATCGGCAGTGATCGGTGATCGGCAGAGATCGGCCTCATGGATGATCGGTATCGGAATCGGCAGCCAAAAACATAATCGGAGCATCCCTAGTCTGCACCATCAAAAGGTACATAGTTGCGTTACTGCATATTTGCAACAGACAAAAGGAATAATAGATGTAAAACTAATAATTTTGGTTGATTTTACAGAAAAGTGTAGAAAGCAGCTTAAAGAGAAATGGTTTCCTACCGTCAGTAACCTCCAGCAGGGCCTTGGTGATCACACTGCCAGCGATGTTCAGAGCCTGGCAGCTGTAGTATCCCATGTCGGAGCGCTCTGCGTCTGTGATGGTCAGATCCCCGGTCTGAGATACAGAGAACCGGCTGGAGGGTTGAGGTGGTTGGTAGGAGAACAGGAGGTTCTGTAAAGAAACCAGAACAGAGGTGCCATAATATTGATCCTCCAAGCCTGCATACTTTAAAAAAGAAAATCTTCACACCCCTTTAACTTTTCCACACAGGTGTCCGGATCTAACTGATGGGCCACATCATTTAAAATATATTGTACACACAGGATTGGTTTCAGAAAGTTTTTATTTGCAAGAACCTGCAGATAAAAACAAATCCGCTGTGCAACAGGTCAGCTAGTCAGATTGCTTCAAAGCAACCACAGCTTCCTGTTAGGAATTAAACATGGCACCCAAAGGTTCAGTTGTGTGGACAGATATGTTGGTGTAACTGCTTTTAACTAGCACCATCTGAGTTTTTAGAAATAATTGCTTTTAGTTATATTATATAGTTTATTTTGTGGATGAAAGGCCAACCTGCATAAAAACGGATTTGTTTCCCCAGATATTTGGCTACCTGTGGACTAGGCCTCAGTTTCATTACAGACACAAACTTTAGTGTATTTTGGTTGGACTTCACATGAATTTGACATACTAATATTGTGAAACGGTTGCTTTTTTTTTTCCATTAAAATCCCCTAAACTCTGACAGTGAAAAGTAAATGGAAGTAAACACAATCAGTAAAGTTTTTGGCTGTTATGTGAAAAATAGCTGAAAACATTTAAAATGAAACTGAAACATTTAACACTTTGCTCCTCCTTTTACCTGACTGCCTTCCCTCTGCCAGAAAATGGCCGGCTGTGGGTTCCCAGTGGCCTCGCACTGGAACGTCACCGTCCTGCCAACTCCAACCACCTGATTCCTCGGCCTCACCACAAACGCTGGGGGCACTGCAGGACAGCCATGCCGATGGTTAACTCCGGTTTAGGCAAACATACTACAACATCACTACAGCACAAAAGATACCATCACACATCCAATACTATTTGAATGGAAGACAAGAGAAATTTGCCTGGTTTCCAATTTGTTACGGCTTGGTTTCAAATGTCTGCATTTCAACAGCAAATTAAAGAGTGTCGCTTTTAAAGCTAAAATATACACACATGATAGATGTAATACATATTTAAAAAAAAAAACAATAGTTACTTCCATACTGCTCATTTGCATGTGCCAAGCTATGGAGCATTAAAATTTACATGGAAATGGGGAATAAATTTGAGCCATCTGTCCATGCTGACAACTTCCAATGGTGTAGGCCTCACCAGAATGCTGTTCATGCATCTTAATGACAAATTCTAGCTCAAATAAAGAGCTACAGCCGTTACAGCCAAACGACAACCATGCAGTTCTGTGGTGACATTGGTTTAATAGGCTAAACGTACTCCAAGACTGTGTCCTCTTAACACTAAAACCTAAAATCGTTTTGTCATTTTTAAACAGAAACTGAATAATATATGCAAGAATGCAATCTCATAACTGTCACCTAAGATATGAACACAATTTGTCTATAAGTACCAGGTGATTTTGTTATTTATTTTTTGGTGAAGGGGTGTTTAAAAATGGAGGAAAAATTAAAGGAATGAAATGATGCAGCATTACCTTGGAGGCACAAGATGAGCATATTTTTTTTTTACCCTCTAATGTCCTTTTGTCCCCGTTGCCCGTGACAACAGAAACATGACTGCTGATTGAAGGGTGGAGAGGTGATGGGTGAAGGATGGAGGGGGGGTTGTGACACCTTCCTGTCTCTGTCAGGGTGGTGAAAAGGTGACGGGTGACATTTCAACTTACCAGACACGACTAAAAAGGAAAGAAAAAACAAAAAACAAAACACAAAATGCCAGAATGAATAACCAAATAATAACAGCATGACAACAAATGAAAGATAAGGGGAAAAAAACAGCATGATGTCCAAAGATATAAATAATCAAGTTGTTTTCATCCTGTGGAAACAAAATAGACATGTTTCATCCTTCATGCAAACCCCAGGGACAGAAGTATTAGGTTGGGTTATCAGGACACAAACAAGAACGCATTTACATTTATTTACAGTTAGGACAATTTGAAGCAAAAATACACAATTTATTTGGTTAAATCCCATAAATATGAATATGGATCTCATACAAGACAAAATGATTTTCAACGTTATTTTTGTAACCACACATTTTAAAGTTTTGCCACAAATTCACCTTTGAAATTTGGTTTGAACTTTGACTGGACCATTCTATTCCACATACAACTCTGTAAAAAATTAGGAGACCACTACAAAATTATCAGTTTCTCTGATTTTACTTTGTATAGGTACAAGTTTGAGTAAAATGAACGTTATTCTTCTATTCTATGAACTACTGACAACATGTCTCCAAAATTCCAAGCAACAATTGAGTATTCATTTGTAAAAAATGAGAAATGCTCAAAATAACAAAAACGATGCAATGCTTTCAGACCTTCATATTCATTTAGAAACAACAATATTAATGTCTGAACTCAGGAAGAGTTCAGACATTAATATTTGGTGGAATAATCAGGAGGTTTTCAGTGGGGTTCAGTGCAGTGGGCTCTTCATTTTTTCCAGACCTGTGTAAGCTTTGATCTAAATTAGTCAGCTGAAGCTCTGGCTTGATGTTTAGGTTTTGTCATTCTTCTGAAAGATGAATTTCCATCTCAGTCTCAAGTCTTTGCAGCTTGTAATAGATTTTCTTCACTATTTTTATGTATTTCCTGATTACCCAGGTGCTAACAAAGGAAGAACCCCAATTTGTTTTTGAGGACCTCACTGGGTTGCTATATCTTAGTTCCTGAAACAGCTTTGCATATTTAAACTGGGTCCATAAAAACACAAGGTGAATGTTAACTGTCACTCGCCGGTCCTAAATCCCCCTCTGGCCAATCGCTCACCTTATCTAATCTGTCTGCTTCAGCGGCTTCCTCAGAAATATAAACGCTGGCGGTCAGAATAATGGCCGAACCCTTCCTCCTCCCGCTGCCTATAGCTGGCCTTTAAAATGCAGATAAGACTCACATCAAACACTCCCGACGCAAGACGCTCAGGTCTATCTGTGTGCTAGTGGGCCTAGATACGGACCATCATGAGACACCCTTAACACACACACAAACACACCCTCCCTTTATATAACCATTCATATGTGTCTAAGCCTTTAATGAGGTAACCCAACCTCTCCCATGTTGCTTCTGATCTCAGTTGCGGACCAGGAGTGAGAAGAGAGCCTGAAATCTGAACTGGCTGAATAGTTTCTGCTTCCTGTTGGTTTTTAGAACAGAGGGAGATTTTCTGTTAAAGGTTCCGACACGTTTCCATGAACAAACTCCAGTTGATTCCAAATTCATAACAGCAGTGTTTGTGACAACGGATGGATAGATGGAAGAGAAAGAGATGAAGAAATAAAAAGTAGGGGAAAAATGAATGAATGAATGGATGGATGGATAAAAGTTTGACAATAAAACAGGTCTAAATTCTGAAAGAAAATATTTCTATTTATGTTATTTCCATTCTTATTCCATACTTCACCAAACCTAAAAAATGTTTGGATTAAACTCTGTGTTGATCAGACGGAGGAGGAATCTTGTTATCAATAAAACTATTAATTAGAAAGTACAAATCCCCAACACCGTGGCCTCCATCAGGAGGCAGGCTGTAAATGAAACGTTTCCAATAATCCATTGATCGCTGTAACAGCACACTTTAAATGTTCTATCGCTCATCAGAAATAAAAGTTCAGTGATCAGGTCAGGTGAACACAAAAGCAAATCTGTAGCTGAGGTCATGATTGCAGCCTTGGGGGGTCCAGTCAAAGGCCACTCCGCTACATGTGCTCAATCTTGAAAGATAGTGCCCCATCTTTATAAACGATGTTTAGCTTGTATTCTATTAAAAACCATTTCACCCAAACAGGTTTTACCATTTATCACCACTAGAACAGCACAACGTGTGCTGACAAAAAAAAAAAAGTTCCTCTCATTCACACTCTGCTGGCAGCAGCTCCAAGCCGCCATCCAGTCCCTTTACATGGGCTATTAGCAACACTGCTCTGGGGACCATAACTCTTTTCAAGACTTTCTCTACACATAAATCAGCGCTAACAGCAAAGTGAGCCAGCTGAGAAAGAAAATAACACATTGATTTTCAGACTGCAACTGTCAATGCATTTACTGATAAAGCTTAATTAAAAAAAAAAGAAAAACACACACACACACGGAGCAAACATTATCTGACCGCGCCAGCCACAGAAAAACTTCCATCCAATTTTGAAATCGTTCGTATATGATTACGGAAAAAAAGAGATCTTTGCCGTATTCTCATGTGGCTGAGATTAACGCCTTCACAATGAAGCCATAAATACGGAAAGCGACTTGGTCGACAATGTGTTGGTTCGATCAATCACGTGAATATTTTTCCTGCAATATTTATAACTCCAGAGGAGTTGTAGCTGGCTGATAAACAAGCATGTGAAACAATAATTCACTGATTGAGTTCGTTACGGGAGCAGAGCCGTTTGAAAGAAAAATAGCCCCGAGCGTCACTTCCACAGTGTTGTCTTTGTTCACTGAGAATCTGACCACAGAAGGTGAGAGGAATCCCCTCTGAAGTGTGCAGCTCTGGAGGCTCATGGTGATACCACACGCCTCCTTAGTCTTCTAAGACAGCTAAAAATAATAAAACATTTTGGTCATAAGAGGCAAGATGTTGGATTTGCAAGTGATATTTAGCAGTATTTTTTGGAGAAAACTAACGGTGTCTGACCTAGTAAAAGATTTACAAATCGCTGTTGTTAAGATATACACAGCTCTAGAAAGAATGAAGAGTCCACTGAACTGAGTCTCATTGAAAACCTCCTGGTTATTCCACCAAATATTGATTTCTGAACTCTTCCTGAGTTCAAACATTAGCATTGTTGTTTCTAAATTAATACTTGTTTTCTTTGCATTATTTGAGGAGATCTGTTGTCAGAAGTTCATAGAATAAAAGAACAATGTTCATTTTACTCAAATATATACATATAAAAAGTAAAATTGGATAAACTGATCATTTTGCAGTGGTCTCTGAATTTTTTCCAGAGCTGTAGATGTTGAATGAACATGTGCATTTGAGGAACCCCACAAACTACTCTTAGAAATGCACCAGTATGAAAATTTGGACTGTTATCGATATTCGTTATTAATATTGCTTTTATAGCCGACAGCTGAAATTTACTGATTTTATAAATATTTCACTACCTTTTCGACAGCTTAAAATAAAAAGCGACAACACCTCAATCAATTAATATTCCTGATGCACCTGACTTCACCTCTGCTTCAGTTAAACTCCCCACAATCCTTTGCTACATCCCCATCACTGTCACATGACCAAACAAAAACGACATGACCGACCTCTGCCCCTCCCCTGTTCAGCAACAAGATGGAAATAAATGTTAGTTGTAAATATCATCTCAGTTTTATTTACCGGACTGATACCGATATTAATGGTGATATATCATGCATCCCTAATTACTCTAACAATGTTAAAGTGAAGTTGATTCCAAATAAATAGATTTATTTTACCAGACAAAAGGTTTTCTAAAAAGCTTTAAAAAAAGACCTCATCTCTACTTAGATCTTCATTTTAAGATTTCTACAGATGAGTGTTGCAAATTAGCTATGCTGTAGACATTGTGATGCAGGCATTGATCAATGTTTCTTATATTTGTCTCTTATCAAATAAACAATTAAATAACATTGTAGTCAAAGATTTAAAGAAAATCTTCTTTGAGTATCCTAAAAAGTGTCTGATGTGGTTGACGGTTAGCGAGTTATGGCATTCGCACACTTTGTGCAAATAATTACTATCCCGTCTGTCATTCTCACAGTGGAAGCATTTTCAACACTTTGGTAGATCTTGGACCACTTTTGAGGTAGGCAAACATAAAACTCCAAGATAACTAAATAAATCATCTTCTGGATTGTTCTACGCCGTTTTAAAATTCTTTAAAACACGACTTGCAACAACAACATAGGAGTTCTTTGTTTTCCAAAAACAATAGTGGTAAAATCTTGAATTGTTTTTATCCAAGTCTTTTTCAGTGTCTCAGCTACTGAGTCGATTAGCATAGGCCTCTTTGAGAGCATTTTTTACCTCTGAATTATTGTTATTCTGCAGCACAGGTCCTCTGTCACAGAAGCTAAGCAACAAAGCCCGACTCTGGAGATTTGATGCAGGCTGACGGCGGCGGTCGCGAAACCGACAAACTAAACTGTTGCTCCCCACATCACAGATTTCTTCACTACTACAGCGACATCCCACTACCTATACATCGTCCCTTCTGCTTTGGCCCATTTAGACCTACAATTACCCTGCTTTTCTTTCCATCCCTGTGCCCGCATCTGTAATTAGAAGCATGTCATTTCCGAGCGTGGGACTGTGGCCCGCTTGCCTTTAATTAGCTGGACTACTCTCTACCCACAGCCTCGCTGGCCTCTGTGCATCTCGGCCTGCTTAAACTTCACTCTGAGGAGAGAGTGGAAATTGTTCTGGGCATCAGTCAGCATCTGATTTAAACAATATGATTCCTGCCATGCCATCATTTTTTTTAAACATTCCTCTTCATGACTGTGGCAAGAGAGTTTTCTTGGCTGAAGTAAAGACAGTGGAAGGATTTGCACAATTTAACTCTCACCAGATTGCGAGTTGAAAGGCATGGTGTATGAAGAAAGGAAGAAAGAAAAAAAAGAGGGTCAGTGCTTTAGTATGATCATGCAGACAGCGGGGAATTGCCCTGAGGTTAGGACATTTAATTTCCACTGAGGACCGGGGAGGTTTTAGCATTTCAAATATGATTCTAAGTCAGGAGAACAGCTTATTGAGCCATGCATCAATGCAGTTCCCTTTCATTAACTAACCTTGCATCAAGGGAAGAGAAAGAATGGGGGAGAAAAAAAGCAATAAGAGGAGATATATTGACGGGTGTATTGGCAGGTGGACCTAATCTTATGCCTCAAACCAATCTAAGGTTTGGTGTCTTACTGAGTGAAGTGGGAAGTAATTGTAAAGGGTAGCCATGTGAAAATGAGCTATCTGGGTTTCCTTCTAGGGGGTTGGCAGATGAAAAGAGTTGCCTTGTCTCTTTAAATTTCTGCTGGTGGTTGACATTAATATGACTGACCTCACTGCAGAAATTTCTCTTCACCACCACCAGCCTCCCCACCCCCAACTATCGCCCCCAGCCCCAATTCCCAACCCGTTCCACATCAATTGCGAGCCAACCCTCAAACGCCGGCATTCACCCTCACCGTATTCCCTCCGTCCAATCCTCGTTCTTTGTGCTCAAAGCTTCCTCCCTACTTCCCTCCCCTCTTGTCTCACCAGACTCCAAACATTCCCATTAGTTTTGCCGTTAAATGGCCCCTGTGTTCCCCCGAGTCTCAGGAGACTTTTTTGGGGGGGCGGGGGGATCCCACACACCCCCTATTTTCCCTGAATGGTTTCTTTCTGAATGTTCACACTCTGTGACCAGCTGCTTTATAGTCCGACCGTGTTAATAAGAGGTCCAGTTGAGAGGGCCACAGGAGACACACACATATATTCCATTGGTTCACAAACGGTACTGTAAGTCTGAAAACATGAGGGATGAAGTGCCTCTAGAGAAATACCACTTGTATAAGGCAAATGAAATCGATTGGTGCTGAGCTCCCATGTGCAATAGCTCCACAACCATTATAGATTTTAAGATTCTTTTTTATTAGAAATCAATCAGCTAATTGAGAGAGAAGAGAGTTTAAAGTGATGATCATAAAGTAGCCATGCTGGTGGCTATTATTGCTTTGTAGCTGGGCTAAATTACTTTTCAATCAAGCCGCACTAAAAGTCAAAATGGAAATGAATTTAGGCTGTCCAAGGGGCAATTAATAGCACATGTAGCAAAGCCAAAACAAGGTAAAACTTTAGACTTATAGAGGGCTATTGAACTGTGGTGTGGCCTACCGTGGACGGTGAGCGTGGCTGAGGCCTCCGCCTTCCCCACCATGTTCTCTGCCACACACGTGTAGGAACCTACGTCAGCGGAGATCACTCGGCGGATCTTCAGGGTGTGGTCCTCACGCATCTCGTATCTGGATATGTAAAGGCGCCAATGAATAAAATGTTTGCAAATATAGCAGAAATAACCCAAGGCGCAGACAAAGGGAGCAAAAAGGAGTCTTTGCTTGGATGAGTCATACCGTCCTTTAGGGAGGTCGCCGTCGTCTTTCCTCCAGCGAACAGTGGGAACTGGGTCACCACGAGCCTCGCACTTAAACTCCACACTTTGGTCCACTAAGACCACCGTGCTGCTTGGGCGACGCACAAAGCTAGGACGCTCTGCAGAAAGAAAACAGAAAATCAATATAGCAGATATCTATCTAGCTATCTAGCCATTAAGCTAGCTGGCTACCACTGTGAGTATCATTATTCTTCTGTGCACTTAAACCCCTAAAATTGATTATTTAACTGCAAAAACAAAACCAAATTTCATTATTTTTCCGTCAGACAATCATTTTATTAGGAACTACTTTTGAACTTTGTTCACTCGTACCTTTGCAATATGCTTTTCCCCTTTTTAGTTGCCTCTTTATTCTACCATCTTAAAATGTATCTAGTAATTTGCATAAAAGTCTGTTGACAAAATGCACATAATAAAATAATTAGAAATCCCTTTAGTCTGAAACAACATGTATATTTTAAGGGAAAATGGCCAAGATTACGGTAGTATCAAATTAATTAGAAAAATAAAAATTATTTTTGCACTCACATTCACATTATTAGAACTACTATTAACAGGAATTTAATAAAAGAAAGCAGTCTTCACTAATTGCTTTTTGGCATGGTTTACCAACAAATTAATTTTAAAAAATCATTTTGTCCACACAAATAACAAGGTTAAGAATCTTTTCCACATAAAAAAAGACATGTTCATAAGTGGAATAAAACACATGAGTGAATGTACAGAAAATAGATAAAACCAAGGAAGTGAACATAAACACCTGGATGTGTGTTACGTTGTTTGTAATCACAGAAAACTCCATAAATCAGAGCCCAAGATCAAATATCGGCTTCTGTCACCTGGACACTTGACCTAAATTAATGCTCACTCTTTGTCTTATCCACGCATCCCAACAGTTTACAGCTATTACAAAACTTGATGCTAAGTTTATGTAAATTTAAGATAAAAATACCTCTTATATATTAATACTTCTTATAGGTGCTCTAATAGGTGATCTAAGCATGTGATGTATTACGAGCCAGTTAGTGATGTAATTAGGAACCTCTGCTTTGTTCCGAATGAGCCCGGATGAGTATCTGGGTCAAAGGTGACTCATGTAAAATCTAGTGCAGCTGCTCACAGACAAGAAGCTGCAATAAGCAGCCCAGGAACCCGGTTTACAGAGAGACTGTGAGTCATGTCACACTGTGGGCTAAAGGTCAGCGACATCATTTTGTACCCTGCAAGTCAGAGACTAAACATCTGGACTTTGTTTTTACAGCAGACAAACAAAAAGAAGAGAATTAACCAGACAATGGGTTGGCATGCTGCAAAGAAGAGAGAAACAAAAAAATAGAAGCTTAATTACCCAGAACTGTCAGTTCAGCTATTTCACTTTCACGCTCTCCGACCATATTTGTGCCGACGCATACATACTTCCCAGCATCACTCTTGCGGGCATTCGTGATCATCAGCTTGCCTCCACGTATCTGAGTGGACACAAAAAGGTAATTAGAACCTAAATGTGGAGAAGAAGAAAGTTACACTGTTTGCCATTGACATACTAAGGCCTTCTTGACACAAGGAAACAAAAAATCCATCCAATCTGACTGATGTTAAGCTAATTTGGAAAGAAGACCCTACAACAACTGAGTCCCTGGATGTGAAAAGCTGGTAGTGACATATGATAAAAAACATCAACTAGTAGTGGAGGTACTTTGTTTTTGCTCTGCGCTTTTGCTAACTTTGAAAACATTTAGTACACTTTGTTTCGTCTAAATTCATTTTCCAGATAAACTCTAAAGAACTAATTTTCTTTTCTGTTTTAGTTGAATAAAGTTAAGACATCTGTCTTGAAGTTTTAATGATCAACTTCTTCAAGTAGTTAGATGTTTAAAGCCACGCTCTTATTTTGAAGTATGTGAAGACTCAGCAGTTCTGTTTCCTCTCCACACATTTGCTCTTGTTTTTTCCCCTAATGACTTTATTTCTAACAAGAAACATGAAAAATGGACAATATAGAACATGGTATAAACACGAATCCAATATCTAAGGGCTTTATTGAACATGCAGTGTATATAGTCAAGATTAAATTGGAGGGTAGAAATCTTTCAAAGGCAAATATAATTTGACTTGAGCGCCAATTGAAATTAGCGTTTTAGCATTAGCTTCAGCTAAATACCATGTTGCTATTGTGCTTTTGCAATAGCAGAACTGATGTTTCTATTTAGTTCATTACAGTTAGCGCCGGT